>NC_084555.2:45715000-45765000 GCF_033978685.3 Nerophis lumbriciformis | reverse complement strand
ATCTCGAAAAACTAGTCATTTTCTGCCGTACAAAGCAGGCCAAAACCAACCTGTCATCTGTCACCAACACACATACCACTAAGCCACTGGTGCGTTTATGGCCGCACAAAAAGTCGGACAACTCAAACACCACACAAAGTTACACTGACTCCTCAGTCATTCGTGTGCTTATTCTACTGTCATTTACTATTAATGTTAATTTATTTATATTAATCATGGAATGCTACTAGAGAAAGTTACAGGAAATAGAAGGTCCCCTCGCCATCTCTCCATCAGTTTGTCAGTTCTTGGCCTGTAAAAAATTGTAGATTGTTCTAGATAAATTAAACATGGCCGCTCCTCTCCTACCTGCCAGGTCACTTCCTGTTGACCTCCCTCCTCATTGGCCTGTTAAAGCGCAGCGCTCCGTCCAGGATCGTGGTGGTGTCGTCGCTGGCGCACAACTTTGGCTGGATCCGCCTCCACGACCTGCACAGCCAGGGCAGCTACAACAGCGGACTGGCGTACTGCCAGAGCAAGCTCGCCAACGTGCTGTTTGCCCGGGAGCTGGCTCGCCGCCTTAAAGGTACAAAAACCACATCCTCCATCACAGACGTAGCAAGGAAAGTAGAAGAAGGTGTCAGTAACTCTGACGATAACTAATGAGGATTGTTGGAGTGACTTTATTTCCTACGGTGGCTCTCTCAGGGTGCAACGTGACCGTCAACTCGGTCCACCCCGGCACGGTGAACTCTGACCTGACCAGGCACTCCACCCTGATGATGATCCTCTTCGGCTTCTTCTCCATCTTTCTGAAGACGCCTCGCGAGGGCGCCCAGACCAGCGTCTACTGCGCTGTGGCCGAGGAGCTGCAGTCCATCTCTGGAAAACACTTCAGGTACTTTAGTGCATCTTGGAACATTTGTCCCTTTTCTATTTGAAAAAGTACAAAACATATCCGAGTGTTCAGATTATTTTAAATCAGATTAATCCCACTTTTAGATTGGATTGATCAAGATTAGGCCTACTTTTGAATCTGTTAATACGATTAATCCAATTTTTAATTAGGATTAATCATGATTAAACACAATTTGAAATCTTGATTAATACCACTTTTGAATTTGGATTAATCACATTTTTAATTTGGAATAATCACGATTAATTCCACTTTTGATTTTGGATTAACTACAATTAATCACACTTTTGAATTTGGATTAATCACATTTTCGAAATTGGATTAACCATGATCAAAAATTTAGAATTTTGATGAATCACTATTTATCACACTTTTGAATTTTGATAAATCACAATTAATCACACTTTTCACAATTTATTACCCTTTTGAATTTAGATTACACAATTTATCACACCTTTGAATTTGGAATAATCACAATTAATCCCACTTTTGAATTTAGAGTAATCATGATTAATCCCACTTTTGAATTTGGATTAATCACATTTTTTTAATTTTGAATAATCACGATTAATTCCACTTTTGATTTTGGATTAACTACTATTAATCACATTTTTGAATTTGGATTAATCACATTTTTGAATTTGGATTAACCATGATCAGAAATTTTGAATTTTGATGAATCACTATTTATCACACTTTTGAATTTAGATTATTCACAATTCATCACATTTTTGAATTTAGATAAAACAATTGATCACACCTTTGAATTTGTAATAATCACGATTAATCCCACTTTTGAATTTGGAATAATTATGATTAATCCCACTTTTGAATTTGGAATAATTATGATTAATCCCACTTCTGTATTTGGATTAATCACGATTAATCCCACTTCATCATTTAGATTATCGCAATTAATCTCACTTTTGAATCTGTTATTAATACGATTAATCAAATTTTTATTTAGGATTAATCATGATTAAACACAATTTTAAATCTCGATTAATCCCACTTTTGAATTTGGAATAATCATGACTAACTCCACTTTTGATTTTTGAATTTGGAGTAAATACAAATAATCACACTTTTGAATTTGGATTAACTACAATTAATCACACTTTTAAATTTGTATTAATCACAAGTAATCACACTTTCAAATTTGGATTAATCACATTTCCGAATTTGGATTAACCACGATCAAACATTTTGAATTTGTATTAATCTCGATTTATCACACTTTTGAATTTAGATTAAAACATTTATCACATCTTTTGAATTTGGAATAATCACGATTAATCCTACTTTTGAATTTGGAATAATCATGATCAATCCCACTTCTGAATTTGGATTAATCACGATTAATCCCACTTCTGAATTTGGATTAATCATGATTAATCCTAATTCTGAATTTGGAACAATCATGATTAATTCCACTTTTGATTTTGGATTAATCATGATCAATCTCACTTTTGAATTTGGAGTAAATACGACTAATCACACTTGTGAATTTGGATTAACCACAATTAATCACACTTTTGAATTTTTATGAATCACACTTTCAAATGTGGATTAACCACTTTTGATTTTGGATTAATCATGATCAATCTCACTTTTGAATTTGGAGTAAATACGATTAATCACACTTGTGAATTTGGATTAACCACAATTAATCACACTTTTGAATTTGTATGAATCACACTTTCAAATTTGGATTAACCACGATCAAAAATTTTGAATTTGGATTAATCACGATTTCTTACACTTTTGAATTTGGATTAATCACACTTTTGAATTTGGATTATTCACAATTTATTACACTTTTGAATTTAGATTAAACAGTTTATCACACCTTTGAATTTGGAATAATCACAATTAATCTTTCTTTTGAATTTGGAATAATCATGATTAATCCCACTTCTGGATTTGGATTAATCACACCTTTGAATTTGTATTAACCACACTTTCAAATTTGGATTAATCACATTTTTGAATTTAGATTAACCACGATCAAACATTTTGAATTTGGATTAATCGCGATTTATCCCACTTTTGAATTTGGATTAATGACGATTAATCGCACTTTTAAATTTTGATTATTCACAAATTATTACACTTTTGAATTTAGATTAAACAATTTATCACACCTTTGAATTTGGAATAATCACAATTAATCCCACTTTTGAATTTGGAATAATCACGATTAATCCCACTTTTGAATTTGGAACAATCACGATTAATCCCACTTCTGAATTTGGATTAATCATGATTAATCTAAATTCAATAGTGTAATAATTTAAGAATAATCAAAATTTAAAAGTACGATTAATCGTCTACACTTCAACGTTTTATTAGCGCGATTAATCTCACTTTTGAATTTGAATTAATCACACTTGTTAAATTTGGTATAATCACAAGTTATTACTTGCTTGCATAATTTACGTTAATACACCAATATTTGGACACAAATGCAAAAAAAATTGTCAGAATGTCACCCCTTTTTTTTTAATGATTTACTCGAATGCAAGCAATTTTTTTGTCAGTCAGTCTCCTCCGAAAGAAAGTCGATCATTAAAATAAATTTAAATCAATCTAATTGGTGGTTGGTCCTGGCAAAAAATTACCATTTTAACAGGTAACAAGCCTTTTAAAAAGAAAAACAAATTTTAGATTGTAAATATTGTAGGAAAAACAATACAGTAGAAATTAGTACAAACATTTTCAGTAGATTTATCCAGTAATGTAATAATAATATCCAGCATTTACTTTGGAAAGTGGACTTCTACTGTATCTCCTCTCAGCTGCTTCACACCCTCAGCAGCTTCTCCATATTTTCATGGATAAATGTCCCGCCGTTTGGATAGTATTTTAACGTCCTTGGCAAGTTTTCTTAACTCATTCTGCTTCAGTATGGTGCAGACTAGCTGTACTGCACCAGACACTAGACTAGTGGTTCTTAACCTTGTTAGAGGTACCGAACCCCAGCAGTTTCATATACACATTCACCGAACCCTTCTTTAGTGAAAAATAAAATGTTTTTTTTTTTCAAATTCAAGATAAAGTTATATGTTTTTGGTAACACTTTAGTATGGGGAACACATTCTAAGTAACAAAGACTAAATTTAGAGTTATTTGGACACTTGGGGAACATATTCTAAGTAACAAAGACTTAATTTAGAGTTATTTGGACACTAGGGGAACATTTTCTAAGTAACAAAGACTTAATTTAGAGTTATTTGGACACTAGGGGAACATATTCTAAGTAACAAAGACTTAATTTAGAGTTATTTGGACACTAGGGGAACATATTCTAAGTAACAAAGACTTAATTTAGAGTTATTTGGACACTAGGGGAACATATTCTAAGTAACAAAGACTTAATTTAGAGTTATTTGGACATTACGGAAACATATTCTAAGTAACAAAGACTTAATTTAGAGTTATTTGGACACTAGGGGAACATTTTCTAAGTAACAAAGACTTAATTTAGAGTTATTTGGACACTAGGGGAACATATTCTAAGTAACAAAGACTTAATTTAGAGTTATTTGGACACCAGGGGAACATTTTCTAAGTAACAAAGACTTAATTTAGAGTTATTTGGACACTAGGGGAACATATTCTAAGTAACAAAGACTTAATTTAGAGTTATTTGGACACCAGGGGAACATATTCTAAGTAACAAAGACTACATTTAGAGTTATTTGGACACTAGGGGAACATTTTCTAAGTAACAAAGACTTAATTTAGAGTTATTTAGACACTAGGGGAACATATTCTAAGTAACAAAGACTACATTTAGAGTTATTTGGACACCAGGGGAACATATTCTAAGTAACAAAGACTACATTTAGAGTTATTTGGACACTAGGGGAACATATTCTAAGTAACAAAGACTTAATTTAGAGTTATTTGGACACGAGGGGAACATATTCTAAGTAATAAAGACTTAATTTAGAGTTATTTGGTTAGGGTTAGAGGGATAGTGTTATAATAAGGCCATACCGAATAAGGCATTAATAAGTACTTAATAATGACTAGTTAAGAGCCAATATGTTACTAATTTGCATGTTAATAAGCAACTAATTAATGGTGAATATGTTCCCCATACTAAAGTGTTACCATGTTTTTTTACTGGTGCATAAAATGAACCGTGCATGAACATCACCTTGTTCAAACAACAAAACCAACACAGTGCATAAACTCACAACAAATTACACACCTGCAAATCAGTCAGCTGTTGCCGTATCTGTAATACGCCGATAAGGAGAAGTTTGTATTTACACGATGAGTCGGGTGTGTTTTGACCTCCGCCGAACCCCTGAGGCCGACTCACCGAACCCCTAGGGTTCCATCGAACCCAGGTTAAGAATCACTGCACTAGAACGACACGCAGAAATGAAAAAGCAATCCTTGGAATTAACGGGAAAGATATTTGAAAATGATCGAGTAGAAGTAGCACCAAAACTGGAGACATTCCAAGAAAGGTGGTACCTGCCTTTGTTCGGTGTTTACCATGCTCACAAACCAAACTAAAACCCACATTTCTGCCAACTTAGATTTGTGTCAGATTTGCGGCCCTAATAATTCCATATAATACATTGCAGACACGTTTCTTTCAGCACGGTGCGGTGCCAGGCAGGCGGCTGTTGCAAACAAAACAAATATCTGTGCAGACACATATCCTCAAACATGAACAACATTAAATCCAAATACCGCACTCGCCTCACAGATGAGAGCTTGCAGTCTACTATAGCTACAGGGTCTTTGTAGGTTTCAACATGTCAAATTGATGTCTTTTTTAAGACCGTCTTGAAAATAATTTAAGACCATTTCACATGCACACGGACAAAAAATACGATGACATTACGGACCTTCGATCCCTCAGGCGGTACTGCATCAAAAAGCGACATCAGTGTGTAAAGGATATCACCACATGGGCTCAGGAACACTTCAGAAAACCACTGTCAGTAACTACAGTTGGTCTCTACATTTGTAAGTGCAAGTTAAAACTCTACTATCCAAAGCCAAAGCCATTCAACAATACCCAACCCAACACTTCGCTGGGTCCGAGCTCATCTAAGTTGGACTGATGCAAAGTAGAAAAAGTGTTCTGTAGTCTGACGAGTCCACATTTCAAATTGTTCTCGGAAACTGTGGACGTCGTGTCCTCCGGAACAAAGAGGAAAAGAACCATCCAGAAAGTTGAAAAGCCAGCATCTGTGATGGTATGGGGGTGTATTAGTGCCCAAGACATGGGTAACTTACACATCTGTGAAGGCGCCATTAATGCTGAAAGGTACATACAGGTTTTGGAGCAACATATGTTGCCATCCAAGCAATGTAATCATGGACGCCCCTGCTTATTTCAGCAAGACAATGCCAAGCCACATTCTGCACGTGCTACAAAAATGTGGCTTAGTAGTAAAAGACTAGACTGGCCTGCCTGTAGTCCAAACCTGTCTCCCATTTGAAAATGTGTGGCGCAATAAGAAGTCTAAAATACGAAAACGGAGACCCCGGACTGTTGAACAACTTAAGCTGTACATCAAGCAAGAATGGGAAAGAATTCCACCTGAAAAGCTTCAAAAATTGGTCTCCTCAGTTCCCAAACATTTACGGAGTGTTGTTTAAAGGAAAGGCCATGTAACACAGTGGTACATCTTAAAAATAATTTAAGACACATGCATACGCACAAAAAATATCACGACAAAGCATACTTGCCAACCCTCTCGGATTTTCCGGGAGACTCCCGAAATTCAGCTTTTCTCCCGAAAATCTCCCGAAATTCAGGCGAACCTGAGTGACGTGTCGACAGCCTGTTTTCACGTCCGCTTTCCCACAATATAAACAGCGCGCCTGCCCAATGACACTATAACTGTAGAATGATTGAGGGCGAGTTCTTAGTTTCTTATGTGGGTTTATTGTTAGGCAGTTTCATTAACGTCCTCCCAGCGCGGCAACAACACACAACAACAGCAGTCACGTTTTCGTCTACCGTAAAGCAGTTCGTCTGCAGTAAACAGCAATGTTGTGACACTCTTAAACAGGGCAATACTGCCATCTACTGTACATGCATATGTGACATTAACATCTACGGCTTTTAGAGAGTGCAGTGCACAACTGCGCACACAACAAGGAGACGAAGCAGAATGCATCATCAGAGAGGGTGTTTATTCAGCATGGTTAGAAAAATAGTGACAGAGAATAGAACAAGGATGGACAATTCAACCCTTGACTCAACAATGAGTAGATGAGTGTTATGTGTGTGTATATGTGTAAATAAATGAACACTGAAATTCAAGTATTTCTCTTATTTATATATATATATATATATATATATATATATATATATATATATATATATATATATATATATATATATATATATAGCTAGAATTCACTGAAAGGCAAGTATTTCATATATATATATATATATATATATATATATATATATATATATATATATATATATGAAATACTTGACTTGGTGAATTCTAGCTGTAAATATACTCCTCCCCTCTTAACCACGCCCCCAACCACAAGCACATTCTGAAAATGTACAAATCATAATGTTTTTTTTTACACTTACATGTTGCGGTTAATAGTATTCTACCTTTATTTGTCGTTATTTATACTTTCTGAATAAATTAAGTGATAATGTTCATCAGTCAACTCATTGGTGTTAATTTTCAATCTATCAAGATAAAACAATTATATCAAAATCAAATTACAGGATGTTATTTATGTAGTTTGCTCATTTTCCCCAACTGGTGCACTAACATGTGTTTTTTTTTTGTTTTTTTTACATATTTAGCTTCATCTTCAAAGATACAAAGAATTGCTATTGCGACATCTAGTGGACACATTTAGAACAACAGTTTCTTTCATTCATAAATTTCGGCTCATTTTTTTACTTAGCAAACTCATCCCGCGGGCCGGATAAAACCTGTTTGCGGGCTTAATCCGGCCCTCGGGCCGTACGTTTGACACCCCTGGTCTAAAAAGAAGGAGGCCTCAAACACAATTTGGATGTGAATCATGTGGATACCATTCAAATGCGCTCAGGTCATTTTGTATCTGCTGTGTATGGATACATTTTTACCTGTTTTTTTGTTGACTTTTTTTGAAAACATATTGCTAATACACAAAGATTAGTTTTTATTTAGGCAAGATGAAATTGGCAAATCTCCATTGCTTTCCTCATCCCACACTAAGATGAGTGTAAACACTAAACCGCTTTTGATGTCGCTTGCTCTATAAACGTGGAAAAAAGATTAGGCATGAGAAGCTGACCTGAAATTATAATTATTATAAGGCGCACTGTCGATAAGCGGGTCTAGTCAGGTCTATTTTCATATATAAGGCGCATCGGATTATAGGGCGCATTAAAAGGAGTCATATTATGATTATTTTTTTCTAAATGTAAAACACTTCCTTGTGGTCTACATCAGTGTTTTTCAACCTTTTTTGAGCGAAGGCACATTTTCTGCGTTGAAAAAATCCAGAGGCACACCACCAGCAGAAATCACTAAAAAACGAAACTCAGTTGACAGTAAAAAGTCGTTGTCGCAATTGTTGGATATGACTTTAAACCATAACCAAGCACGCATCACTATAGCTCTTGTCTCAAAGTACCGGTAGGTGTACTGTTACCACCTGTCACATCACGCCATGACTTATTTGGAGTTTTTTGCTGTTTTCCTGTGTGTAGTGTTTTAGTTCTTGTCGTGCGCTCCTATTTTGGTGGCTTTTCCTCTTTTTTTTTTTGTATTTTCCTGTAGCAGTTTCATGTCTTCCTTTGAGCGATATTTCACGCATCTACTTTGTTTTAGCAATCAAGAACAGTTGTTTTTATCCTTCTTTGTGGGGACATTGTTGATTGTCATGTCATGTTCGGATGTACATTGTGGACGCCGTCCTTGCTCCGCAGTAAGTCTTTGCTGTCATCCAGCATTCTGTTTTTGTTTACTTTGTAGCCAGTTCAGTTTTAGTTTCGTTCTGCATAGCCTTCCCTAAGCTTCAATATCTTTTCTTTGGGGCACTCACCTTTTGTTTATTTTTGGTTTAAGCATTAGACACCGTTTTACCTTCAAACTGCCTCCCGCTGTTTCCGACATCTACAAAAGCAATTAGCAACCGGCTGCCACCTACTGATATGGAAGAGTATTACACGGTTACTCTGCCGATCTCTAGATAGCACCGACACCCAACAACAACACATCATTTGCAGACTATAATTACCAGAGGTGGGTAGAGTAGCCAGAAATTGTACTCAAGTAAGAGTACTGTTACTTTAGAGATTTATTACGCAAGTAAAAGTAAGGAGTAGTCACCCAAATATTTACTTGAGTAAAAGTAAAAAGTATGTTGTAAAAAAACTACTCAAGTACTGAGTAACTGATGAGTAACATACACACACATATCATATATATATATATATATATATATATATATATATATATATATATATATATATATATATATGTATATATATATATATATACACACACACATATATATGTATATATATATATATATATACATACATTGATATATACAGTATATAATTTATATATATATTTTTTGCCGTTTTTGTTTACATGTTAATAGTGTTTTAATGAATATACATGCATGTTTAACACATATAGATTCCTTTCTTTCATGAAGACAAGAATATAAGTTGGTGTATTACCTGATTCTGATGACTTGCATTGATTGTAATCAGACAGTAGTGATGACAAACGTCCACGTTTTCAAATGGAGGAGAAAAAAAGTTCCTCCTTTCTGTCCAATACCACATGAAAGTGGTTGGTTTTTGGCATCTTATATGTCCAGCTTCCATATTCGTTTTTATACACTTTACAAGAAATACATTGGCGGCAAACTCCGTAGCTTGCTAGCTTGTTTGCGCAGGCTTTCGGAGACTCTTATTTTGAAAGCGCAGGCGCGATGGAGCGGCACTTTTATTGTGAAGACAAGAACTGTGCAGTCAGTCTTTAGGCTTTTGACGGCATGTACGGTTGAAATAAAAAATTTTCTTTTTTCCTTCACACTTTTGATTGATTGATTGGAACTTGTATTAGTAGATTGCACAGTACAGTACTTATTCCGTACAATTGACCACTAAATGGTAACACCCCAATAAGTTTTTCAACTTGTTTAAGTCAGGTCATGTGACCCTCTGTTTGATTGGTCCAACGTCACCAGTGACTGCATCTGATTGGTGGAACGGAGTGAACGTCACCAGTGACTGTATTTGTTGAAACGCAGGCACTATGAAGGTCTGTCTGACAGACCAAAACAAACAAAGCGTGCATTAACAGATCGATAAAAATTAGTAGCGAGTAGCGAGCTGAATGTAGATAAAAGTAGCGAGTAAAAGTAGCGTTTCTTCTCTATAAATATACTCAAGTAAAAGTATGTTGCATTAAAACTACTCTTAGAAGTACAATTTATCCCAAAAGTTACTCAAGTAGATGTAACGGAGTAAATGTAGCGCGTTACTACCCACCACTTTATATTAGAAATAACAATAGCGGAGGATGAATGTTACATAACAAGAAGATAGAGAAAAAGAAGAAGCTTATCGACTACGGTGTCGGCACGGACTACAAAGGGCGGACGCGGGCACATTTTCAGGACTTATGCAGATCCCAAATACAGATCAGCAGGTACCAGAAGGTAAGAAAAGTTACTTTTGCATAATATTGCGAAACAAAACGCCAGATAATAAGTCCTACCTTATACAAACACCATAATAATACTGGTATGTTGAAGCACAGTACAATCCATCAAGCGGTGCGGCTTCATAGCTTACCAAAGTCGTACTAAAACATTTTGATAGATTTTTGAGCGCCGTGTGTAATGTTCTATATTTTCAATGGAACATATAAAATGTTGGCGTTGTTTACTTGAGTCATATTGCAGTCTACACGGGTCGCTTATGTGTGACTGCCATCTACATGTCACACTTATCATTACACCATGTACCAAATAAAATATCTTCGAGGTCGGTAAGCACAACCAAAAATGATTCCGTACATTAGACGCACCGGGTTGTAAGGCGCACTGTCGATTTTTGAGAAATTGAAAGGATTTTAAGTGTGCCTTATAGTCCGAAAAATACAGTAGATAATATTTCAGAATAATTCCTACCAATTGAGTAATATTTATGGTCTAACTGATGATTGTTTCCTTGATTAAACTATAATAACAAGCCAGTCTTTTGAACGGCTCTTGGAAAGGAACGGCTCC
Source organism: Nerophis lumbriciformis (assembly GCF_033978685.3). Classification (NCBI taxonomy): domain Eukaryota; kingdom Metazoa; phylum Chordata; class Actinopteri; order Syngnathiformes; family Syngnathidae; genus Nerophis; species Nerophis lumbriciformis. Next base: position 45,753,851 of record NC_084555.2, on the reverse strand, counting down.
TCGAGATCTGGCTCCCTCCCAAGAGCCATAAATCCCATCTCTATTCTGCAGGTGTTCAGCATTCTTACCTCTTAATGTTTCCGCCCCCCCTCCAAGTCAAGTGACTTTCGCTTCTTGACATTCCAGCGACTGCACCCCGGCCTTCGTGGCCCCCCAGGGGCGAAGCGAGGAGACCGCCAGGAGACTGTGGGACGCCAGCTGCGAGCTCCTCGGCATCCAGTGGGACTGATGTGACGCGACGGCGGGACTAAGCTCCGCCCACCATCGTTCTCTGACGGTTTAACCGCGCTTTCGTTGCTCGTGTTCACAGTATCATCTCCTCTGACCTCTGATCAGCAGAAGAAAAGAAAAAAAATTACACAGTCAGCATAAAAATCCAACTCTCTTGTCCCGGGGGAGCCAGAACCAGCAGCGTCGCTCTCACACAATGTGAATTTACTGACAGTATTTTGGTGCCAAGCAGAAGCAAAAAAATAATAAAAAATGAACATGTGATATATTTTAGTGAGATAAGGAGGTTGGAGGATTGTTGACATGCAGCGGTCCAAACAGGGTAAACAAGAATCGTGTTCATCATCTTTGCATCCAAAACTGCTTCACGTTTGTGCCATGATGCTTACATCTCGCAGGGCTTTTCTTACAGGTTTTCAAAACGAGAGCCAGCTAAGCTGCTAAAAGTTGATACATGTTATTTTGTAATGAAAAGCAAAGCAATATATATATATATATATATATACATACATACATATATATATATATATATACATACATATATATATATATATATAGAACGATGATTTTTCTATATCGCAACTTTAGAGCAATGTTTCCTGGTCAGCGTTCGTGCAACACATGCCAAGAGTTCACATTTGCTTTTGTACAAGTGGGACTTGCCTTTTTACAAACACGTGATGTTAAAGTGCAGAGTTGAATGTTTACATTTCATGGAAATAAACAAATAATCTACCTCTTGTCGATGCTTCAAAAAGGAAACAAGCAAGTATTTAAGAGTCGCTTTTGTCGGGTTTCCTCAGCCTTGCCTCAATAGACCCCCTTTTTAGACCAGTTGATCTGCCGTTTCTTTTCTTTTCTGCCCCCCTCTCCCTTGTGGATGAAGTGCTGGCTGTCCAGAGTCGGGACCCAGGGTGGACCGCTCGCCTGTGCATCAGTTAGGGACATCTGTGCGCTGCTGACCCGTCTCTGCTCGGGATGGTCTCCTGCTGGCCCCACTATGGACTGGACTCTCACTATTATGTTATATCCACTATGGACTGGACTCTCACTATTATGTTAGATCCACTATGGACTGGACTCTCACTATTATGTTAGATCCACTATGGACTGGACTCTCACAATATTATGTTAGATCCACTATGGACTGGACTCTCACTATTATGTTAGATCCACTATTGACTGGACTCTCACAATATTATGTTAGATCCACTATGGACTGGACTCTCACACTATTATGTTAGATCCACTATGGACTGGACTCTCACTATTATGTTAGATCCACTATGGACTGGACTCTCACTATTATGTTAGATCCACTATGGACTGGACTCTCACAATATTATGTTAGATCAACTATGGACTGGAGACTCTCACTATTATGTTAGATCCACTATTGACTGGACTCTCACAATATTATGTTCGATCCACTATGGACTGGACTCACAATATTATCCTAGATCCACTATGGACTGGACTCTCACTATTATGTTAGATCCACTATTGACTGGACTCTCACAATATTATGTTAGATCCACTATGGACTGGACTCTCACTATTATGTTAGATCCACTGTGGACTGGACTCTCACAATATTATCCTAGATCCACTATGGACTGGACTCTCACTATTATGTTAGATCCACTATGGACTGGACTCTCACTATTATGTTAGATCCACTATGGACTGGACTCTCACTATTATGTTAGATCCACTATGGACTGTACTCTCACACTATTATGATAGATCCACTATGGACTGGACTCTCACTATTATGTTAGATCCACTATGGACTGGACTCTCAAAATATTATGTTAGATCCACTATGGACTGGATTCTCACAATATTATGTTAGATCCACTATGGACTGGACTCACAATATTATCCTAGATCCACTATGGACTGGACTCTCACTATTATGTTAGATCCACTATGGACTGGACTCTCACAATATTATCCTAGATCCACTATGGACTGGACTCTCACTATTATGTTAGATCCACTATGGACTGGACTCTCACTATTATGTTAGATCCACTATGGACTGGACTCTCACTATTATGTTAGATCCACTATGGACTGTACTCTCACACTATTATGATAGATCCACTATGGACTGGACTCTCACTATTATGTTAGATCCACTATGGACTGGACTCTCACTATTATGTTGGATCCACTATGGACTGGACTCTCACTATTATGTTAGATCCACTATGGACTGGACTCTCACACTATTATGTTAGATCCACAATGGACTGGACTCTCACTATTATGTTAGATCCACTATGGACTGGACTCTCAAAATATTATGTTAGATCCACTATGGACTGGACTCTCACAATATTATGTTAGATGCACTATGGACTGGACTCTCAAAATATTATGTTAGATCCACTATGGACTGGATTCTCACAATATTATGTTAGATCCACTATGGACTGGACTCACAATATTATCCTAGATCCACTATGGACTGGACTCTCACTATTATGTTAGATCCACTATGGACTGGACTCTCACACTATTATGTTAGATCCACAATGGACTGGACTCTCACTATTATGTTGGATCCACTATGGACTGGACTCTCAAAATATTATGTTAGATCCACTATGGACTGGATTCTCACAATATTATGTTAGATCCACTATGGACTGGACTCACAATATTATCCAAGATCCACTATGGACTGGACTCTCACTATTATGTTAGATCCACTATTGACTGGACTCTCACAATATTATGTTAGATCCACTATGGACTGGACTCTCACTATTATGTTAGATCCACTATGGACTGGACTCTCACAATATTATCCTAGATCCACTACGGACTGGACTCTCACTATTATGTTAGATCCACTATGGACTGGACTCTCACTATTATGTTAGATCCACTATGGACTGGACTCTCACTATTATGTTAGATCCACTATGGACTGTACTCTCACACTATTATGATAGATCCACTATGGACTGGACTCTCACTATTATGTTAGATCCACTATGGACTGGACTCTCACTATTATGTTGGATCCACTATGGACTGGACTCTCACTATTATGTTAGATCCACTATGGACTGGACTCTCACACTATTATGTTAGATCCACAATGGACTGGACTCTCACTATTATGTTAGATCCACTATGGACTGGACTCTCAAAATATTATGTTAGATCCACTATGGACTGGACTCTCACAATATTATGTTAGATGCACTATGGACTGGACTTTCACAATAGTATGCTAGACCCACTCGACGTCCATTGCATCCGGTCTCCCCTAGAAGGGGGTGTGGGGGGGTCATCCACATCTGCGGTCCTCTCAATCAATCAATCAATCAATCAATGTTTATTTATATAGCCCTAAATCACAAGTGTCTCAAAGGGCTGCACAAGCCACAACGACATCCTCGGTACAGAGCCCACATAAGGGCAAGGAAAACTCACCCCAGTGGGACGTCGATGTGAATGACTATGAGAAACCTTGGAGAGGACCGCATATGTGGGTGACCCCCTGCCCCCTCTAGGGGAGACCGAACGCAATGGATGTCGAGTGGGTCTGACATGATATTGTGAAAGTCCAGTTCATAGTGGATCTAACATAATAGTGAGAGTCCAGTCCATAGTGGATCTAACATAATAGTGAGAGTCCAGTCCATAGTGGATCTAACATAATAGTGAAAGTCCAGTCCATAGTGGATCTAACATAATAGTGAGAGTCCAGTCCATAGTGGATCTAACATAATAGTGAGAGTCCAGTCCATAGTGGATCTAACATAATAGTGAGAGTCCAGTCCATAGTGGATCTAACATAATAGTGAGAGTCCAGTCCATAGTGGATCTAACATAATAGTGAGAGTCCAGTCCATAGTGGATCTAACATAATAGTGAGAGTCCAGTCCATAGTGGGGCCAGCAGGAAACCATCCCGAGCGGAGACGGGTCAGCAGTGCAGAGATGTCCCCAACCGATGCACAGGCGAGCTGTCCACCCCGGGTCCCGACTCTGGACAGCCAGCACTTCATCCATGGCCACCGGACCTATGTCCTCCCCCTCCACAAGAGAGAGGGGGCAGAGGAGAAAAGAAAAGAAACAGCAGATCAACTGGTCTAAAAGGGGGTCTATTTAAAGGCTAGAGTATTCAAATGAGTTTTAAGATGGGACTTAAATGCTTCTACTGAGGTAGCATCTCTAACTGTTACCGGGAGGGCATTCCAGAGTACTGGAGCCCCAATAGAAAATGCTCTATAACCCGCAGACTTTTTTTGGGCTCTGGGAATCACTAATAAGACGGAGTTCTTTGAACGCAGATTTCTTGCCGGGACATATGGTACAATACAATCGGCAAGATAGGATGGAGCTAGACCGTGTAGTATTTTATACGTAAAACCTTAAAGTCACATCTTAAGTGCACAGGAAGCCAGTGCAGGTGAGCCAGTATAGGTATATAAAGGTATATACAGTATAGGCGTAATATGATCAAACTTTCTTGTTCTTGTTAAAAGTCTAGCAGCCGCATTTTGTACAAAAGGTTTCTCATAGTCATTCATATTGACATCCCACTGGGTTGTGAGTTTTTCCTTGCCCTTATGTGGGCTCTGAACCGAGGATGTCGTTGTGGCTTGTGCAGCCCTTTGAGACACTTGTGATTTAGGGCTATATAAATAAACATTGATTGAATTACTCTTCAAAATTGACTCCTAAGTCTGGACTAGGGTTGCAAAGGGGTGGAAAGTTTCTGGTAAATTTCCTGAAATTTACCACGGGAAGTTAAGCTCGGGAAGTTTGGAAATATTGACCATTTTTTGATTATTCAAAGCTGGACAGCGTCCATGGGAATTAATAGACTTAGACTTCCTTTTTATTGTCATTCAAATTTGAACTTTACAGTACAGATAAGAACAAAATTTCGTTACATTAGCTCATGGTAGTGCAGGATAAAAGAGCAATAAGGTGCAGATATAAATAATTGTGATTACTGTACAGATAAATATATTGCACTATTGCATATGCATCCACGTTTATGGATGTATGTTATATTGTTTTTATATTCTAGCCAGTTAATCCATTTTTGGGGGGAATTGAGGGGATTATTTTGATGCGTTCAAGAGTCTTACGGCTTGAGGGAAGAAGCTGTTACAGAACCTGGAGGTTCTGCTACGGAGGCTGCGGAACCTCTTTCTAGAGTCCAGCAGTGAAAACAGTCCTTGGTGGGGGTGGGAGGAGTCTCTGCAGATTTTCTGAGCCTTGGTCAGGCAGCGGCTTTTTGCAATCTCCTGGATAGGAGGAATAGGAGTCCTGATGATCTTTTCCACCGTCCTCACCACTAATGGGAATATATATGGGATTTAATGGGGAATTACAATAATGATATATTATTGGGCACTTGTCTATATGCTGCTGTATTTTTGTGACATTTTTGACGTAGCTCTTTGCACAGTATTTGCAAATGTTCACAGCCTTTCCACCTACATTGGTTGGGGTACGTGACATTATTCTGTTTGTATTTTATTCATTCTTGTAAAACACTAATGTAATGCCACACACAGATATAAATAGTCAGCTAAACAATTGGAGTAGTCTTTAAAAAATATTTTACTGATGGACAAATGAATAGAAATAGGCTAGATTAATAAATGAACACTCAATCAGCATGCTGAATCAAACTATAACCTACATTCTTGTATGACAACAGAATGGCTAGCAGAACAGAAAGCAGAGGAAACGACACCTTTTGATTTAGTATTTGCTAGTTGAACTTTACAGATCACAAAAAAAGGTAGATTCAGATCGCTAACGTCGTTAGCATAAATTAATGGGATTTAACATAGAGAAAATGAGCATCAAGGCTAACAGAGAAATATTTTCAGTTCATTATGAGACTGTGGTGGTAGATAAACCTAGCCAGCTAGAGATATTGGCCCCAAAATCATTTAACAAGTACAGGAACAGCTAGCTAGCTAGCTTGAGTGGAAGTCTGCTGGAGTAGTCTACAGCAATTACACCTCTATTAAACTTAAAATACCATAGATCAAATATATTTACCCCAGTAATATCATCAACACTTACCTGACTGGATGAAGTCCTTGGGCTCAAATACTAGTGTGGCCTCAATAGCCCTGCTGTAGTGTGTAGCATGCTGGGAATTATCTGCACATGTGATGGAGGAATGCACAGTGCAGGGTTGAAATTCTACTGAATTTGCATTAAATCAGGTTGTTTTAGCTAATAATCATGCTGCAAAATCTAGCATGTTGCATTCAATGCTTATTCCCATTAATTCCCATGGAAAGTTTCCAACTTTGAATATTCCCGGAATTTTTTCTTCTTCTTTACAATTAGACAACTATATTTATGTCTATAATACAAATAAAAATACAATGTAAATATTTTTTTATGTATTATTTTTAAATAAGGAAATATTTAGTTAATAATCACATTTTTTGCTACAATAAATATTTTGTCCTGACTTAGGTGAAAGATACATCCTGCGGATGCACTGGGACACATCATCAGTGATGTTGTTTCCTGGGATCATCGGGGGTTTCGGGTCTTTTAGCATCAGACCCCCTCAGCCCAGGCGACCCTGCCGGGGTGGTCAATCCCCAGCCTGTGTCCCAGCAGCGTTTGCCCACGGTTCTGCCCTCTTAATCCAAAACCCATCCATCCGTCCATCTTCTTACGCTTATTCGAGGTCCTAAGCAGGGAAGCCCAGACTTCCCTCTCCCCAGCCACTTCGTCCGGCTCTCCCCGGGGGATCCCGAGGCGTTCCCAGGCCAGCCGGGAGACATAGTCTTCTCAACGTGTCCTGGGTCTTCCCCGTGGCCTCCTACCGGTCGGATGTGCCCTAAACACCTCCCTAGGGAGGCGTTCGGGTGGCATCCTGACCAGATGCCCGAACCACCTCAAAGCCATCTTGTGGCTTTCTCTGCGGATCTGATAGCATCCCCGACAAGTCCTGCAGAGTGACCGCCTTGCGAATCCCCGACAGCCCACCTCCAGGGGCTCACATATTGTTTTACCAGCCTTGCCTCCTACACTCTTATTCCAGCTCCTGGTACTTGGCACGCTTCCTCTCATTGGCCTCGTCCATGCGTTCTTCCCATGGCACAGTTAGCTCCAGAATAATCAGTTGCTTGGTGGAATCTGAAACAATGATCATGTCTGGGCGGACCCTGGTTGATGTAATCCTAGAAGGGAAACTGACAAACTAGTACACATGAGATGGCACACAACTCAGTACCTGAGATCCTAAATCAGGTGTATATCTGCAAAATAGGCAAAAAAACAACCTAGCATGCTATTGTTAGAATTCTAACATTCAACATACATCAAGTCAAGTATATGACTGAAGTGTATAGCGGCAAATTTAGCTAAAAAAAAAAAAGGTAGCATGCTAATATTAATGCTAATCTCATTTTGGAAATGTGTTATATGCTGCAATACTGTTGGCGTGCTAAAATTAAAATGTAAACAGCATGGGTCAGGTACCAAAATATATGACTGTGAGGAGTATATATGCAATATTTGTTAAAAAGCTAACAGGTTAATGTTAGCATGCTAGCAGTTGGCCAGATAACGTCAAGTAACAAATATGATTATTGTCATACTAGCACACGAGACACATTAGATTGCAAAAAATGTAGTACCCAAGGTCCCAAATTAGGTGTATACTTGCAAAATAGGCTAAGACGGACTAGCATGCTAATATGCTAATGTTAGAATGGTAACGTTTAACAAGTACCAAACTATATGACTTTGAGGTGTATACCCGTTCAATATGCTAAAAAGCTAACATGCTATCTGTAGATTAACATTAACATATTAGTTCGATAGCGGATATTGCAAATAACAAAATAAATGACTCTTCAAGGATTCAAATAACTTTATTGACATACTAGCACACATGAGACGGCACAAAATGTAGTACCCGAAGTCCAAACTTTGGTGTTTACCTGCTAAAATGGGCTAAAAAAAAAGGGGTGTTGAGGTGTGCGGGGTCGGGGGGCGGGGTTAAGGGGGAGGAGTATGTTTATAGCTAGAATTCACTGAAATTCAAGTATTTCTTATACATATATATATATATATATATATATATATATACATATATATATATACATACATATATATATATATATATACATATATATATATGTATATACATATATATATACATATATATATATGTATATATATATATATATATATATATATATATATATATATATATATATATATATATATATATATATATATATATATATGTATGTACACATATACACACATAACACTCCTCCACTCATTGTTGTATTTGAAAGTGCAATGCTTTGCAGCCAGTAGCACAGCATTTGAAGGAGCGTAGGTATGGGCAGCATCTGTGAAATTTAATTTGCAGGAAAGGAGCGAGTTTAGGGTTGAATTGTCCATCCTCGTTCTATTCTCTGTCACTATCTTTCTAACCATGTTCAACACCCTCTCTGATGACTTGCAAGCGTACTTCTTCTTCTTACTCGTCGTCGCTATGACCGTCTTTTCTTCGTTCTTCTGATTTGGTCTCCTTCTTGTTGTGTGTGCAGTTGTGCACTCTCCAAAAGCCGTATATGTTATAACGTGACTGGGCCGGCACGCTGTTTATATGGAGGAAAAGCGGACGTGACGACAGGCTGTCCTCACTCAGGTCCGCATGGACATGGAAGGGGCGTGCCTTGTTGTCCGGCTGGAAATCGGGAGAAATTCGGGAGAGTGGTTGTTTCGGGAGAGGCACTGAAATTCAGGAGTCTCCCGGAAAATTCGGGAGGGTTGGCAAGTATGCTCATATTGTGGCCGGTCATGCAAAAATGAAGTCAATCAGCCAATAAGTGATGTGTCATCATTTTTATTATTTCATTTTAATTATTAAACTGTGAGAAATCTATTAAAAAAACATGATTGCATCATTTTAAGCAATTGTACAAATTCCTTCAAGGAAGATGACGATATCTGTTTTGTTTTTTAATAACTCAGACAGTAAAGTGCGGTGGTGAGGACTTGAAATGTGTCTCAAAAGTCTTCAAGTGGCTTTTTTTTTTTTGTCACATGGTCGCTCTGAGGCGAACGTCTGTGAGAAGGCAGCTTCAGCATACAAAAAAAAAAAAAAGTCCCTTTTTTGTTGTTTTTTGTGTTGAGTAAAATGTAGTTTAAAATGAGTAAATATGATTATTATAGGATTTTGAAGATGATTAAAAATATCTCCAGCATGATTTTTAAAGGAGTCATTGAGTTGAGCAAGCAGTAAGTACACATTCACCAATTTTTTGGGAACACCTGAGGGAACATTCTTGGACGAGTGTGGTGTGGAGGAAGTATCACATGATTTGTGAGCTAAGCTACGTTCCCTTTTAGCCGAGGTAGAGTAAGCACCTGCATCATTACGGTCGTCATGGTAACGGAATTTAAAAAAGGTTGTCTCCGTGACTTCTTAGGGCTCCTTTGTTGTGTGTAGCGTTTTAAAAGGCGTAGGTTTAATTGGATCCGTCTAAAAATGGCACCTGGCCAGGGAGTCCCCCCAGGTGTGTGGACGTGTCGTTACCTAGCGTTGTTGGCCCGCGCCGCTCGCTGCGGGCCGGCCTTGTTGTGGTGCTCCAGGAGCCACTGGCGGCAGATGTTCTGCATCACCGAGTCCTGCGCTCCCTCCGCCGCCCGCAGCACGTCTTGCACCAGCGGACCGGCCCGGCTCGCCTCCAGTTTGACCGCCAGCAGGTAGGCCGGCCGCAGCTTGTTGCACTGCAGGTACGCCTTGATCTGAGCGCAGGTGGAAGACGGGAAGGTTGTTAGTGCACTCATCAAAAGGCATCGGCGGCATGGCGAGTGCATCACCGAGCAGCGGGTGGCGCTACAATCCCTACATGTATTCATGGTTTAGCCCAGGGGTCGGCAACCCGCGGCTCCGGAGCCACATGCGGCTCTTTGATCACTCTGATGCGGCTCAGCAGCTTACTTGCTGAACCCCCCAATTTTCCCGTGAAACTTCCGGATTTCAGTGCCTCTCGCAGAAAACTCCCGGGATTAATATTCACCGATTATCACCCTTACGGTTATAATAAGGGCGTGCCATGATGGTACAACATTTGGCGCCCTCTACAATCTGTATTAACAGAGTGCCAGCCCAACACTTGTTAAACAATATACATTTTTTGCTTGCACACGTATGTGACAGCAAGGCATACTTGGTCAACAGCCACACAGGTTACACTGACGGTGGTCATATAAAACAACTTTAACACTCTTACTAATAATGCGCCACACTTTGAACCAAAACCAAACAAGAATGACAAACACATTTCGGGAGAACATCTGCACCTTAACACAACATAAACACAACAGAACAAACACCCAGAATCTCATGCAGCCCTGACTCTTCCGGGCTACATTATACACCCCCCCCCCCCCCCCCCCCTGTGCGTCGGTTGAGGTGGGCGGGGTTTGGTAGCGGGGGTGTATAATGTATCCCGGAAGAGTTAGGGCTGCATGGGATTCTGGGTATTTGTCCTGTTGTGTTTATGTTGTGTTACGGTGCAGATGTTCTCCCGAAATGTGTTTGTCATTCTTGTTTGGTGTGGGTTCACAGTGTGGTGCATTATTAGTAAGAGTGTTAAAGTTTTTTTTTTTATACCGCCACCGTCAGTGTGAGCTGTGTGGTTGTTGACCAAGTATGCCATGCTGTTACCTACGTGAGCTAAGCGGAAGCCCCATACAACATGTGGCTGATCAGGCACGCTGACTGTAGTGGGTGCTGTATGCTGTACCATCACGGCACGCATGACGCTGACAAGCGCCATTAATTAAAAACCCGCGTGCCGCACCAGCTTTCAAATTCTACATAAGGGTGTGGGCAGCGTGTCTGAGACCCCTGGTTATACATAGCACAAAACAAACAAAAAAAACTTTGTATGCAGTGTTATTTCATTTAAAATTTCAAAATATTTTTGCGGCTCCCATTGTTTTCTATATTTGTGAAACTGGTCAAAATGGCTCTTTGACTGGTAAAGGTTGCCGACCCCTGGTTTAGCCAATCAGAAGTCATTTCTGGAAAAGGCGTGTTACCAAGAATGGAGGAAAATTATCATTATAATGTTTTATGTGCATTATGTAAATAATGATGGTAATGTAACTAATTATATGAATAAGGTAAATAATGATGGTAATAATATTGTCAATAATGATGATAATTTAAATATCTGTCAAATTATTTGTGTTTATAATGTATATTTTCTGCTAGATCTACTGGCACTGGGAGCAGGTGGGTAAGAAATCTTGCCCAAGGACATAATGGCAGGGACTAGGATGGCAGAAGCGGGGATCGAACCTGGAACCCGGTCGCTCTACCAACCGAGCCACTCCGCCCCATAAAATCACAAACAAGTTACTTTTACAAAATTTTCACCTGAGCCAGAATTTCCCCAGAAGTGTAATTTCATTGCCTAAGTTTTTTGTGATCAAATGGGACCAAAGCGCTATTTTACCTTGTTTTCTGGGCTCTTGGTCTCCAGGATGAGACTCTCCAACTCTTTGGCCTAAAAAGAGACAACAAACAAGGAGGCGGGTCACCATCTTTGCACAGCAGCGCCAACACCCCCCCGTCACTCACGTCCGCCGGTCCTTTATCCGCCACGGCGACGCAGCTGAGGATGAGCGCGTCGCCGTCGCTCTTGGTGGCCATGCCGGACTCGATGACACACTTGAGCAACTGCCGCACGGCGCCGAACTTCCTGTGACGGACGAGGCGTTGGCCGGCCCGCACGTACACGCCCTGGGCCTCCAGCTGGAAGTCCTGCACCGAGGACATTTTGGTGACCCGGCAATGGTGGAAAAGGCTTCCTTCGATGTACTCACCTGTATGACTCGGTATGCAATGCCGAAGCCTTCTTCGATGTTTTTACCGCCGAGCATCACCTGCAATCAAACAACACAATCTACTTGACACTTGACAGAAAAAAAGGAGCTCCTCAATCTACGTATGAGCTCCTCCCTTTGATGACGAAAACAGGATACAATGATTGTCAGCAATGTCAGCAATTGGTCATCAGCTAACCTCAGCCTATTTTTAGTCAAATATAATACAAAACCCAAAACCAGTGAAGTTGGCATGTTGTGTAATTCGTAAATAAAAACAGAATACAATGATTTGCTAATCCTTTTCAACTTATATTCAATTGAATAGACTGCAAAGACAAGATATTTAATGTTCAAACTGAGAACCGTAATTTTTTTTTTTTTGCAAATAATCATTAACTTAGAATTTAATGGCAGCTACACATTGCAAAAAAGTTGTCACAGGTGCATTTTTACCACTGTGTTACATGGCCTTTCCTTTTAACTACACTTAGTAAACGTTTGGGAACTGAGGAGACCAATTTTTGAAGCTTTTCAGGTGGAATTCTTTCCCATTCTTGCTTGATGTACAGCTTAAGTTGTTCAACAGTCCGGGGTCTCCGTTGTCGTATTTTACGCTTCATGTTGCGCCACACATTTTCAATGGGAGACAGGTCTGGACTACAGGCAGGCCAGTCTAGTACCCGCACTCTGTTACTATGAAGCCACGCTGTTGTAACACGTGGCTTGGCATTGTCTTGCTGAAATAAGCAGGGGCGTCCATGGTAACGTTGCTTGGATGGCAACGTATGTACCTTTCAGCATTAATGGTGCCTTCACAGATGTGTAAGTTACCCATGCTTTGGGCACTTATACACCCGCATACCATCACAGATGCTGGCTTTTGAACTTCGCGCCTATAACAATCCGGATGGTTCTTTTCCTCTTTGTTCCGGAAGACACGACATCCACAGTTTCCAAAAACAATTTGAAATGTGGACTCGTCAGACCACAGAACCCTTTTCCACTTTGCATCGGTCCATCTTAGATGAGCTCGGGCCATGTGAAGCTAGCGGTGTTACTGGGTGTTGTTGATAAATGGTTTTGGCTTTGCATAGTAGAGTTTTAACTTGCACTTACAGATGTAGCGACAAACTGTAGTTACTGTACTTTTCTGAAGTGTTCCTGAGCCCATGTGGTGATATCCTTTACACACTGATGTCGGTTTTTGATCAGTACCGCCTGAGGGATCGAAGTTCAATGTTGGTTTTTCGGCCTTGCTACTTACGTGCAGTGATTTCTCCAGATTCTCTGAACCTTCTGATGATATTACGGACCGTAGATGGAGAAATCCCGAAATTCCTTTCAATAGCTCGTTAAGAAATGTTGTTCTTAAACTGTTGGACAATTTGCTCACGCATTTGTTGACAAAGTGGTGACCCTCGCCCCATCCTTGTTTGTGAATGACTGAGCATTTCATGGAAGCTACTTTTATACCCAATCATGGCACCCACCTGTTCCCAATTAGCCTGTTCACCTGTGGGATGTTCCAAATAAGTGTTTGATGAGCATTCTTCAACTTTCTCAGTCTTTTTGCCACTTGTGCCAGCTTTTTTGAAACATGTTGCAGGCATCAAATTCCAAATGAGCTAATATTTGCAAAAAAATTCAGCTTTCCAGTTCGAACGTTAAGTATCTTGTCTTTGCAGTCTATTCAATTGAAAATAAGTTGAAAAGGATTTGCAAATCATTATATTCTGTTTTTATTTACCATTTACACAACGTGCCAACTTCACTGGTTTTGTATGAGGGGCGGTCACATCTGACATTAGAAACGCAGCGTCTCACCTTGCAGGCCACCTCTGCCTTCATGGGGTTTCCTCCGAACAAGGTGGGAAGGGGACCGGATCCAGCGGGAGACGCCGCCTCGCATCGGTGCAGGAAGCGGGTGACCTCCAGCTGCAGCTCGATGGTGTTCATGTGTCTGGTGACGACACGGAAGGAGGACGTCACAACAAGAGCGGCGGACACCATGAAAAGGTAGAGGAGAAAAAACATGGAACTGTATGACCTGGTGACGTCGCCCGATGACATCATCTTCCTGAACGAGGCCGCTTGAGACTTCCTCCTGCCGCCGCCGCGACATTGCTGCTCCTGCAAGTACGTCCTCAGGTGCTCTTTGGCTCGCACCAACCAGCGCTGCACGCATGACAATTATCATTATTATTATTTGTAGCTGTCAAGAGTTATTTTAGACGATAAATATAAGTTCCTTCAACGACGCTATTGTTTTTTTTACTCCTTTTTGATCTGCGGCCCATTCCGTAGCGCAGGGCAATTCAACTGGCGGCCTGGGGGCTAAATCCGGTTCGCGAATGACACCTTACCGGTCCCCCAAGTTCGTTCAAAACTTGGGAGACAAATATTTTTGCAGCAAATTCCTAAAAACACAAGAGTGCTCCTGTTGTATGGAGGAACTTGGACCACTGTAAACACATTGGCAGATCCTTATGTTGACCTTTTCACCTTGCTAGCAAACTGAGGTCCAAACTTGTGATTGCCCCAAGGCCCTTTAAGTCCTCTCCTTTTTGACAGTAACACATTGTTTGTGATGTGGTTAATGTAACTAAGGCGTTGCCGTAGTTTGTTTACTTCAGATGCAGCAAGAATCATTTGTTCAACCTATTTAATTACAGCTGTGGTGTTCCTTCAAGGTTTCATTTTAGATCCTCCCTTTTTCCTCATTTGAACTGTTCAACTGGCGGCCTGCAAGTTAAGTTAAAAACAAATCTTAAAATCCTAGAGGACTGTCATGAAGATAATCTTTGACTAGCTTTTTTGCAGAGGGTCTTTAAAAACCGCAGAGCGCTCCCTGTATTGCTGACAAAATATATAGAACAAAATCAAAAGTCTATTGTAGAGAACACTGGTTTGCCGGAATATACAAAACAAGACACAAAAATAAGGCCCCCCAGCTTTCTGGAAATATGGCTTTGTCAAAGATGTATTGTAATGTAATCTGTGATATTTCTACATGAATAAGTGTTTTCTGGCAGATTGCGTATATTCTTTTATAACCTGTTCTGATTAATAGGCTGCGATTGGAGAAAGTTTAAGCAAGCTGAATATAATTTTTGGATAATAGAGAAGGTTTAGACCAGGGGTGCTCACACTTTTTCTGCAGGCGAGCTACTTTTCAATTGATCAAGTCGTGGGGATCTACCTCATTCATATATATAATTTATATTTACTTATTTATGAAATATATGTTTTTGTTAATAAGTTAAAGGTGTTTAATGATAATGCAAGCACGTTTAACACATATAGTTAATATTGTTAATAAATTAAAGGTGTTTAATGATAATGCAATCATGTTTAACACATAGTTAATATTGTTAATAAATTAAAGGTGTTTAATGATAATACAAGAATGTTTAATACATATAGTTAGTATTGTTAATAAATTAAAGGTGTTTAATGATAATACAAGTATGTTTAATACATATAGTTAATATTGTTAACAAGTTAAAGGTGTTTAAAGATAATACAAGCATGTTTAATATATATAGTTAATATTATTAACAAGTTAAAGGTGTTTAATGATAATACAAGCATGTTTAATACATATAGTTAATATTATTAATAAGTTAAAGGTGTTTAAAGATAATACAAGCATGCTTAACACATATAGTTAATATTGTTAACAAGTTAAAGGTGTTTAATGATAATACAAGCATGTTTAACACATATAGTTAATATTGTTAATAAGTTAAAGGTGTTTAAAGATAATGCAAGCATGTTTAACACATATAGTTAATATTGTTAACAAGTTAAGGTGTTTAAAGATAATACAGGCATGTTTAACACATATAGATTCCTTTCTTTCATGAAGACAAGAATATAAGTTGGTGTATTACCTGATTCTGATGACTTGCATTGATTGGAATCAGACAGTGGTGCTAAAAACGTCCGTCAGTGTGTGAATGTGTGTGTGAATGGGTAAATGTGGAAGTAGTGTCAAAGCGCTTTGAGTACCTTGAAGGTAGAAAAGCACTATACAAGTAAAACACATTTATCATTTATTATTTAACACAAATAGTTAATATTGTTAACAACTTAAAGGTGGTTAAAGATAAAACAAGCATGTTTAACACATATAGTTAATATTGTTAACAACTTAAAGGTGGTTAAAGATAATACAAGCATGTTTAACACATATAGTTAATATTGTTAACAACTTAAAGGTGGTTAAAGATAATACAAGCATGTTTAACACATATAGATTCCTTTCTTTCATGAAGACAAGAATATAAGTTGGTGTATTACCTGATTCTGATGACTTGCATTGATTGGAATCAGACAGTGGTGATGATAACGTCCGCATTTTCGAATGGAGGAGAAAAAAAGTCCTCCATTCTGTCCAATACCACATGAAAGTGGTTGGTTTTTGGCATCTTATTTGTCCAGCTTCCGTACTCCTTTGTATACACTTTACAAGAAATACATTGTCGGCAAACTCCGTAGCTTGCTAGCTTGTGCACGCCAGCTTTCTGAGACTCTTGTTTTGTTAGCGCAACTGTGCAGTCGGTCTTTGGGGTTTTGACGACAGGTACGGCGCCAGAGTCTGTTGAAATAAAGTGTTTCTCGCCTTCCAGTCGGTAATTTTAATGAGCTGGCAGCAGCCAGCGTCATCTCAGAAGACCCTCGGGTGCCGTGAATGTCAATCAAGTGACGAAAGTGACGTCATAGTGAAGATTTATGATCGCTCATTTTTAGGACAATTTTTTTAATGCCTGGCTGGTGATCGACTGACACACCCTCCGAGATCGACCGGTAGCTCGCGATCGACGTAATGAGCACCCCTGGTTTAGACATTGTCATGCAGATATGTGAAAACCATTAACTGTGCAACATGTAATGCGCAGTACGGCTGGGCGATATATCGAATATACTCAATATATCGCGGGTTTGTCTCTGTGCTATATAGAAAATGACTATATCGTGATATTCGAGTATACATTCTCACGAAGTTGCTTTTAGCTGCGGGCATTGCAATGCATGCGTTTCCCACTCTTTCTTGTCTCTCCTTCTCACAGAGACTTAAACAAGCGCACCTTCTTACACACGTCACGTGTGCAACGTCACACGCTCTCGTGAAACAGAGAGGTAGCGACATGGTAACATTAGCTGTGGTGCGGGTGGTAATACGAGAGAGAGAAGGAGCGAATCTGGTAACAAATAGAGGAACAATTTATTACCGAGAAAAACAGTTTAATGTTTGGCTTCAAGCGGGAATATGTTCAACATTTATGCGGCAAAAGCGTTGTTACAAAAAGTAGCAGCACTGCTAATGTAGCATCATTTGAAAAGTCACCCGAGAATAAGGAGAATAAGGAGTGCTTGACACACTCTGCATGTCAACATCTCCGGCCGGTGCCACACCAACAAAATGCCGAAGCATTCAGATCAACACCGTATGAAAAAAAAAGTCAACAAGAGAAGGAGATAACGTCCGCAGGAACCTATTATGCAGCTAATTTTTATTTGACAGTTATTGAAATATCTTGTGTGACATCATGCACAAAAGTGCACTTTATTTGTTTTAAACTATTGTAGTGGCTTTCTGTACAAAAAGTACACTTTAAATTAGTGTTGTTTTGATATGTCATCTTGGTGACATCATGCACAAAAGTGCACTTATAGCAGGGGTGCTCATTACGTCGATCGCGATCTACCGGTCGATCTCGGAGGGTGTGTCAGTCGATCACCAGCCAGGCATTAAAAAAATTGTCCTAAAAATGAGCGATCATAAATCTTCACTATGACGTCACTTTCGTCACTTGATTGACATTCACGGCACCCGAGGGTCTTCTGAGATGACGCTGGCTGCTGCCAGCTCATTAAAATTACCGACTGGAAGACGAGAAACACTTTATTTCAACAGACTCTGGCGCCGTACCTGTCGTCAAAACTCCAAAGACCGACTGCACAGTTGCACAATAAAAGCTCTGCTTCATCCTGCCTGTGCTACCAAAATAAGAGTCTTAGAAAGCTGGCGTGCACAAGCTAGCAAGCTACGGAGTTTGCCGACAATGTATTTCTTGTAAAGTGTATACAAAGGAGTACGGAAGCTGGACAAATAAGATGCCAAAAACCAACCACTTTCATGTGGTATTGGACAGAAAGGAGGACTTTTTTTCTCCTCCATTCGAAAATGCGGACGTTATCATCACCACTGTCTGATTCCAATCAATGCAAGTCATCACAATCAGGTAATACACCAACTTATATTCTTGTCTTCATGAAAGAAAGGAATCTATATGTGTTAAACATGCTTGTATTATCTTTAACCACCTTTAAGTTGTTAACAATATTAACTATATGTGTTAAACATGCTTGTATTATCTTTAACCACCTTTAAGTTGTTAACAATATTAACTATATGTGTTAAACATGCTTGTTTTATCTTTAACCACCTTTAAGTTGTTAACAATATTAACTATTTGTGTTAAATAATAAATGATAAATGTGTTTTACTTGTATAGTGCTTTTCTACCTTCAAGGTACTCAAAGCGCTTTGACACTACTTCCACATTTACCCATTCACACACACATTCACACACTGATGGAGGGAGCTGCCATGCAAGGCGCTAACCAGCACCCATCAGGAGCAAGGGTGAAGTGTCTTGCTCAGGACACAACGGACATGACGAGGTTGGTACTAGGTGGGGATTGAACCAGGGACCCTCGGGTCACGCACGGCCACTCTTCCACTGCGCCACGCCGTCCCGCCGTTAAACATGCTTGTATTATTTTTAAACACCTTTAATGTGTTAACAATATTAACTATATGTATTAAACATACTTGTATTATCATTAAACACCTTTAATGTATTAACAATATTAACTATATGTGTTAAACATGCTTGCATTATCATTAAACACCTTTAACCTGTTAACAAAAACATATATTTCATAAATAAGTAAATATAAATTATATATATGAATGAGGTAGATCCCCACGACTTGATCAATTGAAAAGTAGCTCGCCTGCAGAAAAAGTGTGAGCACCCCTGACTTATAGCATGTTTTAAAATGTCTCTGACAATCTTGCACTTTCTGTTTTGAAATGACATGAATGTCTGTGCCACTGCTTAATAACTATTTAATAAATACACTTTTGGTCAATTGGTAAATTAGTTGTGATTTCCCTCTCTGCATGAAAGTTTAAAATGAACATATATTAATGCAGTATGAACAAGAATGTTTTAATGTAGACACATAGAATCATCATACTGCTGTGATTATATGCATCAAGTGTTCATTCAAGGCTAAGGCAAAATATGGAGATATATATCATGTATCGTGACATGGCCTAAAAATATCGAGATATTAATAAAAGGCCATATCGCCCAGCCCTAATGCACAGAATATCAGAAGCATTTATTCAAGTAGAAATATCACAGATTACTTTACCAAACGTCTTTGACAATCAAACTATGACCATAACAATCCACATTTTGTGTTAAAAATGTGTGAAAATGGTATCTTCACATGGTGTAGCTCTTCCTCTAAATGCAAGTTCTCCTACAGCAGGAATACAAATTCTGTATTCCTACAAAATACAAACATTTTTTCAACACGCTGCAGGTACTTTTTTTATTGTCATTAAATTCTGTTTATGTCCTTTTTGTGTTGAGCTGTTTTAAAAAGGATAACGTTTAAAAAAAACATTTCAATGAAGCAAACTGATTGTCTGGTCATAGTAATAGAATCTTGAAAATGATCTGTCTGGGGTACACTTATGAATTATGAAAAATTTGCCTGCGATTAATCGTGATAAATTTTGAGTAAACTATGAATAAAATGCTATTAATCGCCATTAAATATTATAATCGTTCGAGAGCCCTATTATTATTATATGAATATGCTGTATGTGTTTGTGTGTGTGTACCTGTTGGTCCCCCAACTGCTGGTAAGAAGTGGCTCCATGTGTGAAGAACCGTATGCAGGTCATAGCCGCACGCACATGATCCTGTCCACAAGAACATAATTCCGCATGTTATCAACGGCTTACTAACATTTAAAAACCAGGGGTGTGAATCTATGGGCACCTAACGTCCTGATTGGATTCCGATTCCTGGGGGTGACGATTCGATTTAGAATTGATTCTCGATTCAACACGATTCTCGATTCAAACAGATTGTCATAATGTAATATTTGGTATAATAATTATAATTAAACCTTTTCAAAACAAGTTACAGATTAGAAAAGCCTTTTCTGGTTGCAAAAAGTGGCCTAAAAACGTCTGTTTAAAAATTATTATTATTTTTTTTTTTAAATATATACATACACAATACAAATAATTTTTTGCCAAAAATCTATATATACGTATATTTTTTGAGACTGTTAGTTTTACCCTACTAAAAAAAGATATATAATAATATATATACTAGAGATGTCCGATAATATCGGACCGCCGATATTATCGGCCGATAAATGCTTTAAAATGTAATATCAGAAATTATCGGTTTCAAAAAGTAAAATTTAGGACTTTTTAAAACGCCGCTGTGAACACGGACGTAGGGAGAAGTTCAGAGTGCCAATAAACCTTAAAGGCACTGCCTTTGCGTGCCGGCCCAGTCACATAATATCTACGGCTTGTCACACACTCAAGTGAATGCAAGGCATATTTGGTCAACAGCCATACAGGTCACACTGAGGGTGGCCATATAAACAACGTTAACACTGTTACAAATATGCGCCACACTGTGAACCCACACCAAACAAGAATGACAAACACATTTCGGGAAAACATCCGCACCGTAACACAACATAAACACAACAGAACAAATACCCAGAACCCCTTGCAGCACTAACTCTTCCGGGACGCTAGAATATACACCCCCAGCTACATCCCCCAACCTCCTTATGCTCTCTCAGGGAGAGCATGTCCCAAATTCCAAGCTGCTGTTTTGAGGCATGTTAAAAAAAATAATGCACTTTGTGACTTCAATAATAAATATGGCAGTGCCATGTTGGCATTTTTTTTTCCATAACGTGAATTGATTTATTTTGGAAAACCTTGTTACATTGTTTAATGCATCCAGCGGGGCAACACAACAAAATTAGGCATAATAACGTGTTAATTCCACGACTGTATATATCGGTATCGGTTGATATCGGAATCGGTAATTAAGAGTTGGACAATATCGGAATATCGGCAAAAAAGCCATTATCGGACATCTCTAATATATACGTTAGGTCAGGAAAAAACAGAGGCTATTTCATCCCTACAAGCCTGTTTGGCGGGTTTCCCTGCTCTTCAGGGGATTTTCCCCTGAAGAGCAGGGAAACCTGCCAAACAGGCTTGTAGGGATGAAATAGCCTCTGTGTTTTTTCCTGACCTAACGTATATTCCGCTGTACCCCGGTATTGAGCACTGTATACCGGATAAACCACAGAAACCTTGACTATAAAATAATATATATATATATATATATACATTTTTAAACAATTTTTGGAAATTATGAATGGATTTAGAATTGGGATGAATAAGAATCGCGATTCAGATGTGAATCAATTTTGTTGTGCATCTCTATTAAAAACCCTCAAACTATAAGACAATAACCATCATGAACTGCTGCAGCTGATAGAGCGTGTGGAAGTAGCTTCGCCGCTGCAGGAACTGGCAGGAGGCGATGAGATAGCGGCTGCAGCTTTCCAGACCGGGGTCCAGTTTTTCCAGGATGTCCTGCAACGTCCCCAAGCGTCCTCTCTCCAGAGTGGGCTGTAGCACGCCCTCCAGGAACACGTCCTCGGGGGAGTCCTGAGAGAGTGTGAGATGAATACACAGGCTAAGCACGGTGTCTGGTTGGTGAGCCCAATAAAAAAATGACAAATGGAGGCTGGCCTTGTTGAGGAGTAACGAGAGCGCTTCGGTCATGCTGTCATGGCGCATGTAGAAGCTGACGCGCGCCAAGAGAGTGCCGTATGTGTTCAGGTAGTACAGGCACTCCTGATGGAGGACGCTCCGCTGGTTCTGGGAGTCCGCTCGCTCCGCAGGGCCGCGCTCAGTAAGAGCCTCCTCCAGCTCATACAGTGAGGCCAAGATGTCCTCGCTAAAAGACTGCAGTGGACATGCAGACAGGACATGAAAGTGGATAGTAGACAGTTACTTAGAGTTAAGACTTTGACAAACTTTATTGATCCACAAACTTACAAACTACTGTGCGTGTGTATATTTAATGCTACATACACATAATCAACATGTGTAATAAATGTCATTTATCACCAGTGTTGGGACTAATGCGTTATAAAGTTAGTTTCGGCGGTAACTAGTAATCTAACGCGTTATTTTTTATATTCAGTAACTCAGTTACCGTTACTACATGATGCGTTACTGTGTTATTTTACGTTATTTTTTATGTAGTATCGGCTAGAAACAGAAGATCTGTATGGCGTCACATTGGTGCCAAAAATCCGAGCGCATAAAAACTGTTATCGCGCACTGATTCTCCACGGTGCCTTTCTGCGCGCGCGCGACGCCTTTCTGCGCGCTCTCTGTGTACTCCTGGCATCTCTCCTCGCGCTGTCATGTTTCTTTTTGGCACTTTGGGGGCGGGTATGCTTGGACGGCCCCTTCTTTCTGATTGGTCAGGCGAAAAATGCTGAAAAATGCTCAGAGCCAATCAGAAGTATAGCAGGGCGGGTCATCGTCAATATGTATCAAGATTTACGGAGGAAGAAGTGGATAAAAAAATGTCGCGCGCTGATGAAGGTTATTTCATACCACATAAACACAATATAGGGTAATACAAAATGTGACCCAAATAAATAATAAGACAACAAACACCATAATCACATCTTTCAGCCAGAACTGGTCCACCAGCAATAACATCCAACCATAACATTATTTTATATTTTCACTTCTTCTTGAACATTTGTTTTCTAATTTATGGAATTTCTTTTGATTCAGCCATAAAATTAATGAAATAATCTTTGAATTTTGTTTTTAAAATGTTAAAAATAGCCTTTTAATAATGTATTCTGAAACAGTTTAAAATAATCAGAGAACTGACTAACACTGACCCTAAACAACTATGTTGCACAATTAAGTCTTTTTTTTTTTTAAAGCGAAAGAGGTAATTTCAACAGGTACAGCATCCTATGTCATATCTACATGTAATAAGATTTGTAACAAGGCAAACCGTTTGTAAATTGGTGGAAAATCGAGCAAGTTATGGTAATTTAATTAGTACATGTACCATTGACATCAATGTAATGATTGAGGCTAGATGTCCGAGGTAAGATGGCTACAACGTTGCTACGCTGGAGAATGATTGGTCATATGAAAAATGCTCACAGCCAATCAGAAAGGAGGGGCCGTCTAAGCATACCCGCCCCCAAAGTGCCAAAAAGAAACATGACAGCGCGAGGAGAGATGCCAGGAGTACACAGAGCGCGCACAGACCGAGACGGTGCGCACGCAAAAAGGCACCACGCGCGCGCAAAAGGGTGTCGCGCGCGCGCACGAAGTGGGGAATCAGCGCTCGATAACAGTTTTTATGCACTCGGATTTTTGGCACTAATGTGACGCCATAGATCTGAGTGTGTTTTATTGGAGCGCTGCAGTGTCGTCCTTCTGAATGTGCTTGTGTCACAAGCCGGAGGCGCGCTCTGTGTGTGTCTGGGTGTGGGTGTGGGGAGGGAGGTGAGGGGACGGGGAGAGGGGGATGGCGTGTCTGTGTTTACTAACAACAGAGCCGCAGTCGAGTGTCTTAACATGGAGATATTCTCACTTCTTTTTTTTTTGTGGAGCACAAAGAAAAGAACATTTGAGTTAAATGTAAGTTGTGTCTTGGATCAAAGATCCCGTCTACTGCCCAAAACAGCAATTCAAATCTGCCTGGTTAGGCTTTGTGTATGCCACGTGTGCCTTCCTTAGGTGAAGCCAGGTTTACAGCTATGTTGTTATTATGCTGTTTGTTACTTATGTATGTTATGTTGCAACTATTTAAAATAGTTTTGTCAATTTGTTCTAGCCTGAAATAAATTGGCCCTTTGAAACATATCTTTGTCTTTGTGTGTTGTATGTAGAGCACATTGCTTAGTAGAGTTCAGTGATGCAAATGCATGTCAAATTGATCAACAGATTGTATTATTCTCCAACTAAAAGGGCATTAATGGGAGCTTATAAAAATAAAAAATAAAAATAAAATAAAAAAAATAAAAAAGTAACTAAATAGTTACTTTTCACAGTAACGCATTACTTTTTGGTGTAAGTAACTGAGTTAGTAACTGAGCTACTTTTGAAATAAAGTGACTAGTAACTGTAACTAGTTACTGGTTTTCAGTAACTGTTTATCACACACAACAACTTAACTAGGGGGGACTCAAATTTTTCACTTCTAATCCGATACCGATATCGGAGCCTTAAGTATTGTCTGATACCGTTACTGATCTGGTACAATATCAGCAGAAATCATACATTCTTGTATTATTTTGTAGTGTGGAAGGTTAGAAAATAATTTTAATAAGTGTAAATAGTCAAACATAGGTTCAGTAACCAATTACGGGTCAAGATCTCTTGGTATCATCAGAAGAATCAGGGGTTTGGTTAATCAGGCATGCCTCTTAACTCTTTATTTACAGTTTAATTTATCCATATCTTATCTATAAGCAAAATTGTCTGGGCTAGTACATATCCATCAAATTTACACAAATGATTCATTATACAAAATAAATTTGTAAGAATAGCTGCCTCCTCTAACTACACGCACACGTACACAATGGGAATAATGAACAACAAATCAATGATTGAAGTGACAAACTTGCCATCCAAACAATACACCGTTTGTTGACAAGAAGATATGAAAGCCATCAAAGCACATTCAATCTCTTTATTAACCAGAACAAACACAATACGGTGAAAAGATTTAAAAGAGCTGGCGTCAGAGCCGACAAACTGCTGCTGCTAACTGTTAAAGCTAACAAACACAGCTCCCTTGAAACCCTCGGAGACAACACATGGCACGAGGCAACAGGCCCTGCCTTTTAAAAGCACAGACACATTGTGCTCTCATATGAAAACGTCTCTCAACTGCATATTAAGTACTAATTAATTACATTTATTATTAAAGATTAATTCCGTTAGTAATTTAATTACTTTTTTGGTAAAGTAACAAGTAACTATAATTAATTACTTTTTTAAAGTAATTTTCAGAACACTGTTACTTATGATTAGTCGTAGTTATTATTGTTGAAGGAAATAGCGAACGTTGTGATGCGTCTGTGAAATTAATAACGCCGTAATGCTTCAAATGAGCAAAATATGTAAATAATAATTGTTAGCCGACTTTTGCTAGTGTTTATTTACAAGTTAGAACGTTTAAAAAAAAAAGGAAAAACATGTTCTTGTTACATTGTGAATAATAGACAAAATGTCAAAAAAGTGCAGTTGCCCTTCAAGTTGAAGTGTAATGGTATTTTTTGGGGGGCGACACCTTGTGGCCACAATCGTTTAGCTCGTGACGCAGAAAGTTGAACGATGTGGACACGTTTGTTACTGGATACCTTTTAAATACGGTTCTGCCTTGGAGACTTTGCATGTTTAAGTAATATGCAAATATAATTACTTGATACTTGTTTATATTCACAAATGTGATTTAAGTTGCAATATTGTTCAATAATTACAATTATTACGCAAGTCTAGTTTAAGTGCTATTGTGTGCTTAGCTACTGTGTAGCTGCTAGCTTCTAGGAAACTTTAGACTACCATGTTTATCTTTTATCGAAACGCTCACATCGGAAATTTTAGAAGCCATCCGATTACTTGTTTTTTTGTGGACCGATATCCGATATCGATATCGGGACAAGGAGGACACAAACGTTAGCAATGTGAGCTACATAAATGATAAATAAATGATAAATGGGTTGTACTTGTATAGCGCTTTTCTACCTTCAAGGTACTCAAAGCGCTTTGACACTATTTCCACATTTACCCATTCACACACACATTCACACACTGATGGAGGGAGCTGCCATGCAAGGCGCTAACCAGCACCCATCAGGAGCAAGGATGAAGTGTCTTGCTCAGGACACAACGGACATGACGAGGTTGGTACTAGGTGGGGATTGAACCAGGGGTCCTCGGGTCGCGCACGGCCATTCTTCCACTGCGCCACGCCGCCCCTTGCTAGCATTTCAGTCTATTTAAATGGCCGCCGCAGAACGAGCATGTATACCTTGGACAGTGTAGGCCTCACGCTGGTCTCCAGGTGTTTCACAATCTCCTGGAGCAGGGTAGGGCCCTGGTTGAGTTGGTTCCGGTCCACGGGAGCCTTCAGGCAGCGGGCAAACTTCTCCCGAGCCCCAGTGAGGTTGCCCGCCTTCAATGAGGCCATGGCCCAGACTTGCCACACAGCGCCGGGGTCCAGACCGCTCTTGGTGGACACCTTCCAAAAGAGAACAAGATAGGGCCACATTATAACCTAGCATGCGTTCATATATATATTTACATTCTTACTATTGACTCACCTCCACTGCTAGCTGGTAATGCTCCGCCTCCAAGAGCTGGTTTCGAAGCCGCGTCACCGCCGAGGTCTCCAGGATGTCGTCCAGGGAAGGAATATGCTTGTAATTTGCCGCCACTAAAATCTTCAGGACGTCGACTTTGCTGATGTAACTGCAGAATAAACAAAAAAGTCGAAACGCTTAAAAGAACGCAGGCTTCACTACACATCTTAAAATAATGCCTGAAGCTATCTGTCATTCAGTTATAAATGTGGGATTTGTCATTTTGATAATTTTCATAAGTAATTATGCTAACCTAGCATGATATTAAAATGTAATGTTAGCATGTAGCTCACATAGCTCTATGCTAGTGTTGCTAATATCTGTACTACTCCTTAATTGTGAGTTCAAACCCCAGCCGAGTCATACCAAAGACTAAAAAAATGGGACCCATTGCCTCCCTGCTTGGCACTCAGCATTAAGGCTATAAAAATGGGATCCATTACCTCCCTGCTTGGCACTCAGCATCAAGGGTTGGAATTGAGGGGTTAAATAACCAAAAATGATTCCCGGGTGCGGCCACCACTGCTGCTCACTGCTCCCCTCACCTCCCAGGGGGCGATCAAGGGTGATGGGTTGTACTTGTACTTGGGTTGTACTTGTATAGCGCTTTTCTTGTTGCATTTTGTCATTTCCCTGCCTTCTCTTTTTTTTTGTCTGTTTTCTTTCTTCAGTCAATTAGTCCCCAGCGAGACACACCTGCAACTAAACTCTACCCAGTAGTATATAAGCTCGTCACCGACAGCTGGTCCCTGCCGATTATTGTCTCCTGCACCTTCCACGTGCATGCGCATGATTCACTTCGTCCTGCCTGGTATGTTGTTTTTTCTTATTATCTAAATTCCTCACCTCTTTGTATTTGCCTTCTAGCCTTCCTGAGGTGAAGAGGATTTTGTTGGACCTTTTGTAGTGCTCAGTGCGCCCTGGCCTTTTCCCCCTGCCGACCACTGAAGGACCTGCTTTTGTTTGTATATTCATGGTTTGCATTTTTCCCCCATCGCCTTTTGTTACACTTTTTGGACTCATATTAAATTGTTTAACATATTGTAAATCAGCCTCGCCTCCAGTCTCTGCATCCTGGGATCACCTCCTTGATCAAACCCTAACATTTCTACCTTCAAGGTACTAAAAGCGCTTTGACACTACTTCCACATTTACCCATTCACACACACATTCACACACTGATGGAGGGAGCTGCCATGCAAGGCGCTAACCAGCACCCATCAGGAGCAAGGGTGAAGTGTCTTGCTCATCAAACTGCATTTGATGGGTCAAATGCAGAGAGTAATTTCGCCACACCTAGTGTGTGTGTGACAATCATGGGTATTTTAACTTAACTTTAAGGGTTGGAATTGGGGGTTAAATAACAAAAAAGGATTCCCGAGCGAGGCCACCGCTGCTGCTCACTGCTCCCCTCACCTCCCAGGTGGTGATCATGGCTGATGGGTCAAATGCAGACAGTCATTTTGCCACACCTAGTGTGTGTGTGACAATCATGGGTACTTTAACTTTAACTTTAATTAATTCAAAGGCCTAGTGGCCACATGCGTGGACAGCACCTTTTAGCTCTGTGTGAATGTGTGTGTGAATGGGTGAATGTGGAAATAGTGTCAAAGCGCTTTGAGTACCTTGAAGGTAGAAAAGCGCTATACAAGTATAACCCATTTATCATTTATATTTCCAAAATTGTGTACACTACTGAATTGGGGTCTTATGGCCGCTTATGTGGACACCTATACTGCCATCTGGTGGTGTCAGAAGAGTATAAGATACAATGGAATTTGGAAAAAAAAAAAGTGTAAAAATAAGAATTAGCATGTCACTAAACATGAAGTATACATTTGTGTACTTATGGACTAAGTACATCATATCAAAAGATGATTCTTAGTTTTTATTCTAAATAGGGTCCAATAAGCCCAAATAGCAAAGAGAAATTTAAAAAAAGCATGTAAGAGGTTAATGTTAGTTGCTATATGTGATGTATACATCTATTATATGAATTTATATGGGTGGTATAGCTCGGTTGGTAGAGTGGCCGTGCCAGCAACTTGAGGGTTCAAGGTTCGATTCCCGCTTCCGCCATCCTAGTCACTGCCGTTGTGTCCTTGGGCAAGACACTTTACCCACCTGCTCCCAGTGCCACCCACATTGGTTTAAATGTAACTTAGATATTGGGTTTCACTATGTAAAAAGCGCTTTGAGTCACTAGAGAAAAGCGCTATATAAATATAATTCACTTCACTCTTACATTGGAGAAGTGCACAATTACAGTGTGTATGTCACAAGTGGATCAAGTACACAATCGCACTTCTCAGCTCATTAGCATAAAAGCTGCAAGCAAAGTCTTA
Source organism: Nerophis lumbriciformis (assembly GCF_033978685.3). Lineage (NCBI taxonomy): Eukaryota > Metazoa > Chordata > Actinopteri > Syngnathiformes > Syngnathidae > Nerophis > Nerophis lumbriciformis. Next base: position 45,724,843 of record NC_084555.2, on the reverse strand, counting down.
TGAGAGTTACCTGTCGCACAGGGCGAGGTCGTGGTTGTGTCCGACTCTGACGAACATCAGCTTGGCGCTGAAGAGCAGCCGCCGCATTATGTCCGTCAGCAGGCAAGCGTCCACCTCCGGGTTGGTCAGCTTCCTGGAGAGCGAGCGGCAGTGGTCGATGAGCTGGTGGCCACATGTTGCCTGGTCGCTGTGCAGGGACAAGATGGCCACGCAGAGATGTGCACTGGGCGCCTTAGAGGAGTTTTTAGGGAAAAAAACGAAGAGTGAATTAAAAAGGCATTTGTTATTGTTGTCTGGCCATGTTCGAATCCCCGACCTGCTCGTAGTAGAACTCGCTCCGCAACAGCTGGTTGTCCGTCGCATCCGCAGAGAGCAGGAACTGCCTCGGGGACACCTCAGGCAGCTGCAACATGCCGTCCAGAAGGTCTTCCGTCATGGCGGGGCTCGCTGCTGCAGCACATTATGTATCAGGTGAGAATGTTGTGCAATAAGCACCCAAACCCTGCATCATGATTACTATTTCATTCTTCATTTCTAATCAGTGTTTCACATTTTTAGCTTGTTCTTCTTTGCTATTGATTTTACTGCCATAATTATGACAATTTGTTGTGGATTTTATATCTCATTGTTGAATTACTTACAAACATCGTTTCCATATGAGTTGGGAAATTGTGTTAGATGTAAATATAAACGGAATACAATGATTTGCAAATCCTTTTCAACCCATATTCAATTGAATGCACTACAAAGACAAGATATTTGATGTTCAAACTCATAAACTTTATTTTTTTTTTGCAAATAATAATTAACTTAGAATTTCATGCCAAAGTAGTTGGGAAAGGGCATGTTCACCACTGTGCTACATCACCTTTTATTTTAACAACACTCAATAAACGATTGGGAACTGAGGAAACTTTGAACTTTGCGTCGATAACAGTCTGGATGGTTCGCTTCCCCTTTGGTCCGGATGACACAATGTCGAATATTTCCAAAAACAATTTGAAATGTGGACTCGTCAGACCACAGAACACTTTTCCACTTTGCATGAGTCCATCTTAGATGATCTCGGGCCCAGAGAAGCCGGCGGCGTTTCTTGATGTTGTTCATAAATGGCTTTCGCTTTGCATAGTAGAGCTTTAACTTGCACTTACAGATGTAGCGACAAACTGTATTTAGTGACAGTGGTTTTCTGAAGTGTTCCTGAGCCCATGTGGTGATATCCTTTAGAGATTGATGTCGGTTTTTGATACAGTGCCGTCTGAGGGATCAAAGGTCATGGTCATTCAATGTTGGTTTCCCGCCATGCCGCTTACGTGCAGTGATTTCTCCAGATTCTCTGAACCTTTTGATGATATTACGGACCGTAGATGTTGAAATCCCTAAATTTCTTCCAATTGCACTTTGAGAAACGTTGTTCTTAAACTGTTTGATTATTTGCTCACGCAGTTGTGGACAAAGGGGTGTACCTCGCCCCATCCTTTCTTGTGAAAGACTGAGCATTTTTTGGGAAGCTGTTTTTATACCCAATCATGGCACCCACCTGTTCCCAATTAGTCTGCACACCTGTGGGATGTTCCAAATAAGTGTTTGATGAGCATTCCTCAACTTTATCAGTATTTATTGCCACCTTTCCCAACTTCTTTGTCGCGTGTTGCTAGCATCAAATTCTAAAGTTAATGATTATTTGCAAAAAAAAAAGTTTATCAGTTTGAACATCAAATATGTTGTCTTTGTAGCATATTCAACTGAATATGGGTTGAAAAGGATTTGCAAATCATTGTATTCCGTTTATATTTACATCTAACACAATTTCCCAACTCATATGGAAACGGGGTTTGTACTTAGTTATAATTTTATTGATAATATTCAAGTATTTAAATCACTATTTTGTTCAACTTTCACGTCACAAAATTCCATAACAACACAAAAATACATGTTTTTTAAACAACATTTGGATTTCTATTTATTTAACCATATGGGGACATTCAATTGTAATTGCAGTGCAGTGGAACCTTGATTTACGAACCCCTATAATTGTGAACTTTTTGGCAATGAATGTTCTCATTCATCCAGGTCATTGTAATCTCAGGGCCACAACTGGACTGTTTGGTTTGTCTTAAAAGACGTTTCGCTGTCGTTTTGATAATAAAGAGATGTCGATCCATTACCCACTTGTTATGTTTGTTTAATATATACATTATAGGGTCTTCAAAGTGTGCATTATTTTACAAAAATAGGGACTTTTGTCAAAGATGGAACCAATTATTCATGTTTCCATTGTTTCTAATGGGGAACTTTGCTTCACAACACAAACTTTTTGATTTACAAACCACGGTCAAGAACCAACAAAGTTCGTAAATTGAGGTTCCACTGTATCTTCAGATCTAAACAGGACATAAGAGTCCTTAGATTTTTGAAGGCTGTAATTTTTGGGGAGGACATTTGTACTTTTTTTTGCTCAAATTTCTCAAAAATTCAGTCCCAAACACAAATACTATACAAGTACTTTTTTGAACGTCATTGAGATAATGTCACAGGTTTAAACTCGTAAATTTACTAATGGTATGTAAATGTATACTAATTGAAAACTGTGACATCATTTGATCAAAAGGCCTTCAAAGTGTTAAAAAAAAAAGGAAAAAAAAGCATTAGCTGTTTGGTGTTTTTGTTTAGGGCTGAAGCTGAATGAGAGACTTGAGCGAAAAAAGTAAAAAATAAAAGAAGAAAAGACTACAAAATGTTTTCATGCCCTTTAAAAAATGAAAGGAAAATTACAATTTAAAAATTTACCATAAAAAAAAAAGAAGCTAAAAATAAAGCAAAAATGTACTTAAAGGATGAAAAACTCTGCTTTTGTCTACTGAAAGTTAAGTACCGGTTCGGGCACCATCTCAAAAAAATTGATTTGGCACCGGTATTGATTCAAACGTAAAATATACTCAGCCTGATACATTCCAATTGTTTTACTCTCTCTACTTGTAACACCAAGACTTAGTTTACCTTCACTTGGTTCCAGCTCCTCATCAGAACTGCACAGAGGAACAAAGAAAGCATAAATTAATATAAAAACCTATATTTACATTTCATTAAGATCAAGAGTAAAGTATACTTTTTTTTATTAAAAAAAAAAAAAGTACTTTAATGTACAAAACCCAAAACCAGTGAAGTTGGCACGTTGTGTAATTCGTAAATAAAAACAGAATGAAATGATTTGCAAATCCTTTTCACCTTATATTCATTGAATAAACTGCAAAGACAAGATATTTAATGTTCGAACTGAGAAACTTGCCACGCTGTTGTAACACGTGGCTTGGCGTTGTCTTGCTGAAATAAGCAGGGGTGTCCATGATAACGTTGCTCGGATGGCAAAATATGTTGCTCCAAAACCTGTATGTACCTTTCAGCATTAATGGTGCCTTCACAGATATGTAAGTTACCCATGCCTTGGGCACTAATACACCCCCATACCATCCCAAATGCTGGCTTTTGAACTTTGCGCCTAGAACAATCCGGATGGTTCTTTTCCTCTTTGTTCCAGAGGACACCACGTCCACAGTTTCCAAAAACAATTTGAAATGTGGACTCGTCAGACCACAGAACACTTTTCGAGTTGGCATCAGTCCATCTTAGATGAGCTCGGGCCCAGCGAAGCCGGCACCGTTTCTGGGTGTTGTTGATAAATGGCTTTGGCTTTCCATAGTAGAGTTTTAACTTGCACTTACAGATGTAGCGATGAATTGTAGTTACTGACAGTGGTTTTCTGAAGTGTTCCTTGTGATATCCTTTACACACTGATGTCAGTTTTTGATGCAGTACCGCCTAAGGGATCCAAGGTCACGGGCATTGCTGCTTACGTGCAGTAATTTCTCCAGATTCTCTGAACCTTTTGATGATATTACAGACATTACATGGTGAAATCCCTAAATTCCTTGCAATAGCTGGTTGAGAAATGTTGTTCTTAAACTGTTGGACAATTTGCTCACGCATTTGTTCACAAAGTGGTGACCTTCGCCTCACCCTTGTTTGTGAATCACCCTTGTTTGTGAATGACTGAGCATTTCATGGAAGCTGCTTTTATACCCAATCATGGCACCCACTTGTTCACAATTAGCCTGTTCACCTGTAGGATGTTCCAAATAAGTGTTTCATGAGCATTCCTCAACTTACTCAGTCTTTTTTGCCACTTGTGCCAGCTTTTTTGAAACATGTTGCAGGCATCAAATTCCAAATGAGCTAATATTTGAAAAAAAATAACTACGTTTTCCAGTTCGAACGTCAAGTATCTTGTATTTGCAGTCTATTCAATTGAATATAGGTTGATTGGCAAATCATTGTATTCTGTTTTTATTCACAATTTACACAACGTGCCAACTTCACTGGTTTTGGGGTTTGTAGTTTTACTAGATTTTGTCTCTCATTTGGCAGCATGTTGTAAGAGGACCAGATGCAAACAGTGTTCATGACACATGAAATAAAGGCGGGCCTAACTGTCCCCTACCACCTTCTTCCAGCAGGGTCCCACTTACTCTGGGTGAAAGTAGGAATAACACGGGTCACAGACTCTGACCTCCGCGGGACATCCCTCCACAGGCATCTTACGCTCTGAACAAGCGTGACAAACCAAGCGGCCGCACCTTCGACAGTGATGGCGTCGGTTGAACTGAGAACACAGTTGGAATGTTATTTCTGCAAAAGCAACTTTCAATCTGTGGACGCTCTCCAAATGATTTAGAGGTTTGGACTTTTCCTTCTCGTTGTCCGACACTCACCATGGTGAATCTCTCGCGCCTGCACACCATGCAAACATGCTGTTGGGTGTCGGGCACCCAGTCCTTCTGGGCCGGGGGTTGATCCGGAGGCTGGAACTTGGCAAGAGAGGAGTGTTTTCTCCCCGTTGAGCCGCGGTCCCGCTCTTTGTCGTTGTTGTTGTTGTTTGACGAGGGTGTGTGCATGGGCGTGCTGCCTGCAGGGTAAAAGGCAATAAATGTAAAGCCACAGTGTGCACCAACCTGTATTTTTATTACATACAGTATATCAAAAACACATTTTTCTGTTTTACTGCTCCTCGCTTTGGCAGCTGTGTGTCACATGACATAACAGCAAGTGCTGACTTACTGGCGGTGGGTGTTGGCGAGTCGAGTCGACTGCACGATAGGGTGCTGCTGTCCTGAGCCGGACACTGAGATATCAGCGCATCCTGCAGGCTGATGACAGAGTCTGACAAAACAAGAGGACACTGCATTAGGTACACCTGCCAGTGTTTCCCCAGAGGACGCAGTTGTATGTGCGTTTCATTTTGATGGACGTTGTGGGGAAACAAAAAGCGCGACAAAAACATGACAGCTATGTTTAGAAATACAAATTAACCTCTTAAGGCCCAAGCTGTTTGTTTACATGTTTATTTTATTTCTCTTTGCTATTTGGGCTTATTGAACCCTAATTAGAATAAAAACTAAAAATCATCTTTTAATATGATGTACTTAAGTCCATAAGTGCACAAACGTGTACTTCATGTTTAGTGACATGCTAATTCTTATTTTTACACTTTTTTTTCCAAATTCCATTGTATGTTATACTCTTCTGACACCACCAGACAGCAGTATAAGTGTCCATATGTCGGCATAAGACCCCAATTCAGTAGTGTACACAATTTTGGAAATAAGAGCTAAAAGGTGCTGTCCACGCATGTGGCCACTAAGGCCTTTAGAGGTTAAAGGGGAACATTATCACAATTTCAGAAGGGTTAAAACCATTAAAAATCAGTTCCCAGTGGCTTATTTTATTTTTCGAAGTTTTTTTCAAAATTTTACCATCACGCAATATCCCTAAAAAAAGCTTCAAAGTGCCTGATTTTAACCATCGTTATATACACCCGTCCATTTTCCTGTGACGTCACATAGTGATGTCAACACAAACAAACATGGCGGATAGAACAGCAAGGTATAGCGACATTAGCTCGGATTCAGACTCGGATTTAAGCGGCTTAAGCGAAATTGAAGAAGAAATTGAAGCTATTGAGCCATATCGGTTTGAACCGTATGCAAGCGAAACCGACGAAAACGACACGACAGCCACTTTCTTCTGTCGTTTTTTTTTTTATAATGTCACAAACAAGATGGAACCTGTGAAAGCTTTTAATGGAGAGGAGCAGGAATGGCTATCGGTCACATTCAAACCGATACGGTACCTGGGAATCGATACCGGTACCAATTTTCGGTACTTTTATGTGTTAAAGTTAAAGTACCAATGATTGTCACACACACACTAGGTGTGGCGAAATTATTCTCTGCATTTGACCCATCACCCTTGATCACCCCCTGGGAGGTGAGGGGAGCAGTGAGCAGCAGCGGTGGCCGCGCCTGGGAATAATTTTTGGTGATTTAACCCCCAATTCCAACCCTTGATGCTGAGTGCCAAGCAGGGGGGTATTGGGTCCCATTTTTATAGTCTTTGGTATGACTTGGCCGGGGTTTGAACTCACAACTTACCGATCTCAAGGCGGACACTCTAACCCAGTGGTTCTTAACCTGGGTTCGATCGAACCCTAAGGGTTCGGTGAGTCGGCCTCAGGGGTTCGGCAGAGCCTCCGCCGCGGAGGTCAAGACACGCCCGACTCATCGTGTAAACAAAAACTTCTCCCTGTCGGCATCTTATGGATATCCCCAAACAATGTTCTCTCTAATTTTCCATGTGTGAGCAAACGCAAAAACTCCTTGAGCATTCAGTGGAGTACATGTGAGCGACGTCAGACGTGCACATGCACTGTGGTTACACCTGCAGCACACCTGTCCCAAATCTGACTAAATAACAAGTTCAATGTTTTATTATTATAATCAAATGACAGCGGTCATTTCCATGAGATTATTTTCTAATAGAAGTGTTTTGGCCCACTTACAATGACTATAACATATTGTTTTTCAGAGCTGTGTACTACTAGTATTATATTACTGGGTGGGGGTCCTGCTCTGGAAATAATGTGTACCCCTTTCAGATATCGCATTTAGTTCCCACTAAAACATTCACATGTTGCACAATGAAATGTAAACATGGAATCATGTGTCCATTCCTGTAACTTTCCGTTTGTAAAATATATCTTTATTAGTATTTCTTTAATATAATAACATCATTTTATGATTTCGGTTCGGGTTCGGTGAATGCGCATATGAAACTGGTGGGGTTCGTTACCTCCAACAAGGTTAAGAACCACTGCTCTAACCACTAGGCCACTGAGTAGGTAGTGCTAATAAATGTTCATTGTTTGATTTAAAAAAAAAAATGTTTTTAATGTAACATTTAAAAATGAGCTGATTACATTAAAGTCCCATTTGCAATGCAGTTGCACTTTCAAGACCTGTACATTTCCTTTCAGAGCCTCATTGAAAATGTTATGTTTGCAAAATGATAATAAAGAATCTTGAATCTATGGTATGTTGTCTAACTAGTAGGCATCTTTTTTTAATGAAGCTGTGTGTGTTATGTTGCGCCCTGCCAAGTGTTTATACTGTAAGTATTGTGTAATAATAAAGCTTGTAAGTACCGGATCTAGACCTCTCTCTGGGCGCGCAAGTGAAGTCCAGGGCCTTGCCGGCGTACTCCGCCAGAAGCTTGTCGATGTCATCCACCACGAAGCCCGCTTCATGGACGGCCAGGAGGCTCCTCAGGGTCCGTACTGCCATGTCGGCCCAGTCCACCTTCAGGTTCATCAAAAGCTGCTCCAACATCAGCAAGGGCTTCGACAGCAGCGGGAAATAGTCTTGCCTGGCGGCCGGCGGCAGTGTCAGCATCACCTGAGGCAAGAATACCTTAATTATAAATATTCCATATTTCTGTGGTAGTCCAAAACTGTTTGTTAAAGGACAGCAGGGTTGTAGGGGAGTGCATGGTGCTTGACCAATTTGAACATAATTGGCTATAAGACGCATTTGTACAAAATTTATATGGAGACAAAACGTGAGTAAACAAACAAATAAGTTGAGAAATACAAATAAAATGACCTGTCTTTTTGTGGTTAAGGGGGCACAGCTTGTTGTAAAGAGCAATACGTACTTCTGTGTGAGTCTCCAAAATCTCCAATAAGACTAGGAAGAGTCACTAGATTTGTTGCTTGTCAGGGTCTGAACACTCACTAAATATAGCAACTTAATGGCTGTGCTGGCAACACTAATCCCTTATGCTATGTCTTCTTATTCTCTGGCAGACCGTTTGTGTATGAGGTAGGGATGGGTACTGTTCACATTTAAACCGATACGATACAAATTCCAGGGTACCTAGGAATCGATACGGGTACTCATAGTACTTTTGTGTGTGTTAATAAATGTTAATTGTTGGGTAATAAAATTGGATTTCTTTATGTAACATTTAAAAATGAGCTGATTATGATAACTGTGCTGTTCAGTTGTTATATATTGTGTTCTTATGTCATTTGAGTCTCATTTGTAATGCAGTTGCATTTCCAAGATGGTAGTACTGTATTGGTTATCTATAGTGTGTTGTTTAACTAGGAAGTAGCGTTTCCAGGAAGCTGAATGTGTTATGTTGCGTCTTACAAAGTGTTTACACTGCAAGTATTGTGCTGACTACACACCAGCTGTTTGATTGTTGTATTTCTCATTACAAAATTTGGAGGTGTTGAAATCGCCATGTAAAATTGCTAATGCTAGTAGCCTGTCTATGGCAAATCCAATGTAAAATTAGCATCAAGCTAGCACATTTTGGAAGACTGGAGTCTTACTTTGCGTTTAAGTCTTTGAGCATGAACTGATGCAGCCTACTTGGATGAGAGGCAAAACGTCTTCACAGACAAACCAAACAGTCCAGTTGCGATCCATTGATGTTCTGACAAGTTCTTGTAAGCACAGAAGACGTGTTGTCGGCAACAGCACTCCAAGGAGAGAAAGACATGGCAGGTGGGTGTGGGGGACAGTGGGGAGGGCAAGGGTCACCAGAGCCTAGTTTTATTGTATATTGTATACTGTATATTGTGTTTGCTGATGTTTTCTGCTGTAAAATAAATTTTAAATAAACGTCCGATAGATAAAAAAAAAAGCAGATATCTATATACTGTACATCAAAATGTAGATAATATCGGCCCTGATAATCGGTCGATCCGAGAGATGATACAGTATTATCTGCTCACAGACGCTACTTTGTGGTTGTTTGTGCACACTACAGCTAGTCCTGGATAGTCCCACTCTTTAATGCTTTAGTCATAGGCAGAATTCTTACAGGAATGAGGCAAAAATACAACCTTACTTACTGTACAGTATATATATATATATATACATATATATATATATATATACAGTACATATACATACATATATATATATTTATATACATACATTCATATGTACATACACACATACAGTACATATAAATACAAATACATATTTATATACATACATACAGTATATATATATATATATATATATATATATATATATATATATATATATATATATATATATATATATATATATATATACATATACACATATACGGGAAATCTGCGAAACAGGCTTGTAGGGATGATATAGCCTAGTATTTTTTCCTGACCTAACGTATATTCCGCTCTACCCTGGTATTGAGCACTGTATAATGGATAAACTACAGAAACCTTGACTATATATTTACATATATACAGGTAAAAGCCAGTAAATTAGAATATTTTGAAAAACTTGATTTATTTCAGTAATTGCATTCAAAAGGTGTAACTTGTACATTATATTTATTCATTGCACACAGACTGATGCATTCAAATGTTTATTTCATTTAAATTTGATGATTTGAAGTGGCAACAAATGAAAATCCAAAATTCCGTGTGTCACAAAATTAGAATATTGT
>NC_084555.2:45655000-45710000 GCF_033978685.3 Nerophis lumbriciformis | reverse complement strand
GTTCACCCGCTGCTTTCTGCACAACAGCCATCGTAGCTTAGTTGACCATTACTTGCTTGTTTTCACTTCCGGGAAGAAGTCACGTGTCGGAATACCAGCTATAGGATCAGGACACCGCTTATTAATATGCAGCACAGCTGAGGGGGTCTTGGGCCCCCTTCCAAACCTCAACAACACCCGCCCACCAACATCTAAGCAGTTTGAAAAAACAACAACATAATTGTACTCAACAGAACAGCTACAATGCAAAAATATAATCCATGAACAAAAATATTTTTTAAATCAATACATCTCCTTTGCAACGGGCGCATGCACATCTGAGTGTAACAGAGTCCAGTCAACTTCAAGAATAGTGCTGGCTGTCCCGGAGATTGCCTGTAATTTTAGCTCAGTAGTCAGGACGTTGGCCTCTCACACCGGCAACCTGGTTTCATGCCCCGCTCGACGTAGTAGAAAAAAACAACAGAGCCAAGAGAGACTACACAATTGCTACCCAAAGCAGAGTTGTCTGTGATTGACAGCGATGAACACCAATTTTTGCATTCAGCCGTCAAAATCTGGGGACCCTGATTGGGTGGGAGACCCCGGGTAAGCCTGTGCTAGAGGCAGCCGTGGTCACGGCATGAAAAATGGACCGTTGTTGGTGGCTTATGGAGGATTTTAGAGGGTTTATAGGCGGAATAGGTGAACCCCTTTGGCAAAAGGGCGTCTATCTAGAAGGCACAGAAAAGGGAAATACAAACCCTGTTTCCATATGAGTTGGGAAATTGTGTTAGATGTACATATAAACGTAGGGCGTCTGCAAACAATGTAATGTAAATCTAAACTGAATACATCCATCCCATTCATCCATTTTCTACCGCTTATTCCCTTTGGGGTCGCGGGGGGCGCTGGAGCCTATCTCAGCTACAATCGGGCGGAAGGCGCGGTACACCCTGGACAAGTCGCCACCTCATCGCAGGGCCAACACAGACAATGATTTGCAAATCATTTTCAACCCATTTTCAGTTGAATATGCTACAAAGACAACATATTTGATGTTCAAACTGATAAAAAATTTTTTTTGCAAATATTCATTAACTTTAGAATTTGATGCCAGCAACACGTGACAAAGAAGTTGGGAAAGGTGGCAATAAATACTGTTAAAGTTGAGGAATGCTCATCAAACACTTATTTGGAACATCTCACAGGTGTGCAGGCTAATTGGGAACAGGTGGGTGCCATGATTGGGTATAAAAACAGCTTCCCAAAAAATGCTCAGTCTTTCACAAGAAAGGATGGGGCGAGGTACACTCCTTTGTCCACAACTGCGTGAGCAAATAGTCAAACGGTTTAAGAACAACGTTTCTCAAAGTGCAATTGCAAGAAATTTAGGGATTTCAACATCTACGGTCCATAATATCATCAAAAGGTTCAGAGAATCTGGAGAAATCACTCCACGTAAGCGGCATGGCCATAAACCAACATTGAACGGCCGTGACCTTCGATCCCTCAGACAGCACTGTATCAAAAACCGACATCAATCTCTAAAGGATATCACCACATGGGCTCACGAACACTTCAGAAAACCACTGTCACTAAATACAGTTGGTTGCTACATCTGTAAGTGCAAGTTAAAGCTCTACTATGCAAAGCGAAAGCCATTTATCAACAACATCCAGAAACGCGGCCAGCTTCTCTGGGCCCGAGATCATCTAAGATGGACTCATGCAAAGTGGAAAAGTGTTCTGTGGTCTGACGAGTCCACATTTTAAATTGTTTTTGGAAATATTCGACATCGTGTCATCCGGACCAAAGGGGAAGCGAACCATCCAGACTGTTATCGACGCAAAGTTCAAAAGCCAGCATCTGTGATGGTATGGGGGTGCATTAGTGCCCAAGGCATGGGTAACTTACACATCTGTGAAGGCGCCATTAATGCTGAAAGGTACATACAGGTTTTGGAACAACATATGCTGCCATCTAGGCGCCTCTTTTTTATGGACGCCCCTGCTTATTTCAGCAAGACAATGCCAAGCCACATTCAGCACGTGTTACAACAGCGTGGCTTCGTAAAAAAAGAGTGCGGGTACTTTCCTGGCACGCCTGCAGTCCAGACCTGTCTCCCATCGAAAATGTATGGCGCATTATGAAGCGTAAAATATGACAGCGGAGACCCCGGACTGTTGAACGACTGAAGCTCTACATAAAACAAGAATGGGAAAGAATTCCACTTTCAAAGCTTCAACAATTAGTTTCCTCAGTTCCTAATCGTTTATTGAGTGTTGTTAAAAGAAAAGGTGATGTAACACAGTGGTGAACATGCCCTTTCCCAACTACTTTGGCATGTGTTGCAGCCATGAAATTCTAAGTTAATTATTATTTGCAAAAAAAAAATAAAGTTTATGAGTTTGAACATCAAATATCTTGTCTTTGTAGTGCATTCAACTGAATATGGGTTGAAAAGGATTTGCAAATCATTGTATTCCGTTTATATTTACATCTAACACAATTTCCCAACTCCTATGAAAACAGGGTTTGTACATGTGTTCTTGCCTCATAAGGATTATGGATGATGAAACATTTTAAAAAGTGCAGTTTTCCTATAACAGTTTGCACCGGACCATGGGCTAACATCTCAGGTTTTTAAATCTGACACATTTTTGCACTTATGCAAAGCAAAGCATTCTCACTGTAAGTCGATTGTGTGCTCCTTGTGCAACCTCTAAACAGGCGAACGTTCCAAAGCTCATACATTCAACTATTTACCCGGCGATAAATGTCCAGCTCGTTCCTCTTCAGCTGCAGGTCTGCTCTCAGGGAGGCCTCCGTGTCGCCGTCGTCCAAGCAGAAGTCGAGCAGCTCCAAACAAGACGACAAGGGCCAACACGCAGTGGCTTGCAGGGAGACACGGGCGCGCAAGTTGGCATCTTGCACCCGAAACAAGTGGCCCACGCCTTCCTCCTCACCTTTAAATGGATAAAGAAAGGCACAATTGATTTGGTGGTAAAATACGTTTCGAAAAAAGACAAAGCTTCCATTAAACTACATTATTACAATAAGAGAATAATGGAAGATGTTAGGTTACATAATTCAACGTTTGCTTTAGGCGCTGATACAGCTTCGGTCACACAAAATGTTATCTTGTTGGTAATCTACATTAACCCCGCCATAAAGAGCCCTCCCAGCAGTCATTTAGTAAAAAATATTAATATCAATAAGGATTATATTCCATGTCACTTTTAGGACAAGCATATGGAAACCCGTTTCCACCACAATTAATAAAACACCCCAATAATAAGTCATAATTATGACATAAAAAGTCATAATTATGGTATTAAAAAGTCATATTTATGAGTTAAAAATGGAAATTATGAAGAAAGTCGAAATTATGAGAAAAAAGTCAAATTTATGACATATAAAAGTCAAAGTCATGAGGAAAGTCGAAATTATCGTTCCAGTCAAAACTAGAAGATAAAACGTCAAAATTAGGAGATAAGAAAGTTGAAATGATGAGATAAAAGTCATAGTTATAAAAAAAGTTATATTTATGAGATAAAAATGATAAATTATGAAGAAAGTTAAAACTATGAGATAAAAATTCATAATTAAGAGATAAAAAGTTAATGAGATAAAAAGTTGGTTATTAGACAAAAAATGGTAATTATGAGGTAAAAAGTCAAAATTAGGAGGTAAGAAAACAACAATTATGAGATACAAAGTCAAAATTTTGAGATAAGAAAATTATAATGACATAAAAAGTTGAAATTATGGGAGAAAAAGCCGTAACTATGAGAGTGCAGTGCAGTTATGCAGTTTGAATCTAACAATTTCGACGTTATCTCATAATTACAACTTTCTTATCTCCTAAATTCTACTTTATACCTCAAAGATGACTTTTTTATCTCATTTCAACTTTCTGATCTCATAATTATGTTTCATCTCATAATTATGATTTAACATTGGGGTACTTTAAACATTTTTGTGGCCAAAACGGGTTAAGCGTGAGGATAAAATACAAACAATTTTTATGAGTATATTTTCCTCAAACTTGATTTTCTTGATGCATGTCAATAAATAATAATCATATAAGGTTGTTATGAATGCCGATCCCTTCCTGGAGGCTCAGGTGTGTGACAGTTCAATTTATATAATACACATTATGTAACAGCAAAGTGATTCCATTGAGTGTGTCTAACCCTCTAAGGCAGCCCAGGCTAGCAGTCGGTCCCTCAGCGCCCCCTGCTGGTGGCAGTCAGGCCCGTATAGCTCCAGCAGCCTGAGTGCTCGGTGCAGGTCTTTGGAGCACAGCGCCTGCTGGAAAGCCTCGGCCGCTGCGGCCTGGGCGACTTCCTCCTGAGGCCCAGCCAGCAGGAGACTGAGGATTGGCTTCCCGCACACCAACCCTCCGAGTCCTGCGGAACCGTCGTCGCCGTCAGAGAAGGAGGCCCCAAGCACAGGTTCTGCCATGGTTTGCAGGTACGCCCGCAGGATGGGGAAGTCTTTTAGGAGGTTGTCAGCTTCCTTGGCGATCTGATCTCCATCCAGCACGGCCTCTTTGCGGCCGGCGCGGAAATATCCGGACCATCCCAAGGGCTGGGAGCGGGCGCTCTCGCCTTTGCAAGCGCTCATGCACGCCAGCAGGGCCACCAGAGGAAAGCGAGACTTGAGGAAAGCCAGGGCGGAGGGCGTGAGCAGGAAAGACGAGGCGGGGGAGGAGGAGAGCGAGGCGGAAAGGTTGGCGGTCGCGGCGGAGTTTTCCTCTGCGGACGACGAATCAGAGCTGACGTCGGACTGAAGGTCGACCATCATGAGCGTGGATACGTGCTCCTTAGCGTGTCTTTGGAGCAGCGAGGACAGAGCGTCCACACCGAACACAGCGCCTTCCTTTTTTGCTTGACTGGAGTCTTGGTCTCGGTGTGGGTTTGGAAAGGATGCCCACACGGGCAGGATGTTGCAGCAGCGCTGGACGATCACCTGCTGCACGCTGAGGCGAAGCCCCGACTCTCGCAGAAGTGACAGCAGCCTGGACAAACAAAAGATGCAAAGAGAAACTACATCACTGCACCAAACAGGAATTTATTTGTAAGTCAAAAGCAATGAGCTGCTCAACTTAATTTTTATGTTTTATAAGAAAGAAAATCTATTTACAGTGAAAACCTCGATTTACCAACCCCTCTTTTTGAAAACCTTTCGATTTATGAACTATTAGATCGAGCCAAATATGCCTGTGTGCGCGAACTATCGGTGTTATAACTAGAGATGTCCAATAATATCGGCCGATAAATGCTTTAAAAAGTAATATCAGAAATTATCGGTATCGGTTTCAACCTCCCGATTTTCCCGGGAGACTCACGAATTTCAGTGCCCCTCCCGAAAACCTCCTGTGGCAACCATTCTCCCGATTTCCACCCGGACAACATTATTGGGGGCGTGCCTTAAAGGCACTGCCTTTAGCGTCCTCCACAACCTGTCGTCACATCTGCTTTTCCTCCATACAAACAGCGTGCCGGCCCAGTCACATAATATATGCGGCTTTTACACACACAAGTGAATGCAAGGCATACTTGATCAACAGCCACACAGGTCACACTGAGGGTGGCCGTATAAACAACTTTAACACTGTTACAAATATGCGCCATACTGTGAACCCACACCAAACAAGAATGACAAACACATTTTGGGAGAACATCCGCACCGTAACACAACATAAACACAACAGAACAAATACCCAGAACTCCTTGCAGCACGAACTCTTCCAGGACTCTACAA
The DNA here is from genome assembly GCF_033978685.3 of Nerophis lumbriciformis. Taxonomy (NCBI): domain Eukaryota; kingdom Metazoa; phylum Chordata; class Actinopteri; order Syngnathiformes; family Syngnathidae; genus Nerophis; species Nerophis lumbriciformis. The sequence goes on along the minus strand of NC_084555.2, from coordinate 45,704,249 downwards.
TATACACCCCCCCACCACCCCATCTCCCGAATTCGGAGGTCTCAAGGTTGGCAAGTATGCTCTAATATACTCTGGACTGAAGCTGTGTGACTTCATTGTTTTTGTAGCTGTTTTGAGGCAAGTTTAAAAAAAATGTTAAATAATGCACTCCGTGAAAGTCAAAGTATAGTATTTCCCGTAGTTGTAGTCGGTATCAGGATTATCTCAGGGAGAGCATGTCCTAAATTCCAAGCTGCTGTTTTGAGGCATGTTAAAAAAAATAATGCACTTTGTGACTTCAATAATAAATATGGCAGTGCCATGTTGGCACTTTTTTTCATAACTGGAGTTGAAGTTGTTCTCTTATCTTGGAAAACCTTGTTTTTGATTGATTAATTGAAACTTGTATTAGTAGATTGCACAGCACAGTACATATTCCGTACAATTGACCACTAAATGGTAAAGTTACATTATTTAATGCATCCAGCGGGGCATCACAACAAAATTAGGCATAATAATGTGTTAATTCCACTACTGTATATATCGGTATCGGTTGATATCGGAATCGGTTATTAAGAGTTGGACAATATCCAAATATCAGAAATCGACAAAAAAGCCATTATCGGACATCTCCTGTTATAACACTTCATTCAGTCATTCATTTTGTGTTTGCTCGTACTGAAGAGATTAACAAAACGGGCTTCGAAACCACAGCAAAATTTTAATTGTTTTGAAACCGGACTTCTCTGGATAAAAATGTCAAAGCAGAGATATATACAGCGGGGGAAAAGACACTAACTCATGTTTAGCGTCTCCTCCCCCTACCCTTTTCTTTCTGTCGGCTCCTTTGCAAATGACAATTCAAAAGTCGATTTTTTTTTTTCTAAATGTTTATTATTGTCGCAATATTGTTGTTATATTTAAAGATTTTCGTGAATTATCATCGTTTGTTAGGGCACTAAAGGGACTTCTGTGTGTGTGCGTGTGTTGGCAGAGCAGCGCATACAGGACAGTTGAGCTTTTCGTCGTTGTTTTGGCTTGTTATTAAAGAGTCTGTGCTATGTTTTGTCTAAATCCATCAAAGTACTCTTTAAAGCAGCGCAATAAAGAGAGGCACCTGGGGATAAGTTGATTGGCAACACTAAATTGGCCCTAGTGTGTGAATGTGAGTGTGAATGTTGTCTGTCTATCTGTGTTGGCCCTGCGATGAGGTGGCGACTTGTCCAGGGTGTACCCCGCCTTCCGCCCGATTGTAGCTGAGATAGGCTCCAGCGCCCCCTGCGACCCCAAAGGGAATAAGCGGTAGTAAATGGATGGATGGATGGACAATGACAAATGTCAATCGCATACACAGACACAGACAATCACACACTCACAAAACATTAGGCACCAATGCGTTGGTATCATAAGGTTAAACATACAATTTATTTATATTTCATCAATGATATATTGAGTCTATTAGATTGATAAAAATTCCAGCAGTTAATCAATAATACACCAGTGTGCAGCTGTTTAATTACATCACAAAATGCTTGTTTCTTTTCAAGGAAGTTAGACAGTTTTGATGTTTTATCGTTTCCTGTTATTGCTGCTATTTTAACTGCCTCCCCTTTACTTTTCTTTTTTTTTTTTTACATAAAAAAAATAATATCTTTGATTTTATTTGGCACTTTGCCTGTCCTTGCTTTTAATTGGACAAACGTTTAGTAATTATCTTTACTTTTGTAACTGCCGGATGTAAAAGTATGAATCAATATTTATGAATGAATTAGTCATATCTGTTGTTAGTAAGCACGAGCCTAAAATATCTCAAGATGGATTTAAAAAAGTTGATTGCTCAATTAGAGCCACTGAGTATGTGTACCCTTTATAATCTGATTAGTCAACGAATCATTAAGTCAAAATAGTCTTTAGTTGCAGCCCTACCTCGCTGATGTCACCTGCTATGCTCAGGGTTTCATGTGTCTCTTTTCAGAACAGGTGGGTGCCATGATTGGGTATAAAAGCAGCTTCCATGAAATGCTCAGTCATTCACAAACAAGGATGGTGCGAGAGTCACCACTTTGTCAACAAATGCATGAGCAAATTATCCAACAGTTTAAGAACAACATTTCTCAATGAGCTATTGCAAGGAATTTAGGGATTTCACCATCTACGGCCTGTAAAATCATCAAAAGGTTCAGAGGATCTGGAGAAATCACTGCACGTAACATTGAATGCCCGTGACCTTAGATCCCTCAGGCGGTACTGCATCAAAAACCGACATCAGTGTGTAAAGGATATCACCACATGGGCTCAGGAACACTTCAGAAAACCACTGTCAGTTTCTACAGTTGGTCGCTACATCTGTAAGTGCAGGTTAAAACGCTACTATGCAAAGCCAAAGCCATTTATCAACAACACCCAGAAACGCCGCCGGCTTCACTGAGCCCGAGGTCATCTAAGATGGACTGATGCAAAGTGTAAAAGTATTCTGTGGTCTGACGAGTCCATGTTTCAAATTGTTTTTTTATACTGTGGACGCTGTGTCATTTGTTGTTGTACTGTGCTGCATGAGAGGAGTTTCTAATATTTTGACTCTCCTATCAAAAAGCGACATCAGTGTGTAAAGGATATCACCACATGGTGTTAGGAACACTTCAGAAAACCACTGTCAGTAACTACAGTTCGTCACTACATCTATAAGTGCAAGTTAAAACTCTACTATGCTAAGTGAAAGCCATTTATCAACAACACCAAGAAACGCCGCCGGCTTCGCTGGGCCCGAGCTCATCTATGATGGACTGATGCAACGTATAAAAGTATTCTGTGGTCTGACGAGTCCACATTTCAAATTGTTTTTGGAAACTGTGGATGTCGTGTAATCCGGACCAAAGAGGAAAAGAACCATCCGGACTGTTCTTGGCGCAAAGTTGAAAAGCTAGCATCTGTGATGGTTAGGGGGTGTATTAGCACCCAAGGCATGGGTAACTTACACATCTGTGAAGGCACCATTAATGCTGAAAGGTACATACAGGTTTTGGAACAACATCTGTTGCCATCCAAGCAACGTTATCATGGACGCCCCTGCTTATTTCAGCAAGATAATGCCAAGCCACGTGTTACAACAGCGTGGCTTCATAGTAAAAGAGTGCACGTACAAGACTGGCCAGCCTGTAGTCCAGACCTGTCTCCCATTGAAAATGTTTGGCGCATTATGAAGCCTAAAATACCACATCGGAGACCCCTTACTGTTGAACAACTTAAGCCGTACATCAAGCAAGAATGGGAAGTAATTCCACCTGAAAAGCTTCAAAAATTGGTCTCCTCAGTTCCCAAACGTTGACCGAGTGTTGTTAAAAGGAAAGGCTATGTAACACAGTGGTGAAAATGCCCCTATGCCAACTTTTTTGCAATGTGTTGCTGCCATTAAATTCTAAGTTAATGATTATTTGCAAAAAAAATGAAGTTTCTCAGTTCGAACATTAAATATCTTGTCTTTGCAGTCTATTCAATTGAATATAAGTTGAAAAGGATTAGCAAATCATTGTATTCTGTTTTTATTTACGAATTACACAACATGCCAACTTTACTGGTTTTGGGTTTTGTATTATATTTTACTAAAAATAGGCTGAGGTTAGCTGATGACCAATTGCTGACAGTAGGCGTACCTGTCAGGAGACACCTGTCGCTCAAACAGCAGGTGAGAGAGAAGCTGAGCTGGATCTTGAAGCAACACCAACAATGGATTCCCCAGCTTGACCTCACTGCTCTGGTCTATAAACAATAACCAACAAACAAACAAGTCAGTAGCAGCCACATTCTTCTCCTCGGACCATCTTCTCCAGTCAGTCTACCAACCATCAGCGGCGAGACTGCGCACCAGCACAGCCGCCAGCGTGTTGACGTAGTTGAGAAAAGTGCGCACAAAGTCAGGCCGGTCGAGCTCGCCGTCGGGTTCGAAGGGGCACAGCTGGTCCAGAGAGCGGAGCAGCTGCTGCATGCCGGAGCGCACCGGGTGAGCGTCCAGCTCCAGTGGCTTCAGGTTGGCCTGATCCACCAGCAGCGACACGAGAGAACTTGATGCCACCATGCTGCTTTCTGTTACACAGCAACTTTTTCAAAACACGCAAACGCAAGCGTGGCCGCTGGCGACTGTACACACCTGCTCCGTCGCTGGAAGAACTCAGTGCCTGCAGGGTGTTCTCCAAATGCCGGTTCAGACCGAGTCGGGCGGCGATGCACTCTTCGCTCAGCGCCGGGTGGCAGCAGAGCAGCACTTCTTGGATGCAGCAGCCAAATGGACTGGCGAAGGCTGGTTCCTCGGCGGCATCCTCTAAGAACACACTTGAAAGCACAAACGGTACCACAGGAAGCGGTAGACCTACGGCGGCGGGAAATCACCTGACGTCTTGACTGTGCTATTATTGGTGGTAGAATGGTTAAGAATTTTGCTGATCTGTTGTAAAATCCCGGGAAATCCACCAATGTTGTGGAAAGCAAGGATTTTGGGCTCCGCTGTCACTCCTGGGGAAGCACATAAAGGTCGGAAATGCACAGCGTAAGCTTACTCTGGCGTTTCCCAACCGCATATACAGACCACCACCCGATTAATATCACAATTACTTTATATTGCTTTTAACCTGCCAGTTAAAGGGGAACTGCACTTTTTGGACATCTTTATGTGCTCGACGCCTCAATAATTGGTATGTTTTCATCTACAAAACCATTCTGGGTATCACTCCATCTTATCTGTCTTGTCTTTTAACAAATAAACAAGGAAGTCACAATCTTAGTTCAATGAATGTTCTGCAATTTGTCGTCCCCAAAGTAAGAAGTGAACTGGGCAAGAAAGCATTTAGGTTTTCAGCACCGAAGGCTTGGAATAACCTACAATCGAATATTAAACTTCAAACCCTAGTTACGTTGAATGAGTTTAAAGCTTCTGTGAAAGGACTGCAGTCTACCTTGTCTGTATGCACATGTGTCATGTGAGCAAGTTTTAATGTTGTAAATGTGATGTTTTATGTATTTGTTTACTGTTTTTAATGTAACCTTGCTGCTGCCCTCTTGGCCAGGTCTCCCTTGGAAAAGAGATCTTTGATCTCAATGGGATTTTACCTGGTTAAATAAAGGCTAATAATTTGGGGAATTTTGCCTATCATTCACAATCCTTATGTAAGACAAGAATAAATATGTTTTTTTGCTTATTATGCATTCTAAATATTAACTAAATTGATTTAAAAGTCCGCTCACAATATACTGCCTATAAAAGCCCTTAAAAAACATCAAAACACCTACATTAAGGTTTTATATGCATGATGTAAGTATTAGAGGTGTCCGATAATATCAGACTGCCGATATTATCGGCCGATAAATGCTTTAAAATGTAATATCGGAAATTATTGGTATCGGTTTCAAAAAGTAAAATTTATGACTTTTTAAAACGCCGCTGTACGGAGTGGTACACGGACGTAGGGAGAAGTACAGAGCAGTTGCGTCTCATACATGCCAAACCTCCCGATTTTCCCGGGAGACTCCCGAATTTCAGTGCCCCTCCCAAAAATCTCCCGGGGCAACCATTCTCTCGAATTTCTCCCGATTTCCACCAAGACAACAATATTGGGAGCATGCCTTAAAGGCACTGCCTTTGCGTGCCGGCCCAATCACATAATATCTACGGCTTTTCACACAAGTGAATGCATGGCATAATTGGTCAATAGCCATACAGGTCACACTGAGGGTGGCCATATAAACAACTTTAACACTGTTACAAATATGCACCACACTGTGAACCCACACCAAACAATAATGACAAACACATTTCAGGAGAACATCCGCACCGTAACACAACATAAACACAACAGAACAAATACCCAGAACCCCTTGCAGCACTAACTCTTCCGGGACGCTACAATATATACCCAACCCCCAACCCCGCCCACCTCAACCTCCTCATGCTCTCTCAGGGAGAGCATGTCCCAATTTCCAAGCTGCTGTTTTGAGGCGTGTTAAAAAAATAATGCACTTTGTGATTTCAATAATAAATATGGCAGTGCCATGTTGGCATTTTTTCTCCATAACTTGAGTTGATTTATTTTGGAAAACCTTGTTACATTGTTTAATGCCTCCAGCGGGGCATCACAACAAAATTAGGCATAATAATGTGTTAATTCCACGACTGTATGTATCGGTATCGGTTGATATTGAATCGGTAATTAAGAGTTGGACAATATCGGAATATCGGATATCGGCAAAAAAGCCATTATCGGACATCTCTAGTAAGTATATATGAAAACTAGTAACAGGCACATATATAATAACACATTTATAATAACATGTTTTAAAAAATCTTAAATATTGTTGCTTATATTTAATGCAAACACATTAAAGTGCAGTTTGAGTTTGAGGTACTGTAAAATAATGTATACACATAAAAACATGTTTAAGGATTATTTCAGGAACCAGAACTTCTATCCACAAATTCAAAAATGAACAAAACATGTTTGCAGAGTTTTTTTTAGAAGGAGTTGAATCAGAGCAAAGACATAAACAAAAAGAATGAGTAAAAATATTCAGATATAAAAATGTATTTTTCTGATTAATTAGTAGGTGTGTGAGTCCGCATTGAGGGCAGGATGACTGGTGAGCTCCAGCAGTCACTGAGTCTAAAGTTTGTCACTGAAGTCTGTGTTTCAACTTTAATGTTAATGTTAGCCATATTTCTTTATTTAGTTTTTCAGGGCTCCACCTCCAGCTATGTGAGGAGGAAGTGGCACAATGCTGATTGGACATTAATAACATTGTGAGGATCCTGACTTTTCACAATAGTGGACAGTCACGCTCACGCATTTCCGCCTTGTTTGATCGAGTTAATATATGCAAACTGCCGATCACTGTGATCAAACAGAAATTAATCATAATCAGTGATCACAATCCTATAATTGCCCCACCGTAATTGTTTGTATCTATCGTGGTCAAAAGTTTACCTACACTTGTAAAGAACATAATGTCATGGCTTTCTTGAGTTTCCAATCATTTCTACAACTCTTATTTTGTTGTGATAGAGTGATTGGAGCACGTACTTGTTGGTCACAAAAAACATTCATGAAGTTTGGTTCTTTTATGAATGTATTATGGGTCTACTGAAAATGTGACCAAATCTGCTGGGTCAAATGTATTCATACAGCCATGTTAATATTTAGTTGCATGTCTCTTGGCAATTTTCACTGTAATAAGGCGCTTTTGGTAGCCATCCACAGGCTTCTGGCAAGCTTCTGGTTGAATTTTTGACCACAAAATTGGTGCAGTTCAGCTAAATTTGTTGGTTTTCTGACATGGACTTGTTTCTTCAGCATTGCCCACACGTTTAAGTCAGGACTTTGGGAAGGCCATTCTAAAATCTTAATTCTAGCCTGATTTAGCCATTCCTTTACCACTTTTGACATGTGTTTGGGGTCATTGTACTGTTGGAACACCCAACTGTGCCCAAGACCCAACCCGCAGGCTGATGATTTTAGGTTGTCCTGAAAAATTTGGAGGTAATACTCCTTTTTCATTGTCACATGTATTCTCTGTAAAGCACCAGTTCCATTGGCAGCAAAACAGGCCCAGAGAATAATACAACCACCACCATGCTTGACGGTAGGCATTACTGGGATTGAATGCCTCACTTTTTCTCCTCCAAATATATTGCTGGGTATTGTGGCCAAACAGCTAAATTTTTGTTTCATCCGACGACACATGGACAGAGATAAGACCTTCTGGTGGAAAGTTCGGTGAAACTCAAGACAGCCATGACATTATGTTCTTTACAAGTGTATGTAAACTTTTGACCACGACTGTATGTGTACTTGTGCACTAAATTTTTGGCTCATACCTCGAGCATCCAGGCTGGTACTGAGGCGACGCTCGGCGGTGTCGAGCAGCTGCCGGGACGTCTTCCAAAGCTGGCAGTGACAGCATGCCAAGTCAAAGGCGGCCATGGCGGGCGGGCTGAGCTCTTCCAGCAGCGTGCCCGCCGGCCCAGTTGGCTTAGGGGAGCACCTGCTCAACCAGTAGCCTTCTTCCAGGGACGGCAGTGGGTGAGCCGGCGTGCTGAGGAGGCGGTCGGCTATGTCGGAGATGGAGTAGAACGCCACACCTGCAAGCAGAGCCAAACTCTACGTATAAACTCGGGTATAGTTGATAGGGCTGCGAATCTTTGGGTGTCCCACGATTCGATTCAATATCGATTCTTGGGGTCACGATTCGATTATAAATCGATTTTTTCGATTCAACGCGATTCTCGATTCAAAAACGATATTTTCCCGATTCAAAAGGATTCTCTATTCATTCAATACATAGGATTTCAGCAGGATCTACCCCAGTCTGCTGACATGCAAGCAGAGTAGTAGATTTTTGTAAAAAGCTTTTATAATTGTAAAGGACAATGTTTTATCAACTGATTGCAATAATGTAAATTTGTTTTAACTATTAAATGAACCAAAAATATGACTTATTTTATCTTTGTGAAAATATTGGACACAGTGTGTTGTCAAGCTTATGAGATGCGATGCAAGTGTAAGCCACTGTGACACTATTGTTCTTTTTTTAATTTTTTTTTTATAAATGTCTAATGATAATGTCATTGAGGGATTTTTAATCACTGCTATGTTAAAATTGTTACCAATATTGATACTGTTGTTGATAATATTCATTTTTGTTTCACTACTTTTGGATTGTTCTGTGTCGTGTTTGTGTCTCCTCTCAATTGCTCTGTTTATTGCTGTTCTGAGTGTTGCTGGGTCGGGTTTGGTTTTGGAATTGGATTGCATTGTTATGGTATTGCTGTGTATTGTTTTGTTGGATTAATTAACTAAAAAAATAAATAAATAAATAAATAAAAAATTGAAAATCGATTTTTGAAAAATGAGAATCGATACTGAATCGTACAATGTGAGAATGGCGATTTGAATTCGAATCGATTTTTTCCCACACCCCTAATAGTTAAGTCTCTAATTTTAGTGCAGAAAATCTGCAAAGACTCCTCCCACCCCCACCAAGGACTGTTTTCACTGCTGGACTCTAGAAAGAGGTTACGCAGCCTCCGAAGCAGAACCTCCAGGTTCTGTAACAGCTTCTTCCCTCAGGTCGTAAGACTCTTGAACGCATTATAATTAAATGATCCCCTCAACTCCCCCCAAAATGGATTAACTCGCTGGAATAAAAAAGACAATATAACATACATCCATAAACGTGGATGTATGTGAAAAAGTGCAACATATTTATCTGTACAGTAACCTATTTATTTATTCATATATGCACCTTGTTGCTTTTTTATCCTGCACTACCATGAGCTTATGTAACGAAATTTCGTTCTTATCTGTACTGTAAAGTTCAAATTTGAATGACAATGAAAAGGAAGTCTAAGTCTAGTCTAAGTCTAACTGCCTATTGCAAATTGTGTAACGAGGCTATTATACGTTAATATTCATATGCATTCATTGTTACAAGTCGCGTTCTTATAGTAGCAATGATTGCGATGTGGCCCTCAATAAAAAGAAGTCTGACCCCCTGATCGAATGAGATCCAATGCAAGCAGTAAATGTTGTACCTGCGGCCGCAGCACTTCCTATAGCCTGCAGCGTCAAGAGTCCGCTGCTGCCCAGCCTGCTCCGACCCGTTCCAGACGTGGCTGCCAACCCCTCAGAGGATGACGAGGACGACGACAAGGGCTGGCTCTCCATCTTCTGCTCCACCCGGCCGAGCTCCACCAGGACTTCTTTGTAGCACTCCATGAAGGCCAGCTCCCCGCAGGAGGCCGACGCCTCCAGGTCGAACACGAGAGACACCTGTCGACGGACACGCCGGTGTTAGAATATCGCTTTGGTACCGCGACAAGTGACGAAAACGTTGTTTCCGTAGTGACCTGATGTGCTTCCATGAAGTTACCGCGGCGGATGCAGGACATGAGCAGAGATTCCGGAGGAGACAACATGGCGGGGATCAACCAGCTGTGAGGACAGGATGGCGGATACAAAACACCTTCGCCGTGCGCTCGTCCTTCCTCTGAAAACAAAAATCGCTTACTAAGTCTGAGTTTATAGTAAATACACTATATTGCCAAAAGTATTTGGCCACCCATCCTAATCACTTGGCCCGGCCACAGGTGTATAAAATCAAGCACTTAGGCATGGAGACTGTTTCTACAAACATTTGTGAAAGAATGGGCCGCTCTCAGGAGCTCAGTGATTTCCAGCGTAGAACTGTCATAGGATGCTACCTGTGCAACAAATACAGTCTTGAAATTTCCTCACTTTTAAATATTCCAAACTCAACTGTCGGCTTTATTATAAGAAAAGTGAAGAGTTTGGGAACAACAGCAACTCAGCCACCAAGTGGTAGGCCACGTAAACTGACAGAGAGGGGTCAGCGGATGCTGAAGCGCATTATGCAAAGAGGTCGCCGACTTTCTGCACAGTCGGTTGCTATAGAGCTCCAAACTTCATGTGACCTTCCAAATAGCCCACGTACAGTACGCAGAGAGCTTCATGGAATTGGTTTCCATGGCCGAGCAGCTGCATCTAAGCCATACATCACCAAGTCCAATGCAAAGCGTGGGATGCAGTGATGTAAAGCACGTCGCCACTGGACTCTAGAGCAGTGGTCCCCAACCTTTTTGTAACTGCGGACCGGTCAACGCTTGAAAATTTGTCCCACGGACCGGGGGGTGGGGGGGAGGGGGGTACTGGAGTATGTTTTTTTGTTTTTTTTGTCATAAAAAAATACAATCATGTGTGCTTACGGACTGTATCCCTGCAGACTGTATTGATATATAATGTAGGAACCAGAAATATTAATAACAGAAAGAAACAAACATTTTGTGCGAATGAGTGTAAATGGGGAGGGAGGTTTTTTGGGTTGGTGCACTAATTGTAAGTGTATCTTGTGTTTTTTATGTTGATTTAATTAAAAAAAATATATATATATATATTTTTTTACATTTCTTGTGCGGCCCGGTACCAATCGATCCACGGCCCGGTGGTTGGGGACCACTGCTCTAGAGCAGTGGAGACGCCTTCTCTGGAGTGATGAATCATGCTTTTTCCATCTGGCAATCTGATGGACGAGTCTGGGTTTGGAGGTTGCCAGGAGAACGGCACATTTCGGAGTGTGCCGAGTGTGAAATTTGGTGGAGGAGGAATTATGGTGTGGGGTTGGCCCCTTAGTTCCAGTGAAAGGAACTTTGAATGCTCCAGGATAGGAATGGGATGGCACTTCAAGTTCATATGTGAGTCAAGGCAGGTGGCAATATAGTGTATGTAACGATTAAAAACTGTACCTGAAGTAATTGTGCTAACTTCTCCATTGTGTTTCTCCATAGCTTGTCTCGGTGTAGCTTTCTTGCTTCGCCTCAAACTGGAGCTCTTGCTGCGTTCCAAAGAAGAGAGACCACTGATGCCTGACGAGCGTAGGGGACCTTCTAACCCTGCAATGTTTTAGAGTACTTTAAAAGTGCAATAGAGCAATTTTGCTACGTTTCTTTACGAGTTAGAGTGAAAAAAAACAAAAACATATGAACATTGTGAATGATGGACAAAATTCCCCCCAAAAAGTGCAGTTCCCCTTACAAAGATGGATCATCTCACCACTTCCACTGCCATGATTGCTGGTGATGATCTGCAGCCTCCACTGAGCCTCGGCGGTGCGTTTGGATAACCTCTGCAAGCGGGCGCCAAACGTGCCGGCCACCACAGAGCAGCCCACGCTCTCCGCCACCTCCGCCTCTCTGTGGAGCGCTGTACCCGTCTCCTGCCCTTCCTGCTGGCCGAGCAAGCACATGCCCTCCAGCCCTTCTTTAAGAAGCTTCAGAAACCCCTCCATGGCCACCACATCCGCCAGGAAGCCCCTGCAGCCCTGGACATAGTGGCCCAGGTCCAGGTAAGCACGGCGGCCACCTAAGCCGTGCGTGAGGTCCTCCTCTGTTTGACTTTTTCTGGCTTCGGCATTGGTTGCGTTTATAGTCACATCTTTGGAGCTTCGCGGGGCAAAGTCGGCGCTTGAAAGGAAGAGAAGTGAGAAGATGTTCTCCAGCAGCTCCAAGCGAAACATGGCGGGCACAGCTTCCAGATACAGTTGGCACTCTGAAAGGTAGTGCTGGAAGAGCAAGTTGTGATCTAAAGGGGAAAGAATGACGCATTTAATGTAGCGATGAACCGATATGTTTTTTTTAAGGCCGATACTAGAGATGTCCGATAATATCAGACTGCCGATATTATCGGCCGATAAATGCTTTAAAATGTAATATCGGAAATTATCGGTATCGGTTTCAAAAAATAAAATGTATGACTTTTTAAAACGCCGCTGTGTACACGGACGTAGGGAGAAGTACAGAGCGCCAATAAACCTTAAAGGCACTGCCTTTGCGTGTCACATAGTATCTACGGCTTTTCACACACTCAAGTGAATGCAATGTATACTTAATCACACTGAGGGCGGCCGTATAAACAACTTTAACACTGTTACAAATATGCGCCACACTGTGAACCCACACCAAACAAGAATGACAAAGACATTTTGGGAGAACATCCGCACTGTGACACAACATAAACACAACAGAACAAATACCCAGAACCTCTTGCAGCACTAACTCTTCCGGGACGCTACAATATACACCCCCCGCTACCCCCCAGACCCCTACACACCTCAACCCCGCCTACCTCAACCTCCTCATGCTCTCTCAGGGAGAGCATGTCTCAAATTTCAAGCTGCTGTTTTGAGGCTTGTTAAAAAAAAAAATGCACTTTGTGATTTCAATAATAAATATGGCAGTGCCATGTTGGCATTTTTTCCCATAACTTGAGTTGATTTATTTTGGAAAACCTTGTTACATTGTTTAATGCATCCAGCGGGGAGTCACAACAAAATTAGGCATAATAATGTGTTAATTCCACGACTGTATATATCGGTATCGGTTGATATCGGAATCGGTAATTAAGAGTTGGACAATATCGGAATATCGGATATCGGCAAAAAAGCCATTATCGGACATCTCTAGCCGATACCGATTATTAATAGTCAAGGAGGCCATTAGTCGATATTTGGAGCCGATATTCATTTGCAGTAAAAGTGAGTCAAACATGAATTATATGTCAGTGAACAGCTGGACAAGGCTTTAAGTGGTTTCTTAACACTATTTTTTTTTAGAAAACGTCAGACCAGTAGCGACACAACGTTTAACGTGGCACTGAAGTTGTAGTTAATATAGCACCAAAAAACATCAGGGGATTCTACAAACATCTTTATTACGGGTGTTTAAGAAAAACATCAACATTTTCATTTCAAAATATGGGAAATTGCTTGGGAAATTTTATAAAAAATATGGGATTTCTTTAAATCACGATAACCCGTCATCTACTCAATTTTATACAGTTTTATAGCAGTTTGAAAAGTTTCCTCGTAAGAAACATTGAAATATTGCGAACATTTAAATAAACACTATCCTGGGCTCCTGCACGTAGCTTATAGTTGAGACATTTTTCAAGATGGCTGACGTAATTTCTTCATGGATATTAAAGAAGTATGAGAATGTGCAATCTGCTGCCTGCTCTTCTTTACTTATACGAAACCCAAAACCTGTGAAGTTGGCACCTTGTGTAAATCGTAAATAAAAACAGAATACAATGATTTTCAAATCCTTTTCAACCTATAACCTATACACTGCAAAGACAAGATACTTAACATTCGAACTGGTTTATTTTTTGTAAATATTAGCTCATTTGGAATTTGATGCCTGCAACATGTTTCAAAAAAGCTGGCACAAGTGGCAAAAAAGACTGAGAAAGTTGAGGAATGCTCATCAAACACGTATTTGGAACAGGTGGACAGGCTAATTGGGAACAGGTGGGTGCCATGATTGGGTATGAAAGCAGCTTCCATGAAATGCTCAGTCATTCACAAACAAGGATGGGGCGAGGGTCACCACTTTGTCAACAAATGCGTGAGCAAATTGTCCAACAGTTTAAGAACATTTCTCAACGAGTTATTGCAAGGAATTTAGGGATTTCACCATCTACGGTCTGTAATATCATCAAAAGGTTCAGAGAATCTGGAGAAATCACTGCACGTAAGCAGCAAGGCCGAAAACCGACATCGAATGCCCCTGACCTTCGATCCCTCAGTGTGGAAAGGATATCACCACATGGGCTCAGGAACACTTCAGAAAATTATTGGCAGTAACTACAGTTTGTCGCTACATCTGTAAGTGCAAGTTAAAACTCTACGAGCTATTTAAATTCTAAATGGCTCGTTTAGAGGAAGAATGACGGAAGGCAAGATTGCTTTATAAATATCTCTGCCATGTCTGAATGGTTTCATTTCACGTTTTCGGGACTTGTGCAGATCCCAAATATACAAAAACACGTACCATCAGGTAAGAAAAGTTTGTTTTGCATATTTGCGCCCCTTTAAATGATGTGAGGGGCCATGCAGACCCTTGTGTTTGACTCTAGTGCCCGAGATTGTGCGGGTGTACCTGATAAACTGCCTGGTAAATGAACACTAACTACGCTAAAACTAGAGACTTTGTTAATCGCTGGGGGGGGGGGGGGGGGGGCAAGGTTAGGGGTAGCGGGGTTTGGTGGTAGCGAGGGGTGTATATTGTAGCGTCCCGGGAGAGTTAGTGCTTCAAGGGATTCTGGGTATTTGTTCTGTTGTGTTTATGTTGTGTTACGGTGCGGATGTTCTCCCGAAATGTGTTTGTCATTCTTGATTGGTGTGGGTTCACAGTGTGGCGCATATTTGTAACAGTGTTAAAAGTTGTTTATACGGCCACCCTCAGTGTGACCTGTTTGGCTGTTGATCAAATATGCCTTGCAGTCACTCATGTGTGTGTAAAAACCGCATATATTATGTGACTGTGTCGGCACGCTGTTTGAATGGAGGAAAAGCGAACGTGACAACAGGTTGTAGAGGACGCTAAAGACAGTGTCTTTAAGGCACGCCCTCAATATTGTTGTCCGGGTGGAAATCGGGAGAATGGGTGCCCCGGGAGATTTTCGGGAGGGGCACTGAAATTCGGGAGTCTCCCGGGAAAATCGGGAGGGTTGGCAAGTATGGTGCCAACTTCACTGGTTTTGGGTTTTGTATAATAAGTCTCCTCTTTGTCAAGATATCTACACAAATTTAGGATTTTTGGCATAAATATATTTTCTGTTGTCTTCATGTCAGTCCATCTCTGTCGCGTTATTTGATTGAATCACAAAACTCGGGGTGCTCCTTTAATGAACCTATACAACGAGTGTTGCGGACGGAGCCTTGTCATGCCATTCCTTCGCTGCAGGAGCAAAAAACACAAAACGGGACCGGCAAAACGCCAGAAAAGAACAAAAAACTGTATTTCCTGGCAAAAATTGGAAGGCAATGTACTGCAGGTGACCAGCACTGCAAGAAGGAGGCTGCCGAGGTTGAGTAGACCCGAGAAGATTTTTCTCAAGAACTCATAATTGCCCTGTCAAATATAAAAAAACATATTTGGGGAGAATTATTAACAAAAAAACAAAATGCCCAATATTGGCGCTGATCATCGGCCCATCTGATAATCGGTCAATCTCTAATTCATTGACTGTACAAAACAAAAAAACTGATAGAGACGACGTGCAAACCTTCTGAGAAAGACGTGTCAAGGCTGGGCTCCGATTCCTCCTGCTGCTTGGGTCGGCACTTACTGCATCCTGAGTACTTATGTGCATTTACACACAGAGCGTAGATGGCGTACTTCATGGTGCAGAAGCCCTGAAACAAAATTGTGTTCCTCTGTGCAGCAGGACTTAGAGGACAATTGGCCTCAGTGTCCGCTGCGAGGCAGTAGAGAAGATGGTGTGCGTTATTATTTTGGAGCTTCATCGAGCACAAGAAAAGCGAGGCGAGACAAGCTGACCACTTCCTGGTGAATTTGGCGCTCGCTGCAGCAGATCCAGTATGCGCTGCTCTTCAAAGCGAGCCAGTGGAGTCAAGGAATGCAGAATGTAGAGGGCTGAGTGGTTGTCAAGAGCGTGGAGCTGTGCCAGCAAAGCCTCCATGGAGAGACCTCTGGAAGCCACAGAGCATAATTACAAAAACTAATATTAATACAAATACTGTATAATAGAATTGAATCCAATGCTCACGGGTTGTTGTTTTTACACCACTCAAGAATTCTAAGCTGGGACGACAAAAGGTTGGCAAAGTCTTGCAGGACACAATCATTGGCCGATGCCTACAAAAGGGAAAAAAAAGTCACTCCAAGAACGAAATAAGGCCAACAAAAACATACTTAAAAAAAAGACAGTTATATTCTATTATGGGGGTTAATTTGTGTCTTTATTACGAAAGCTTTTTTTTGTCACTGAATTTATGTATCTGAATTTTTTGCCTTTGAATTTTGTGAACTGAATTTTTTTACATAAAATTATGCTGACAATTTCATTGAATTTATATACACTGAATTTTTAAATACTGATTTTTTTACACTGAAATTTTCAGCACTGATTTTTTTGTCTTTATTACGAAAAAAATGTTGTCTCTGAAATGTAAGAATTTTTTGCGTTTGAATTTTGTGAACTGAATTTTTTTAAATTAAATTACGCTGACAATTTCATTGAATTTATATAAACTGAATTTTTGAATACTGATTTTTTTTACACTGAATTTTTCAGCACTGATTTTTTTGTCTTTATTACGAAAGCTTTTTTGTCCCTGAATTTATGTATCTGAATTTTTTGAACTGAATTTTTTTTACCGAAAATGATGCTGACAATTTCATTGCATTTTTATACACTCAATTTTTAAATACTGATTTTTTTACACTGAATTTTTCAGCACTGATTTTTTTGTCTTTATTGCAAAAGTTTTTTTTGTCTATGTAATGTAAGAATTTTTTGCGTTTGAATTTTGTGAACTGAATTTTTTTACATTAAATTATGCTGACAATTTAATTGAATTTACCGTATATACACTGATTTTTTAAATACTGATTTTTTTACACTGAATTTTTCAGCACTGATTTTTTTGTCTTTATTACGAAAGCTTTTTTGTCTCTGAATTTATGTATCTGAATTTTTTGCGTTTGAATTTTGTGAACTGAATTTTTTTTACATTAAATTATGCTGACAATTTCATTGCATTTTTATACACTGAATTTTTAAATACTGATTTTTTTACACTACATTTTTTTAAACTGGATTTTTATACACTGGTTTTTAAAACAAAGATTTTTTTTCAATTCGACTGTCATTCACAAAATTCTAACAAAAAATTCAGTTACCCGTAAATAAATTCAGTGTAAAAAAAAAAAAAAAAAAGGCTTTGGTAATAAAGACACAAATTAACCTCAATACCTATCACAAGCAAGGTACAATTGTACTATAATAATGCTCACTTTAGATTGACACACACAATCAGGTAATAATGCATGTAATGTCATGTTTATTGCGTGTAATTGAATGTCATGTCATGTGCGTAATGTGTGTAATCGTAATGTAATGTAATGCATGTAATGTGTGTCATGTAACATAATGCAATGTAATGTATTATATACTGTATGTAATGTAATGTAATTTGTGCAATGTAAAATGTAATGTAAAATGTACTGCAATGTAATGTGTGTACCTGTAGTGTAATATGAAATGTAATGTGCATAATTTAATATGTAATGTGACGTGTGTAATGTAATGTAATATTTATTGAAATGTGTGTCATGTAATATGTACTGTAATGTAATGTATGTAGTGTAATATTTGATGTAATGTGTGTCATGTAATGTGTGTGGTGTAATATTTAATGCAATGTGTGTCATGTAATATGTACTGTGTAGTGTAATATTTAATGCAATGTGTGTAAAGTGCAGACCAAATGACAACGGAGGCGTTGCGGCGCAGACCTGCTGATGATGAAGGACGGCGAGCAGCGTTTGAGCCGAGCTCAGACTGTGACAATGCGTCCATCCCAGCAGCAGCAGCAGGCGACACAAAGGCTGGAATTCGGAGCGAAGCATTTCTCTCAGCTGGGTAAACTCCTCGTGTTTGATCAGGTCAAGTGCGGTAACCTGCATTCAGGGCGAGGATATCTCGTTGGTTAAAGTTTGAACTTAACTCAAGCAATCAAAGGCCGTATGGTCTACTTTCTCTTTTCATGTCGGAAACTTGATCTGACGTTGCACTCGTGCTTGAGTGAAACGTTGTGGCAAAATTAACATTTTAGTAATCTCTTGTCTAACAACTATTTTAGACGAAGCAACAGTCCTCATGTGAGTATTGCTTCTTTTCACTGCTTTGGCCTGGTATGTGTCTAAAAGACACTACTCTTAATTTGGCCCTCTGCTAAATTCCTCGGGCCCTGCAGAGAAGTGAAGTGAATTATATTTATATAGCGCTTTTCTCTAGTGACTCAAAGCGCTTTACATAGTGAAACCCAATATCTAAGTTACATTTAAACCAGTGTGGGTGGCACTGGGAGCAGTTGGGTAAAGTGTCTTGCCCAAGGACACAACGGAAGTGACTAGGATGGCGGAAGCGGGAATCGAACCTGGAACCCTCAAGTTGCTGGCACAGCCGCTCTACCAACCGAGCTATGCTGCTCTGCTTGGTCCTTCTTACATCACCACACATCCCAAGAACACATGAGACAAGGACTGTTGTGAAGCCAACAATCACTATTTTATATTGTATTTCTCTTTCGTTCAAAGGTTACTCTCCAAATGGGTTTATTTTGTGATTGATGCTGTATTACTGACATTCCCAATGTTAAACCAGAACAATCCCATTCACAATCTGACATTTTTTTTTTAATTTTTGACATAGTTATGTTCATGCTTTATTTAAAAAATAAGGATGATTCTATTTAAGAAAACAGGACATTCTTATTGCACACAGGCGTGTTTTATAATGCCTACTGTTTCGACCCGATCTTGCTATCAAACACAGGCTAAAGCTACTATGTCGCTAAATCCTACCTACTTGTGTAAAATCATTTTGCCAAATAAGCAAAATATAATTGAATAAAGAAATTGAAACTTTATTTAATTGATGTATTTGCAAATATTATTCTGTTTTTCTGATGTTTCTTTCTTTTTTTGGGGGGGTTGGGATATAAACAAAAAAATATATTTTGACATTTAGGACAGACAACAGATATGTGATGTGTGTTAATATGCTGTAATGGATAGGAATGTCTGATGCTGGATGTCAATAACAATAAAATGGAAAAAAACAAAAAAGTAATTGAGGTTGATTGTCATGCAGTTGACAGCCATGTTTTTTATACATCCAAACATGTGAGCGCCACCTACCAAGACCTGCTCAAGAAAGTGCTTTCTGCTACTAAGGCACTCGAAGTAAATCATCTTCCACACAGATGCACGATTCTTATGGCAACACAGACTGAGGGCCAGCTTCTCTGCTTCGGGCAGGTGCGCTGAAGAACAAAAACATCAGGCTTTTAGAAAAACACACAAAGGCGATATCAATATGGCGGTGGGGAATTCACCTTGGGAATCAGGCGCGCTCCTCAGCAGATGATCCCTCTGTAGCCTCAGCGCGGCCGAGCCGTACGCCGACACGAGAACGTCGCACTGCGGCCGCAGCAGCGCGCTCAGGACCCTCTCCTCTGCCAGGGGCCCATCTCTGGCCGCCCACAGTGCTTCACACAGTGCCTCCAACTGGCCTCTGACGGCACCAGAGTTCCACGGCATCACAGCCAACACGGCGTAGATCTCCTCCACCCACTCGTCAGTCCTCTCCGCTCTGGTCTCTGGCTTTGCTAGTTTGTCCAGCAGGTGGCGGATGAACACGTGCTGCAGGGCCGCGTCGTTGATGCTTGGCTCATCCTAAGCATTGATGACAGCTTTTTAAACACCCAAACTAAATGGTAAATGGGTTATACTTGTATAGCGCTTTTCTACCTTCAAGGTACTCAAAGCGCTTTGACACTATTTCCACATTAACCCATTTACATACATATTCACACACTGATGGCGGGAGCTGCCATGCTAGGCCCTAACCACCATCAGGAGCAAGGGTGAAGTGTCTTGCTCAAGGACACAACGAACGTGACTAGGTTGGTAGAAGATGGGGATGGAACCAAGAACCCTCAGGTTGCTGGCACGGTCACTCTCCCAACCGCGCCACGCCGTCCCCATCATGTCATGTACGGCTCTACTTTGTGGACGCCGTCTGCTCCACACGCTGTAAGTCTTTGCTGTCCTCCAGCATTTTGTCTTTTGTTTACTTTGCAGCCAGTTCAATTTTAGCTTCGTTTTGCATAGCCATGCCTAAGCTTCAATGCCTTTTCTTAGCGGCACTCGCCTTTTGTTTAGTTTTGGTTTAAGATTTAGATACCTTTTTACCTGTACATATTGTGATCATGACACTACGTGTTCCCGACATCTACAAAGCAATTAGCTACCTGCTGCCACCTACTGATATGGAAGAGTATAACATGGTTACTCTGCCGGGGTAGAAGGTGGGGATTGAACCAGAAACCCTCAGGTTGCTGGCACGGGCACTCTCCCAACCGTGCCACGCCGTCCAACTAGAAATGTTGTAATGCATCGTCTGTTCTGTGTATTCCTGTGGCCCTAAACCAGGGGTGTCAAAGTAAAGGCCCACGGGCCGGATCAGTTATCTATGGCCCCCGGGATGATATGTGATTAGTATTAGAACCGGCCCGCAGGCCACAGCCGCCTGCTGCTGTTTTACACGCACCAATACTCCATCAGTGTTGGCGCTAGGAATTTTCAAAATGGGATCCTGGGGACCCTATCAAGTCAGAAAAATGGGGTGCCACAGAAAATGTTTGGGGTCCCACTTTTTTGTAACCGTTTTGAAAACAAATGATACATTTATGCATTATCCTGCTGTATCTCACATTCTATATTGTGTTTATATTGTGTCCTCCGCTGTTGCCATTTCTAATATAATGTAGTGTAAAGTTCTTACTTATATCTGTCAGTAAACTCACCATGAAAGCGCTAAAACATACCGGTGTAGTGAGTTTAAATTATTCACCCTAGGAACTTTAGTTATTAGAGAGTTCCGGTCAGACGGTTTTTCACGGGACACATTTCCGGCCTTGTTATTGCACTAGTGAGCCACGGATGAGGAGATGATGCTCCGTTATTGATTTGAGTAAAGCCTGACTGTCATTAAAATAGTTAGGTGCATCTTTTGACACTTCTTCCATTCCCGTCCTTGCACGCTACACCGCAACAACAAAGATGACGGGGAGAAGACGCTGCCGAAGGTGAGCCACATAAATAAGACCGCCCACAAAACGGCGCATCCTGAAGCGACTGTCAGAAAGCGGCTTGAAGATGACCTATAAAACATAATCTTTGCAACGTTTTGACCAAAGAACCACCATTACATGTTATGTAGACCACAAGGAAGTGTTGTACATTTAGAAAAAAAATTATAATAATATGACTCCTTTACTGCACCCTATAATCCGGTGTGCCTTTTGTATTAAAATAGACCTGACTAGACCCGCTCATTGGCAGTGCGCCAAACAGTCCGGAAAATACGGCACTTTGTTGGCATTAAAAATTGCAAGAATACCTCCAGGTAGTTTGGGTGAATCTGCTCTCAGTGCAGTGGAGGAGTTCAAGTACCTAGGAGTCTTGTTCACGAGTGGGGGAAGAGTGGATCGTGAGATCGACAGGCGGATCGGTGCGGCATCTTCAGTAATGCGGACGCTGTATCGATCCGTTGTGGTGAAGAAGGAGCTGAGCCGGAAGGCAAAGCTCTCAATTTACCGGTCGATCTACGTTCCCATCCTCACCTATGGTCATGAGCTTTGGGTTATGACCGAAAGGACAAGATCACGGGTACAAGCGGCCGAAATTAGTTTCCTCCGCCGGGTGGCGGGGCTCTCCCTTAGAGATAGGGTGAGAAGCTCTGCCATCCGGGGGGAGCTCAAAGTAAAGCCGCTGCTCCTCCACATCGAGAGGAGCCAGATGAGGTGGTTCGGGCATCTGGTCAGGATGCCACCCGAACGCCTCCCTAGGGAGGTGTTTAGGGCACGTCCAACCGGTAGGAGGCCACGGGGAAGACCCAGGACACGTTGGGAAGACTATGTCTCCTGGCTGGCCTGGGAACGCCTCGGGATCCCCCGGGAAGAGCTGGACGAAGTGGCTGGGGAGAGGAAAGTCTGGGCTTCCCTGCTTAGGCTGCGTTCCCCGCGACCCGACCTCGGATAAGCGGAAGAAGATGGATGGATGGATGGATGCTCTCAGTGCTGCTGGAGTGTTCGCCAAGTGTCGAAGTATGAAGAGCCGGCTGAGTCGGCAACTAAGCGTGACGTCTCGCGCAACCCAGGCACCATACGTTTGATTTTACATGAATTGGTGCCCCGTTTGACCGGCGGGTTTTGGTCAGTGCCAATAAAGTACCGGATTCAGACCTCGCGGAATAGAAGTTTAACAGAGACAAAGTATAATTGTATCTATGAGGCTATTAGAGTAGAACAAGCAAACACATGCAGAGCACGGTGACCACGACGCTGATCAGTTGCTGAACCTGTTGCCATAATCATGTGCCCCCCCCCCACTAAGAGTGTTTATACCTGTTTATATGATACAATATCAAACACATGGTAATATTCCTCCTCTCCTTTATAGTGCTGTAGTTTAATGGTACCTGGAAGAAATGCGTGAGAGACTGAGCGAGTCGGGGCCGCTTCTTCTCCAGTAACGCCTGCAGACAACACTCCACGGCAGCTTGTGCGGACGTCAAACCTTCGGCGGGGCCTGTGGCCGCAAACGCCCGCTGCACCTGCTGCTGTAGCACAGCGGATGTCGTCATCCCAACACATTCATAAAATACTTTTTGCTCAACGATCAGAGGAAAGTGTAACCTTAAGGAGAGGCTCCTCGATGCTTTCTGACCACAGATGTTCCAATAAAAGGAGGAACTCCAACTCTCTTTTGACGCTGGAAGGAACCTACCATGCAGAATTAAATGACAGATAAAAACCAAAAATGTTTATATTGTAGATATGTGTATCTATGTACATAATTCATAGGAATAACACATGATATTAAGAGTTAAATGAGTCAAAAAGAGAAGAATGGTATGAAAAACACTAACTGATTTATTATTAACCCTCTGAACTGGACTTATGCCGTCTTTAAGTTGAAGTGAAATGGTTATAAGTGTACCATAATAATTTAATGATGTTAAGCTAATGATGCAGTAAGTTGAACGATGTGGACACGTTTGTTACTGGATACTTTCTGATAAGCTTCTGCCTTGGAGACTTTGTATGTGTAAGTAACAGGCAACTATAATGATTTGATACTTGTTTATATTGACAAATGTGTTGTTTTAAACGGCAATATTGTTCAATTATTATTACGTATATGTAACTTGTGTGCTATTGTGTGCTTAACTGCTGTGTAGCTGATAGCTCCTAGCAGACTACAGCATGCCATGTTTACCTTTCGTAAATGACTTGACTAAAATAGAAGAAAAGACCAACCTTGTGTGCTTATCGGAAGTAACCAAAAAGTTTGGATCAGAGCCTTATTTTGTCAATTTGAGATGCAAGCCAATATAAACCGATAATTATCAGACCAAAATCCGATATCAATGTCGTATCGAGATAATCTAGTTTTAAAGTCAGTGTTTGTTTACCATGAATTGATTTACGTGGACCCCGACTTAAACAAGTTGAAAAATGTATTCGGGTGTTCATTCAGTGGTCAATTGTACGGAATATGTACTGTACTGTGCAATCTACTGATAAAAGTTTCAATCAATCAATCAATCAATCAATGGTTTGTCCGCCACAAATACATTTGGCTCTATCTGTTAAGAATCCTCTAGTTCACGCACATTTATTCGGAGGCTTTTATTTTAAAACTTGTGTGTCCCTTCCGATTCTGCCTGTTCTATGATCAGTCACGTTCTGTCATTATCGATTTTAATTTTCTAAGCTTCTTCTAATTGTGTTTTATCGAGGTTATGATATTATTCTAGTCCGAATAACAGATGTGTTTATTTAGTTGTTAGCATCTGACTGCTAAACCAATTAGCTAATGTGGCTAACCTGCAAACATGCTGATTTAAGATCACCGTTAATTTGACACTTAATAAATGCAAGTACATGTTCTGCCATTGTTTGTATTGATATTCAGGTTATTTATATGTATACAAGATGCAAACATTGAGTTTATTTCTTTTCATCAATAATCCTCCCCACACACACAACGTTTTATTTAATTTAAACAGGAAGAAGCGTTAGAAAATGGATGGATGTATAGATGTGCAATTTTCTTATTCTTATTTATCTATCTCATTCCACACGGCATTCTTAGCCAGCTAATTTCAGTCCGACCTCTTGTCAAGTGCCTTATATTTATTGCCTATTGTTATTATTTATTTATTTATGGCTTTTTTAATACTTGCTGGGACCTGAGTCCAAATTTACTACCGTACATGTGCACATGTGTATGGGTATGACAAATAAGGCTCCTTGAATCCTTGACAGAATAATAACATGAACTTGCACTTGTCAACTTCAGATACTAAACTAAAGCAATGCAAATAATATTTTTCAGAGAAACATAAGAACTTGTCTTTAAGCAATAGATCCTCTGAAGAAAAAAACACTACTTTTGAGCATAACACAATTGTTTTAGGACTCAAAACTCTGCATCAAAGGTTGGAATTGGGGGTTAAATCACCAAAATGATTCCTGAGCGCGGCCACCGCTGCTGCTCACTGCTCCCCTCACCTCCCAGGGGGGTGGAACAAGGGGATGGGTCAAATGCAGAGGACACATTTCACCACACCTAGTGTGAGTGTGACTATCAGTGATACTTTAACTTCACAACACTAGTAAGTATGACTAATAATACATGTTAATTGCTAATATCAAGATGACTTTTAAGTTTGTAAAGCTTAAATATAATGTCTTATTTCAAGATATCTTACCAAGACAATTTTGACCTATTCCATTGGCAGTTTTTTTTTTGCTCATTACAGGCAAAAGTAACTTGTATTCATTTTGTTTCACTCTTTTTAAGAGGGCCCTTTTTCTTCCATGTAGACTTCAAACTCTATACTTATTTCACTTATTTTCCTAAAAATGTTATGCGAATTTAACGATGATGTCATTTCTCCTACAAACCCAAAACTACAATAACAAGTTTGACCCTGGGACAGATTATTTCTCTTTCTATTATTTCCTATGTGTGTGTTTTTCCACCTTAGAGCTTGCACTGTACAGTAGGTAAGGTTGTATTTTTGCCTCGTTCCTGTGTGCATCCAGAGTGTGACTGAAAAATGAAGGAGTGGGACTATCCAGGGACTAACTGCAGTGTGCTCAAACAACCACCAGGTAGCATCTGTGAGCAGATAATACTGTATCATCTCTTTCTCTTTTGGACTTATCAGGTCAGTAGTGCATTTTTCAGGGATTTTGCACTCACGCTTTCAGTGAGGGATGAGGCAAAAACTAACCCAGACCCACTGTATGTTTTATTCGTGCTGCATTGTACCTGCGAGCTATGATGTTACTGTACAAGACTGGGTCAATACAACGCAAAGTTTTAGTAGTCAGTCCCTTACTGACTTGTATTAGTTTCTTGAGCTCTTAATTTACGTTTTGTGTGTCTGTGACATTTTCCCGCTGCATTGCAAAAAAACACTCCTCAACACAATAATTGTAGTAAGTTCTGTTAGTTCCACTTTACCCGCTCTTCCGTCTGTTTCTCCAAAACCTGAAGCCAAAACCATGCCAGCATGTGTGGACTGCCCACAGACTCCCACCTAAAAGCACACATTGTTGTTTACACAACACATTTAAATGAATAAAACACACAAAGAAAGCCGGAAAAACATGAGTTAAAGCAATAACGTTGTAAAATGACGACATGTTGTACTAGGGCTGGGCGATATGGCCGATATTTGTGTTTTATATCGGTCGATATCGATAATAATTGATATTTTTAAAACCTATGGGAAAAAAAGTTGCAGGAGAAAAACATAATAACTAGAGATGTCCGATAATGGCTTTTTTGCCGATATCCGATATTGTCCAACTCTTAAAGGCCTACTGAAACCCACTACTACCGACCACGCAGTCTGATAGTTTATAAATCAATGATGAAATCTTAACATTGCAACACATGCCAATACGGCCGAGTTAGCTTACTAAAGTGCAATTTTAAATTTCGCACGAAATATCCTGCTGAAAACGTCTCGGTATGATGACGTCAGCGCGTGACAACACGGATTGTAGAGGACATTTTGGGACAGCATGGTGGCCAGCTATTAAGTCGTCTGTCTTCATCGCAAAATTCCACAGTATTCTGGACATCTGTGTTGGTGAATCTTTTGCAATTTGTTCAATGAACAATGGAGACAGCAAAGAAGAAAGCTGTAGGTGGGAAGCGGTGTATTGCGGCCGACTGCAGCTACACAAACACAGCCGGTGTTTCATTGTTTACATTCCCGGAAGATGACAGTCAAGCTTTACCATTGGCCTGTGGAGAACTGGGACAACAGAGACTCTTACCAGGAGGACTTTGAGTTGGATACGCAGACACGGTACCGTGAGTACGCAAGCAGCTGCGGCTTCCAAACATTTGATCGCTTGCCCGTACGTGCGTGCCACTATGTGCATGTCACGTACGTAAATTTTGGGACTTTGGGGAAATATATGTGCTGTATGAACTTTGGGGAGGTGAACGGTACTTTGGGTTGTGTGATTGAGTGTGTTGTGCAGGTGTTTGAGTTGTATTGGCGGGTTATATGGACGGGAGGGGGGAGGTGTTTGTTATGCGGGATTAATTTGTGGCATATTAAATATAAGCCTGGTTGTGTTGTGGCTAATAGAGTATATATATGTCTTGTGTTTATTTACTGTTTTAGTCATTCCCAGCTGAATATCAGGTCCCACCCGCCTCTCACAGCATCTTCCCTATCTGAATCGCTCCCACTGCCCTCTAGTCCTTCACTCTCATTTTCCTCATCCACAAATCTTTCATCCTCGCTCAAATTAATGGGGAAATCGTCACTTTCTCGGTCCGAATCGCTCTCGCTGCTTGTGGCCATGATTGTAAACAATGTGCAGATGTGAGGAGCTCCACAACCTGTGACGTCACGCTACTCGTCTGCTACTTCCGGTACAGGCAAGGCTTTTTTATCGGCGACCAAAAGTTGCAAACTTTATCGTCGATGTTCTCTACTAAATCCTTTCAGCAAAAATATGGCAATATCGCAAAATGATCAAGTATGACACATAGAATGGACCTGCTATCCCCGTTTAAATAAGAAAATCGCATTTCAGTAGGCCTTTAATTATCGATTCCAATATCAACCGATACCGATATATACAGTCGTGGAATTAACATTGTTATGCCTAATTTTGCTGTGATGCCCCGCTGGATGCATTAAACAATGTAACAAGGTTTTCCAAAATAAGAGAACAACTTCAACTCAAGTTATGGAAAAAAGTGCCAACATGGCACTGCCATATTTATTATTGAAGTCACAAAGTGCATTATTTTTTTTTAACATGCCTCAAAACAGCAGCTAGGAATTTGGGACATGCTCTCCCTGAGAGAGCATTAGGAGGTTGAGGTGGGGGGATAGGGGGTAGCGGGGGGTGTATATTGTAGCGTCCCGGAAGAGTTAGTGCTGCAAGGGGTTCTGGGTATTTGTTCTGTTGTGTTTATGTTGTGTTACGGTGCGGATGTTCTCCCAAATGTGTTTGTCTTTCTTGTTTGGTGTGGGTTCACAGTGTGGCGCATATTTGTAACAGTGTAATAGTTGTTTATACGGCCACCCTCAGTGTGACCTGTATGGCTGTTGACCAAGTATGCATGCATTCACTTGTGTGTGTGTCAAAAGCCGTAGATATTATGTGACTGGGCGGCTTACTGGAGCTCTGTACTTCTCCCTACGTCCATGTACACAGCGGCGTTTTAAAAAGTCATAAATTTTACCTTTTGAAACCGATACCGATAATTTTGAAACCGATACCAATAATTTCCGATATTACATTTTAAAACATTTATCGGCCGATAATATCGGCAGTCCGATAATATCGGACATCCCTAATAGTAACTGCAAATATTTGTATTTAAAATGTAACCTTCAGCTATCAAGGCAGAAAGGAAAGGAAATGTCAACACAAGCATGGAAAACACTCAAAGTAAAGAAATATCTACAATCACATTGAACACTTAACAATAACCCCCTAAAATGAAGATGGAAAAATAAAGAATACGTAAAAAAAGCTTAAGAAAGTGTAACAAAATAGTGCAAAGTGTGAAAATGTAAACAGAACTATTTTCTGCAGGTTTAGTTCCATTAGTTATTGCGCTTGATATCGTTTTATTGGCCCGGCCCTACACATTGCACTCACTTGAACTTGTAAGGATGACAAACAGCGGCCTTGAGTATTTCCCGCAGCTTCTCCGAGTGTCCTGTGGACTTGACCAGCTGAGGCACGCAAGCGCTTGCCAGCTCCCACTCGCCACACCTCAGGCACCTCTTGAAGTACTCGAAGAGGTCCTGAAGCGAGGTCTCGGCCTCGCAGCCAAAAGCATGCATCGCCGGCTCCATTGGGACACAGCTCCGGCTCAAGGGGAGGTGTGCTCCGGTGTTAGGTGTGGTCCAGAAGGAGAATGGAGACTTCTTAACCTGAAAGGAAGCAAAACAGTAATCATTTGAATGTCTCCGGGAAGGCTTGACACACTGTTTATTGATCCAAAAGGGAGTTTTGCAGCAACGTCCCTTTTAGGGCTGCAACAAATAATCAATTAAATCAATTAGAAAAACCGTTGGATTTATATTCTGTTGCTTTGATGAATGATTAGGCGCGGTGGGACTCAAACTTGTTTGGCCTCATTTCTCTTTGGCACATAACAAATAATGGAAATTGGGTTTTTAGATAGGGTGAGAAGCTCTGTCATCCGGGAGGAGCTCAAACTAAAGCCGCTGCTCCTCCACATCGAGAGGAGCCAGATGAGGTGGTTCGGGCATCTGGTCTGGATGCCACCCGAACGCCTCCCTCGGGAGGTGTTTCGGGCACGTCCCACCGGTAGAAGGCCACGGGGAAAACCCGGGACACGTTGGGAAGACTATGTCTCCCGGGAGGAGCTGGACGAAATGGCTGGGGAGAGGGAAGTCTGGGCTTCCCTGCTTAGGCTGCTGCCCCCGCGACCCGACCTCGGATAAGCAAAAGAAGATGGAAGGATTTTTTTTTTTTTTGTCCTGTCCAGCCTCTCAGGCAAATTTTGATTGATTGATTGAGACTTTTATTAGTAGATTGCACAGTTGCATCATATAGTTGATGTAGATGCCCATATCGGCTGTTCAGATTTACTTTACAAAAGAGAAGTGTAGGATACTTCTCTTGTTGCCTTATTTGTATTTGACTTTATTAAATGTATTTATATTATCATTTGGTGCAGCCGGGCCGGAGCAGGAGGGGATAGAAACAGAAAAAAAGGAAGACAGAGGGGGAAATTGTGGGGACAAGAGGGGGATTAGACAGAGAGACAGAAACAACAACAGCAAACACAACAAGAACAACAATAGAGCAACATCAGCAAATACGACATGTACAAATATGATGGTAAAAGTGATAGCAAATAAGCAGTTAGCGAAATAAAAAATAATACAGAAATGACAATGACCATTATTACACTACAAATGGAGCAATACAAATACCAATAGAAATAGCGCTATTGATAATGAATAATACCAATAATTTACCTCCATTATCAACAATACCGTTGTTCAAATGCAACAATACATATACCTAATGATAACTAGATATACGAAAGAATGCAGAAAAATGGAGGGGAAGAAAGAGAAGCAACCTATATTAACCTTGTAAATTGTTCTAGTAACAATAGGTTAAGCTTTGTCAGTGTGCCATGTGTTATACCCAGATTACCCTAGGGCAGTGGTTCTCAAATGGGGGTACGCGTACCCCTGGGGGTACTTGAAGGTATGCCAAGGGGTACGTGAGATTTTTTTTAAATATTCTAAAAATAGCAACAATTCGAAAATCCTTTATAAATATATTTATTGAATAATACTTCAACAAAATATGAATGTAAGTTCATAAACTCAGTGAAGCACAAGCTCAGGTTTCTCACTAAAATGTCTGTCAAAAAGAACTGTGAAAAGAAATGCAACAATGCAATATTCAGTGTTGACAGCTAGACTTTTTGTGGACATGTTCCATAAATATTGATGTTAAAGATTTATTTTTTTGTGAAGAAATGTTTAGAATTAAGTTCATGAATCCAGATGGATCTCTGTTACAATCCCCAAAGAGGGCACTTTAAGTTGATGATTACTTCTAGGTGTAGAAATCTTTATTTATAATTGAATCACTTGTTTATTTTTCAACACGTTTTTAGTTATTTTTATATCTTCTTTTCCAAATAGTTCAAGAAAGACCACTACAAATGAGCAATATTTTGCACTGTTATACAATTTAATAAATCAGAAACTGATGACATATTGCTGTATTTTACTTCTGTATCTCTTTTTTTCAACCAAAAATGCTTTGCTCTGATTAAATGATAAATGATAAATGGGTTGTACTTGTATAGCGCTTTTCTACCTTCAAGGTACTCAAAGCGCTTTGACACTACTTCCACATTTACCCATTCACACACACATTCACACACTGATGGAGGGAGCTGCCATGCAAGGCGCTAACCAGCACCCATCAGGAGCAAGGGTGAAGTGTCTTGCTCAGGACACAACGGACATGACGAGGTTGGTACTAGGTGGGGATTGAACCAGGGACCCTCGGGTTGCGCACGGCTACTCTCCCACTGCGCCACAGGGGGTACTTGAATTAAAAAAATGTTCACAGGGGGTACATCACTGAAAAAAAGGTTGAGAACCACTGCCCTAGGGCAACAACGTTAATATATGTTTGAAGAAACGTGATTATGTGCATGAGTGTATGTATGTATATGTACTTGTATATGTACAGTATGTGTATGTTTGTACAGTGAATGTATATGTACAGTATGTGTATATGTATGTTTGTACAGTGAATGTATATGTACAGTATGTGTATATGTATGTTTGTACAGTGAATGTGCGTGTGGATGTACAAACTTTGAGTATGTAGGTATGCACTGTATTTGTGTATGTATGTGGGAGCGTAGGTACCTATGTATGTATGTATGTATGTGAGTATATGTGTATTTGTATGTACAATATATTTGACTCCCAGTGTGTGTGGGATGCATGGATTTTTAGCTTTGTCGTTGTTGATGATGTGCATTTATTAGGAAATTTTTTTAGGTTGTGCCAAGCAGAAAACAAATATTTGTTTGTTTCTACTATTTCTCAAATAAAAACGCCGAAAAAAACCATTTGTTTATTTCAACTATTTCTCATAAAAAACGCACGATTGAGTCTACACAATTTAAAATAATTGTTTGGCTACACAAGAAAAAATTGATTGATTACTAAAATAATCTACACACCTTTATTTGTCGCATGGGGTTATTTAGTCCCACAAAACAGTTTTATTTGAGCTGATAGACTGTTAAAAATCCAGATATGTGTTTACTTTAAGCAGCAGTCCTTTCACATGTCGAAATGTCAAGTTAGCATTAGCATTAGCTTCAGCTTAGCTAAAAGTCTTCGCAAACTTCCAGAAACACCGGTAACGCTGTCGCGTCCAGTTACAAGGTTAAGCCTTAAATAAAATACTTACTCATGTCATTGTGTCGTTTTTTTGTGTAGTTTTCCCCCGAAACCTGGACGGTTGTTTACGCCGGGCTAGCTTACATTGTTCCGTTTAGGTAAGTGACTGTCGGTCAATCACGTGACTTGATCACCTGACTTGATGGCAGCTGATTGGTCAAGGGCGAAGCCTTGTGCTGCCTTCATGTGCTGTCGAAAATACAGCAACCTATTGTACAAAATGACATATTTTTTAGATTTAAAAAAATAAAAAACACAATTTAAGACATTAGTTATTTTCGTGCATTTAGTGGTCTCACTTCTCTTACAAACACGATCAAGTATGAAAAACAACAACACTGAAAATTTTAAAACGGAACTGACGCAAAGGCAGCATCAGTTGAGCGAACAATTTAGATTTGTGCAAAAATCTACACACTTAGTTTTCACATGCACACAATAATAATAATAATACTAATAATAATAATAATACAACAATAATAATAATAATTTAAAATGTATTTTAATGTTTAATGTGACTCCTCTCAACGAGATGTTGTCGCTATGGCAACAGGCTGAAGGTAGGATCAGTCCTTTTTGGCATCCCTTCTCCAAGCAGCCACACTGCGTCACGCCCTGGGTGGAATGGAGGACACGGACAAGAAAGGAAATGTATGTAGCCTCGTTTTCTTTGTTTGACACGGCATATGGTTTTAAATGCTTTTATTTAATGGATTATTGGGGGGGGGGGTTTATCCAGACTATTGTTTAAAATCTTTGTCAATAAAGCGTATTGCTCCCATCCTGGGCTCACGTCATCATCCGGCAAATCAGAAAGTCATATGGCGTCACCGTGCATGTATTGTCTCACAGGGGGAGTACATGGGCGAGATAAAGGGCGGTCTGCGGCCTTCGATGAAGCTGGTGGTGATGGGAATCGTTGCTAAGAAACCCAAAAGGTACGTGTGTTTGCAAGGTTGTGTACATGCTTTTTTTGTAGTACAGTAATGCATTTATGGTTAGTCCATGACTAGGACAGTAATAACAGAAGCTTACTAATACAGCCATCTATTGGTTTATATTTTTAAGACACATTACCGCCACATTACCGGGGGGGGGGGGGGGGGGGGGTGTATATTGTAGAGTCCCGGAAGAGTTAGTGCTGCAAGGGGTTCTGGGTATTTGTTCTGTCGTGTTTATGTTGTGTTACGGTGCGGATGTTCTCCCGAAATGTGTTTGTCATTCTTGTTTGGTGTGGGTTCACAGTGTGGCGCATATTTGTAACAGTGTTAAAGTTGTTGATACGGCCACCCTCAGTGTGACCTGTACGGCTGTTGACCAAGTATGCCTTGCAGTCACTTGTGCGTGTGAAAGCCATAGATATTATGTGACTGGGCCGGCACGCAAAGGAAGTGCCTTTATGGTTTGTTAACGCTCTGCACTTCTCCCTACGTCCGTGTACACAGCGGCGTTGTAAAAAGTCATACATTTTACTTTTTGAAACCGATACCGATAATTTTGAAACCGATGCCGATATTTTCCGATATTACATTTTAAAGCATTTATCGGCCGATAAAACCGGCAGTCCGATATTATCGGACTTCCCTAGTTGGCATGCTAGCTTTTTTTTATTATTTTTTTAGCTAATTTTGGTTCTGGATGCATGCTAACGTTAGCATACTAGCATTTTAAACAGATTTTTCAGGCATACTGCAAATTATTTTCTACTTGACAAGATTTTCAATCAATCAATCAATCAATGCTTATTTATATAGCCCTAAATCACAAGTGTCTCAAAGGGCTGCACAAGCCACAACGACATCCTCGGTACAAAGCCCACATAAGGGCAAGGAAAAACTCACCCCAGTGGGACGTCGATGTGAATGACTATGAGAAACCTTGGAGAGGACCGCACATGTGGGTAACCCCCCCCTCTAGGGGAGACCGAATGCAATGGATGTCGAGTGGGTCTGACATAATATTGTGAGAGTCCAGTCCATAGTGGATCCAACATAATAGTAAGAGTCCAGTCCATAGTGGGGCCAGCAGGACACCATCCCGAGTGGAGACGGGTCAGCAGCGCAGAGATGTTCCCAACCGATGCACAGGCGAGCGGTCCACCCCGGGTCCCGACTCTGGACAGCCAGCACTTCATCCATGGCCACCGGACCTGTGCCCCCCCCCGCCCCCTCCACAAGGAAGAGGGGAGCAGAGGAGAAAAGAAAAGAAACGGCAGATCAACTGGTCTAAAAGGGAGGTCTATTTAAAGGCTAGAGTATACAAATGAGTTTTAAGATGGGACTTAAATGCTTCTACTGAGGTAGCATCTCTAATTTATTTTAAATTGTATTTCTAGAAATGTGCCTGGTTTTAGGAGCTATTTACTTATTTGTACACAATGACTGAAAAAAAAAGCAGGCCCTGCATGCTAGCTTATTTAGGCAATTTAGCAGGTATACGCCTTAGTGTCATATATTAACCCTTGTGTAATGTTCATATTGTTGTTACTCAGCCAGCGTTTGTGGGTCTGATGGACCCATTGCATTTTGTGGCTTTTAATGCCTCACAATCAAACACTTTTATGTTAAAATACTGAACAGATGTTTACCTTATCCCAATAAACATCTGTTCAGTATTTTAACATAAAAGTGTTTGATTGTGAGGCATTAAAAGCCACAAAATGCAACGGGTCCATCAGACCCACAAATGCTGGCTGCACGGAAAATTTCTCTGCCAGTTTCTGCATCCCAAAGGGATTCTTCTTTTGTGTTTCTGCACTTGCGGTTCCCACACAAGGTTGCAACATTGTTTGTCAACACCGTCTGCTCTCATTTTCTCGCACATTTGACCCTCTGATGTTCTGTGTACCTACACTCTGTCCTCCTCCTGTCTAGGCCTGCTGTGTGTGTGTGTGTGTGTGTGTGTGTGTGTGTGTGTGTGTGTGTGTGTGTGTGTTACACAGAACATCAATTTCCACACTTCTATTAGTGGACCCGGACATCTTATATGTAATAGAAACGTGTAAGGGGGTTGTAGAGTGTGGTCATTAAATATGTATTCTGATGTATGTTCTTCACAGAAAATGAGCCAAAGTCAGTGAGTCTCAGTTTGAAAAATTAATTAATGGTATCATTTTTTGTTGAATAAAAAATGAAAACGGGTGCCACTGTCAGGCTTGGTCAAAAGGATAGGACTCAGATGCAGAGTAGGGAATACTTCGACAGGCTTTTATTTTGACAGCTTCCTTTCACCTCCAGAGTCAGGGTAATACAATATCTATATTAACAAAAACTAGTCGGCGAAAAAGGTTCCAAAAAATAGGAACAACCGAAAATCACTCCAAAAGGAGGAAAACAAAAAAACAAAGACGAACTATAATTGGCGCAGTATATGCTATAAAATTTATTAACACAAAAGGTTCCAACAGGAAGAAGAAACAATGGCTATGAAACAGTCTACACTTATCTAATCTAATAAAGTTTAACAAAAAATTTCACTCAAAATGTTGAGGAAAGAATTATTCTTAAGAAAAAAACTGATAACTCA
Organism: Nerophis lumbriciformis; assembly: GCF_033978685.3. NCBI lineage: Eukaryota > Metazoa > Chordata > Actinopteri > Syngnathiformes > Syngnathidae > Nerophis > Nerophis lumbriciformis. The sequence continues at coordinate 45,669,054 of NC_084555.2, read as the reverse complement.
CCACTTCGGCTGAAATAACAAAAAAATCACTCTGCTGAGGAGGAAAAAAGGAAAACTCAAAATAGCAACGAAGGAATTCAGGAACAAGGACTATAAACACAAGACGAGGCGAGGCAAGGCAAGGCAAGGCAAGGCATGGACATGGGTGCTAGAGAGGAACGAATACACGAGACAATCTGGCACACAACAAGGGGAGGCGTGGGCTTATAAGACACATGAGGGTAATGGGAAACAGGTGGAAACAATCAGGGGTCAGGGATGACGTCAGACTGATGACACAAAAGGAAGGGCAAGTGATCTGACATGAGAGTAGTTACTTTTCAAAGTAAAACATGCCACACAAGACAGAAGAAACCAAGACAAGACATCCCTCACCGTGGTGTGACAGCCACAGACCCGAACACCACACAAGGGTTAAGTTAAAGTACTCATGATTGTCACACACACACGTAGTGATGGGTTGATGAGGCGTCATGAAGCGTTTCGACACATTGCAAAACTGTATTGATACTGTGTTGATACTGTGTCACTAAATACTGACATCTGCTGGACATTAAAAATCCCTACAGGCAACCTATGGACCTACTCAACTGACACTGATTTTATGACCTAGTACAGTGGTTCTCAAATGGGGGTACGCGTACCCCTGGGGGTACTTGAAGGTATGCCAAGGGGTACGTGAGATTTTTTTTTAAATATTCTAAAAATAGCAAAAATTCAAAAATCCTTTATAAATATATTTATTGAATAATACTTCAACAAAATATGAATGTAAGGTCATAAACTCAGTGAAGCACAAGCTCAGGTTTGTCACTAAAATGTCTGTCAAAAAGAACTGTGAAAAGAAATGCAACAATGCAATATTCAGTGTTGACAGCTAGATTTTTTGTGGACATGTTCCATAAATATTGATGTTAAAGATTTTTTTTTTGTGTGAAGAAATGTTTAGAATTAAGTTCATGAATCCAGATGGATCTCTAATACAATCCCCAAAGAGGGCACTTTAAGTTGATGATTACTTCTATGTGTATAAATCTTTATTTATAATTGAATCACTTGTTTATTTTTCAACAAGTTTTTAGTTATTTGTATATCTTTTTTTCCAAATAGTTCAAGAAAGACCACTACAAATGAGCAATATTTTGCACTGTTATACAATTTAATAAATCAGAAACTGATGACATAGTGCTGTATTTTACTTCTTTGTCTTTTTTTTTCAACCAAAAATGCTTTGCTCTGATTAGGGGGTACTTGAATTAAAACAAAAATCACAGGGGGTACATTGCTGAAAAAAGGTTGAGAACCACTGACCTAGTATATACAGGTAAAAGCCAGTAAATTAGAATATTTTGAAAAACTTGATTTATTTCAGTAATTGCATTCAAAAGGTGTAACTTGTACATTATATTTATTCATTGCACACAGACTGATGCATTCAAATGTTTATTTCATTTAATTTTGATGATTTGAAGTGGCAACAAATGAAAATCCAAAATTCCGTGTGTCACAAAATTAGAATATTGTGTAAGGCTAATACAAAAAAGGGATTTTTAGAAATGTTGGCCAACTGAAAAGTATGAAAATGAAAAATATGAGCATGTACAATACTCAATACTTGGTTGGAGCTCCTTTTGCCTCAATTACTGCGTTAATGGGGCGTGGTATGGAGTCGATGAGTTTCTGGCACTGCTCAGGTGTTATGAGAGCCCAGGTTGCTCTGATAGTGGCCTTCAACTCTTCTGCGTTTTTGGGTCTGGCATTCTGCATCTTCCTTTTCACAATACCCCACAGATTTTCTATGGGGCTAAGGTCAGGGGAGTTGGCGGGCCAATTTAGAACAGAAATACCATGGTCCGTAAACCAGGCACGGGTAGATTTTGCGCTGTGTGCAGGCTCCAAGTCCTGTTGGAACTTGAAATCTCCATCTCCATAGAGCAGGTCAGCAGCAGGAAGCATGAAGTGCTCTAAAACTTGCTGGTAGACGGCTGCGTTGACCCTGGATCTCAGGAAACAGAGTGGACCGACACCAGCAGATGACATGGCACCCAAAACCATCACTGATGGTGGAAACTTTACACTAGACTTCAGGCAACATGGATCCTGTGCCTCTCCTGTCTTCCTCCAGACTCTGGGACCTCGATTTCCAAAGGAAATGCAAAATTTGCTTTCGTCAGAAAACATGACTTTGGACCACTCAGCAGCAGTCCAGCTGGTGTCGGTCCACTCTGTTTCCTGAGATCCAGGGTCAACGCAGCCGTCTACCAGCCAGTTTTAGAGCACTTCATGCTTCCTGCTGCTGACCTGCTCTATGGAGATGGAGATTTCAAGTTCCAACAGGACTTGGCGCCTGCACACAGCGCAAAATCTACCCGTGCCTGGTTTACGGACCATGGTATTTCTGTTCTAAATTGGCCCGCCAACTCCCCTGACCTTAGCCCCATAGAAAATCTGTGGGGTATTGTGAAAAGGAAGATGCAGAATGCCAGACCCAAAAACGCAGAAGAGTTGAAGGCCACTATCAGAGCAACCTGGGCTCTCATAACACCTGAGCAGTGCCAGAAACTCATCGACTCCATGCCACGCCGCATTAACGCAGTAATTGAGGCAAAAGGAGCTCCAACCAAGTATTGAGTATTGTACATGCTCATATTTTTCATTTTCATACTTTTCAGTTGGGCAACATTTCTAAAAATCCCTTTTTTGTATTAGCCTTACACAATATTCTAATTTTGTGACACACGGAATTTTGGATTTTCATTTGTTGCCACTTCAAATCATCAAAATTAAATGAAATAAACATTTGAATGCATCAGTCTGTGTGCAATGAATAAATATAATGTACAAGTTACACCTTTTGAATGCAATTACTGAAATAAATCAAGTTTTTCAAAATATTCTAATTTACTGGCTTTTACCTGTACAATAATATAAACCAAGTCATTGTATTTCATTTAGGATTATTTCATAACTTCATTTAAATAAAAATATATTTTTTGTCTTTTTTAGATACAGTCAATAAATAATGTGAACATGTATCATAACATGGAAATCTAAGAGAACGTGTTGTGAATGAGGATGCTTGTGGAACTGGAAATTATTATTTATTTTTTTTTACACATTTTTATTTTAAAAAAAAACAGTTTTTCCAATGTATTCAATTTTAGACGCTTTCTCTTCTTAGTTATTATTTCTCCGGCTGTAGAAAAGACCCACTCACAGGGCACAGAGGAGGCGTCAGTGCGACGCAGTTCGCGTATCGGTCACGTGACCAAAACAGCTCATGATCGGTCACGTGACTTTCTAAAAGCGGTACGCGCACCGACACAGGGTTTCGCTCTATGAGCTCGACGCATGCGCCGATGCATCGGTGTTGCCGGACCCATCACTACACACACGAGATGTGGCAAAATTATTCTTTGCATTTGACCCATCACCCTTGATCACCCCCTGGGAGGTGAGGGGAGCAGTGAGCAGCAGCATTTTTGGTGATTTAACCCCCCAATTCCAACCCTTGATGCTGAGTGTCAAGCTGGGAGGTAATGGGTCCCATTTTTATAGTCTTTAGTATGTGCTAACTCTTAGCATAGTATTGTTAGCATGCTAGCTTTTTTTTTAGCTCATTTTGATCACATTTTCTGATAGCATGTCAGTTCAGTTTTGGATCTTTAACATTCTCATGAAATTTCTACCGAATTTGTATTTTTTAGTTCTTCGGAAGCAATTTACATAGCGTACTGGTTTTGAAGGGTAAAACTACCAAAATGGTCCCCGCATCATTTGAGTTGGCATTCTCAGTGGCCTCGTGGTTGGAGTGTCCGCCCTGAGATCGGTAGGTTGTGAGTTCAAACCCCGGCCGAGTCATACCAAAGACTGTAAAAATGGGACCCATTACCTCCCTGTTTGGCACTCAGCATCAAGGGTTGGAATTGGGGGGTTAAATCACCAAAAATTATTCCCGGGCGCGGCCACCATAGCTGCTCACTGCTCCCCTCACCTCCCAGGGGGTGATCTAGGGTGATGGGTCAAATGCAGAGAATAATTTCGCCACACCTAGTGTGTGTGTGACAATCATTGGTACTTTAACTTGAACTTTTTAACGATTGATTGATTGATTGAGACTTTTATTAGTAGATTGCACAGTACAGTACATATTCCGCACAATTGACCACTAAATGGTAACACCCGAATAAGTTTTTCAACTTGTTTAAGTCGGGGTCCACGTTAATCAATTCATGGTAAAATAAGATGGGTATGTTTTTGAGCAGCATCGAGGTGGTGGTGTCCTGCAAGCCGCACAGGGAGGAAGACGAGGAGGACGGCGAGTCGGAGTCGGAAGGCGATGTGGGTCTCCAGCTGAAAGTCACCTTCACGGACAAGGCGGTCCAGCGCAACGCCCGGCTCGATGGGAAGTGGGGCCGTGCTGAAAACACCCTCTCTTTCTTCCCTTTTGCACCCGGAGAGCCTTTTAAGGTAGGTTCCTCCTCACAGCAGTGACGTCATCACCACAACTACCCAAGGAGCATTCTAAAAAAATAATAATATTAATGACATTTATTACACTGTCCAATCAGATGCAAGCATCTAAGAAAAAAAAAATTCCCAAAAAAGCAAATAAATTGTTATTATTAAATATCATTATTATATTGTTTATAAAAAAAATTTTTAAACAAAAAACTGATGATGAAGATACGTGATCTTAGTAAAACTAGCTAAAATGAACAGATGAACTGTTTACAACTCTTCTATTTCATTCTTATTTATATTTAATTCGTTCCATATTCAATTAAAATAATTGATACAGCATTGAAATAAATCATGAAAGAAAGGAGGCAAAAGTAAGTATAAATGTCTAAAGAAATATAAACTAGAAGATTTTATAGAATTTATATTACTCATCCATCCCTCGCCATCATGCGCTTCAAATATTGCAGCTTTACCACATCATGGGATATATATGTTTTTAAATTTAAGCTAACTCTACATTTCTTTTGTCCTTAACCTCTTAAGGGCCAAGCTGTTTGTTTACATGCTTTTTTTTATTTCTCTTTGCCATTTGGGCTTATTGGACCCTAATTAGAATTAAAAACTAAGAATCATCTTTTGATATGATGTACTTAGTCCATAAGTACACAAACGTGTACTTCATGTTTAGTGACATGCTAATTCTTATTTTTCCACTTTTTTTTCCCAAATTCCATTGTATGTTTTACTCTTCTGACACCACCAGATGGCAGTATAAGTTTTGGAAATAAGAGCTAAAAGGTGCTGTCCACGCATGTGGCCACTAAGGCTTTTATTAAGTGGTTTCAAGTATAAAATGGCTAAATAAATTAATGATAGTAGTACTAAAGTACAAACCCCAAAACCAGTGAAGTTGGCACGTTGTGTAAATGGTAAAAAAAAACAAAATACAATGATTTGCAAATCCTTTTCAACCTATATTCAATTGAATAGACTGCAAAGACAAGATATTTAACGTTTGAACTGGTAAATGTTGTTATTTTTTGCAAATATTATCTCATATGGAATTTGATGCCTGCAACATGTTTCAAAAAAGCTGCCACAAGTGGCAAAAAAGACTGAAAAAGTTGAAGAATGCGCATCAAACACTTATTTGGAACATCCCACAGGTGAACAGGCTAATTGGGAACAGGTGGGTGCCATGGTTGGGTATAAAAGTAGATTCCATGAAATGCTCAGTCATTAACAAACAAGGATGGGGCGAGGGTCACCACTTTGTGAACAAATGCATGAGCAAATTGTCTAGCAGTTTAAGAACAACATTTCTCAACCAGCTATTGCAAGGAATTTAGGGATTTCACCATCTACGGTCCGTAATATCATCAAAAGGTTCAGAGAATCTGGAGAAATCGCTGCACGTAAGAGGCAATGCCCGTAACCTTTGATCCCTCAGGCGATACTGCATCAAAAAGCGACATCAGTGTGTAAAGGATATCACCACATGGGCTCAGTAGCACTTCAGAAAACCACTGTCAGTAACCACAGTTCGTCGCTACATCTGTAAGTACAAGTTAAAACTCTATTATGCAAAGCCAAAGCCATTTATCAACAACACCCAGAAACGCCGCCGGCTTCGCTGGGCCCAAGCTCATCTAAGATGGACTGATACAAAGTGCTAGAAAAGCGCTATGCAAGTATAACTCATTCACCATTTGGTCAGTATCGTGGCCAGCGTCAGACAGCATTAATATATTGGATTAAAAGGTGACTATGTGCGTGTTATTTCATGTCTGGAGCTAGAGGGCTCTTATTTTTTCTGAAAAGACATAATTAGAAGGGTGTAAACAGGCTTTTTATGCTCGAGCTATGAAAGTAATTGATTTCCAATTGATGATTCGTACTTTGCGGACATTAACAATTAGGTAAATAACAGTGTTCAAGATTCAAGGTTCAAGGTTCAAGGTTCAACTTTATTGTCCCCGCGGGGAAATTTGTCTTGGACACAGTGCATCATTGCTTTCTTAACATACACAAAAACAACAGAACAAAAACACAAGCACAGACACAACCACAACCAGACAACAAACATTTAAACATCAGAACATGGAGCTTGATAGACTTAGGTGGCATTTTGATGTAGGCATAAAATCTACAGTATGGAGATAAAGATAAAGTACCAGTGTGCATTGCACTAGAGCTCATGGAAAAAGTGCTGTGTGCTAAAGTGCTTAGTTCTAAAGTGCTATGTGCTACAGTGCTATGTGCTAAAGTGCTATGTGCTAAAAAAGTGCTAACCTATGTGTTAACATTCTATTGCACATTGTTGGTCAGCTTAATAGAGGCTGGGACAAATGATAATTTAAGGCGGTTAGATTTGCATAGTGGGACCCGGAGTCTTCTCCCTGATGGCAGGGTTCCATATTCAGGGAAGAGTGGGTGTTGTGAGTTGGAAATAATTTTCTTAGCTTTTTTCTTAACTGCCTGCTCATATATGCTCTGTATAGGCTCATATTCTTTCCTCCCTACGATTTTCATTGCCGTTTTATGCATGCCGGCCAGTTTGCTTTTTAGCTTAACGGTTAGGTTGCCAAACCATGAGGTGATCCCGTATCTAATGATGCTCTCTACAATGGCACGGTAGAAAATCATCATGATGTGGCTGCTTACGCAGTACAATCTTAATCTTCGCAAAAAATATAGCCTCTGTTGCAGTCTATTGCACAGTTTGTCAATATGTGTCTTCAAGGGAGGGTTGTACATATAAAATTATATATAAATATATATATATATATATATATGTATATATATATATATATATATATATATATATATATATATATATATATATATATATATACACTATTTTACAGGTTGTGTCTCTTATTTTGTTGACAAACGCACTTAGAAGGTTGTAAACAGGGTATTCAATGTTACGTGCAGTAATTTCTCCAGATTCTCTGAACCTTTTGATGATTTTACAGACCGTAGATGGTGAAATCTCTAAATTCCTTGCAATAGCTGGTTGAGAAATGTTGTTCTTAAACTGTTCGACAATTTGCTCACGCATTTGTTGACAAAGTGGTGACCCTCGCCCCATCCTTGTTTGTGAATGACTGAGCATTTCATGGAATCTACTTTTATACCCAATCATGGCACCCACCTGTTCCCAATTAGCCCGTCCACCTGTGGGATGTTCCAAATAAGTGTTTGATGAGCATTCCTCAACTTTCTTAGTATTTTCCGCCACTTGTGCCAGCTTTTTTTGAAACATGTTGCAGGCATCAAATTCAAAATGAGCTAATATTTGCAAAAAATAACAAAGTTTTCCGGTTCGAACTTTAAGTATCTTGTCCTTGCAGTCTATTCAATTGAATATAAGTTGAAAAGGATTTGCAAATCATTGTATTCTGTTTTTATTTACCATTTACACAATGTGACAACTTCACTGCTTTTGGGGTTTGTATAACAAAACAACAATCTGTATACTGTGGGATATCTAATAAACATTTCAATGACTGCACTGAAAGGTGAAAATGATGACGTGAGGCAGGCCAGGTGTACTTAATGAAGTGTCTGCTATGTTACGATTTCCGATCCTTCCTGATAGATGGAGATCGTTTGTGAGCACCAGCAGTTTCGTATCCTGGTGGACGGTCAGCCTCTGTGTGGCTTCAGCCATCGTCTCCCTCAGCTGGCCAGCCTCACGGCCTTACGAGTCTTCGGGGATGTGCACCTCACCAAGGTGGCCTGAAGGGGCGACGGACAGAAAACACCTTTTTTTGGTGGGTGGGGGTGGGGGTGGGGGTGGGGGTAGAGTTAGACTAGACGGGGAGTGATTGTTTAGTTAGTTTCACACTTTGGAATCACAGCGGAAGACAAAGTGCCTTCACGTGTTTACCTTCAACATGCTGACTCATCAACATTGCAATACTACTTTTTTTTGGGAATGTTGTTCATTATGATCGACTGCAATAGAACGATTCATTCATAAAAAAAAAATATTGAACACTTCTGTTAAAATACAACACTAATATTCCGAATGTACTTTCATAAAATTATGACTTAATTCCTATTTTTTCCTCTGAATGCTTAGAATCTCATGAATTCATTCTTACAAAAACATTAAATTCTCATTTAAAAAAAAAAAATATATATTTTTTTAATTCCAATTTAAGTCCGATTATATTTAATATTTTTTCTTTATTTTTAAAAATATTTACCGTAACATATGACTACATTCTTTTTGGTGATATTCCAACAATATTCTCTTAATAACAGCTTTTAAATGATGCCCTTTTTTCTCGTAATATTCCATTATTTGTCTTGAAATATTCTGACTTTATTCTCGTGTAATTACTTTTTTCCCCCCACACAATAAATGTTTATAATATTTGGAGTTTACAACAAAAATATAATTTTCAGACATGTACATTTTTCGGAGTCAAATAATCTGTCACTGAATTGTTACTCTGTAATAAACATTAACACAATTACAACTTTTTTTTAATTTATCACTGTAAAACCAACTCAGAGCTCAGTCACCAGAATTTTATGCAAAATTAAAATGGTACCCTTTTTCCATTTGTTGAATTATTAATATATGATATATTATTTATAGCATAATTAAATATTATTACATTTTAAAAGTAATATTTTTGCAACCAAACTGCCATTTTCTTCCCATGTAAAATCTCCAATTTTAGTCTCATGTTATTTTGAAATACTTCTCATAATATTAAAAAATATTTCTCCACATATTAAAATGTTAGTCTAGTAATATTTTAAAATAATTACCATAACATATGATATTACCATATCATATGTTCAACATTCTTTTGAAAACTACCACTTTTTTGGTGATATTCCAACAAAATTGTCTTAATAACAACTTTTAAATGATGCCTTTTTTCTCGTAATATTCCATCATTAGTCTTGGAATATTCCGACGTTTTTTTCCCCACACAATAAATTGTTATAATATTTGGAGTTTACAACAAAAATATAATTTTCAGACATGTACATTTTTCGGAGTCAAATAATCTGTCACTGAATTGTTACTCTGTGATAAACATTAACACAATTACAACTTTTTTTTAATTTATCACTGTAAAACCAACTCAGAGCTCAGTCACCATAATTTTATGCAAAAATAAAAATGGTACCCTTTTTCCATTTGTTGGATTATTAATATATTATTTTATATTATTTATAACATAACCAAATATTATTACATTTTTAAGTAATATTTTTGCAACCAAACTGCAATTTTTTCCCCCACATAAAATCTCCAACTTTAGTCTCATCTTTTATTGAATTACTTCTCATAATATTTTGAACTTTTTCTCCAAATATTAAAATTTTAGCCTAGTAATATTTTAAAATAATTACCATAACATCTGACTACATTCCTTTGAAAACTACCACATTTTTGGTGATATTTCAACAAAATTCTCTTAACAATTTTTAAATGATGCCTTTTTTCTTGTAATATTCCACCATTAGTATTGGAATATTCTGACGTTTTTTTTCCACACAATAAATTGTTATAATATTTGGAGTTTACAACAAAAATATAATTTTCAGAAATTTAAATTTTTCGGTGTCAAATAATCTGACGGTGAATTGTTACTCTGTGATAAACATTAATACAATTACAACTTGTTTTAGTTATCACTGTAAAACCAACGACTTTATTTACGGTAGAAAAAATGGAAACTCAGACACCAGAAATGTATGCAAAAATAAAAAATGACACCATTTTTCCATTTGTTGAATTATTAATATATTATTATATATTATTCATAACACAATTAAATATTATTAAATTTTTAAAGCAATATTTTTGCAACCAAACTGCCATTTTTTCCACATAAAATCTCCAACTTTAGTCTCTTGTTATTTTGAATAACTTTGCATAATATTTTGACCTTTTTCTCTAAATATTAAAATTGTAGCCTAGTAACATTTTAAAATAATTACTATAATATAAATTATTGTATGCAAATATAAAAATGGCACCATTTTCCATTTGTTGAATTATTAATATATTATTATATATTAATATAATTCAATATGATTACATTTTTAAAGCAATATTTTTGCAACCAAACCATTTTTTTCCACGTAAAATCCCAAACTTTAGTCTCATGTTATTTTGAATTACTTCTCATAATATTTTGAATTTTTTTTCCAATTATTAAAATTTTAGCCTAGTAATATTTAAATATTTTTTAAACTGTTTAATTATATTTGTTCTGGTAAAATGACAAGATTTCCTCCAATTCTCACACTCAACTGTGTTAATATTCTGAATGTATTGAACATCCCTTCTTTAGTCTTGTCATATTTTTCTTGCAATATTCAGATAAAGTTCTCATATCTTGAATTTATTCCCATAAAAAAGTCACATTCATTTGAAGGTAAGACACACAATATTTGTAATGTATTCTCGTCAAATGACAACTTTTTTGTTGTTGTTTTCGTCTCAATATTTGGAGTTGATTGTCATAAAATGACAACACGGATGTAGTTTTTGCTCTGTATGAACTGTAAAATGCATGGACGAACTCCAACAAAAGAATGTAGAAGAAGACACACAAAGTGTTGTAATGTTCTTGTACTTGGTGTGTAGACCTTTTAAAGGCCACGCCCACTTTGTGTGCCTTTTATGACAGCAAGCACAGCACTTGATTGTTGACTTGAAAAATAAAATTGTGCTCCTACAAACGTATTGGAAGTCAATCATTGCTGCAAAGGCTGGATCAGACTTGCAAACACTTGAACGCAACACCGCTCATGTTCTTACTTGTCCTCTCGCACACTTTGAACACAACAACACACAGAAAGTACAATAATTATCATTTATTTTACATGTTTTTCACATTAGCAATGCTGACAGCATGAGTCATTAAAGCTGTAAGGGTAGATTGTCACATTTGAGCGGATGTAGTCATGGTCTACTGCAGAGGTGGGTAGAGTAGCCTAGAAATTGTACTCAAGTAAGAGTACTGTTACTTTAGAGATGTATTACTCGAGTAAAAGTAATGAGTAGTCACCCAAATATTTACTGGAGTAAAAGTAAAAAGTATGTTGTGAAAAAACTACTCAAGTACTGAGTAACTGATAACCTGTTCGTTTAATAATGACGGCAACAAATAATGCACAAAAACATAAAATTAGCAATGAGCAAATTCAGAGACAGGAATATCTCTTAAGCAACTAAAACAATAATATATATTAAATAATAATACATTAACATAAACAAATTAAGGCAAATTGAGCCACATTAACTTAACAGCACCATAGGCTCAGTAGGCAGAGATTACAAAGGAAAATAACAAGTTAGCCTTTACGCAAACCATCAACTCTGATACGTGTGGGCTGCATCTGGGAACACACTGATTGGTGTTTCTATGCATGCGTGTGTGTGTGTGTGTGTGCGACTGTGCGTGTGTGTGTGTGTGTGTGTGTGTGTGTGTGTGTGTGTCTATGAGGCTGCAGTGCGTTAATAAATGTCCCCACACGATGTACATTTGACAGTGATTCATAGCAGGGAAGCTAACATCAGCCTACGGTGACAGCCAAAATATCTACTAACGTTACTTACTGCGATGTGCTTCCTCAAATTTGACGTTGAGTTCATGTAAGCTTAAGCTTGTTGTTGTTTGCCGCTGAAACTTTATGTGCAGTTAATCATGTGACCCCCTGGTTCTGTTTCATTGGTGAAACGGAGTCAAACGTCACCAGTGACTGCATTTGATTGGTGAAACGGAGTCAGACGTCACCAGTGACTGCATTTGATTGGTGAAACGGAGTCAAACGTCACCAGTGACTGCATTTGATTGGTGAAACGGAGTCAAACGTCACCAGTGACTGCATTTGATTGGTGAAACGGAGTGAAATGTCACCAGTGACTGCATTTGATTGGTGAAACGGAGTCAAACGTCACCAGTGACTGCATTTGATTGGTGAAACGGAGTCAAACGTCACCAGTGACTGCATTTGATTGGTGAAACGGAGTCAAACGTCACCAGTGACTGTATTTGATTGGTGAAACGGAGTCAGACGTCACCAGTGACTGCATTTGATTGGTGAAACGGAGTCAGACGTCACCAGTGACTGCATTTGATTGGTGAAACTGAGTCAGACGTCACCAGTGACTGCATTTGATTGGTGAAACGGAGTCAAACGTCACCAGTGACTGCATTTGATTGGTGAAACGGAGTCAAACGTCACCAGTGACTGCATTTGATTGGTGAAACTGAGTCAGACGTCACCGGTGACTGCATTTGATTGGTGAAACGGAGTCAGACGTCACCAGTGACTGCATTTGATTGGTGAAACGGAGTCAAACGTCATCAGTGACTGCATTTGATTGGTGAAACCGAGTCAAACGTCACCAGTGACTGCATTTGATTGGTGAAACGGAGTCAGACGTCACCAGTGACTGCATTTGATTGGTGAAACGGAGTCAAACGTCACCAGTGACTGCATTTGATTGGTGAAACGGAGTGAAATGTCACCAGTGACTGCATTTGATTGGTAAAACGGAGTCAAACGTCACCAGTGACTGCATTTGATTGGTGAAACGGAGTCAAACGTCACCAGTGACTGTATTTGATTGGTGAAACGGAGTCAGACGTCACCAGTGACTGCATTTGATTGGTGAAACGGAGTCAGACGTCACCAGTGACTGCATTTGATTGGTGAAACGGAGTCAAACGTCATCAGTGACTGCATTTGATTGGTGAAACCGAGTCAAACGTCACCAGTGACTGCATTTGATTGGTGAAACGGAGTCAGACGTCACCAGTGACTGCATTTGATTGGTGAAACGGAGTCAAACGTCACCAGTGACTGCATTTGATTGGTGAAACGGAGTCAAACGTCACCAGTGACTGCATTTTATTGGTGAAACTGAGTCAGACGTCACCGGTGACTGCATTTGATTGGTGAAACGGAGTCAGACGTCACCAGTGACTGCATTTGATTGGTGAAACGGAGTCAGACGTCACCAGTGACTGCATTTGATTGGTGAAACGCAGGCATGCGATAGATCCTACTTTGAAGGTCTGTCTGACAGACCAAAACAAACAAAGCGTGCATTAACAGATCGATAAAAATCAGTAGCGAGTAGCGAGCTGAGTGTAGATAAATGGAGTTTCTTCTCTATAAATATACTCAAGTAAAAGTAAAAGTATGTTGCATTAAAACTACTCTTAGAAGTACAATGTATCCCAAAAGTTACTCAAGTAGATGTAACGGAGTAAATGTAGCGCGTTACTACCCACCTCTGATTGTTGTAGCAAACAAAGTCTGTAGTGATGGCCTACTGTTGTAGCAAACAAAGTGTGTAGCGATGGTATACTGTTAGCAAGTTGTAGCAAACAGGGTGAGAAAGTTACTAGGTGAACTCGCGGATGGCGTCGATCCAATCCATCTTGTCTTGATGACTGGGAGCTTGCATGAAATAATGTTTGTCCGACTGTGTGATGATCTTGAACAAGTTGCCTTCCACCTTGCCTTTTACTCCTGAAAGAGCACACACACACACACACACACACACACACACACACACACACACACACACACAC
>NC_084555.2:45615000-45647500 GCF_033978685.3 Nerophis lumbriciformis | reverse complement strand
AAGAAATTATAATGCGCCCCCTTTGGAGCATTCACACAATTACAAACAACATATAAAAAATGAAAAAAAAAGTACTAAAAGCTTACCCTTTTTTTATATTTGCATAGTATGTAAATAGTATTCATGTTGTAAATACAAATCCGTAAATATCTAGAAAGGGTGGTCCTAAAGAGGTAGGCATTTTTCAGAGGTCTCAAGAAAGTAAGAAATACAAAAATGTGAGTAATGTGTTTGTGGGCGTGTGTGTGTGTGTGTGTGTGTGTGTGTGTGTGTGTGTGTGTGTGTGTGTGTGTGTGTGTGTGTGTGTGTGTGGGTTCTTGTATTTCTACCCTTCTTGAGACATCAACAAGGAAAACTACCTTCCATACGAGGACCGGTGAACAAGTTAGGGCCGAAATCATGGTCCCAATACGGACTCTATTACGTACTAGAGAATGTCTCATTTGCACCCCCTGTTGGTGAAATCTATCAAAATTAGGGCGGTCCCAAAAAGGAGGGATTTTTCAAATTGACTGTGTGGCGGTTTTTAAAAGTACTCCCACTCTGGTCAACATATGAAATAACAAGTGTGTGTAAAAAGTGAGAAGTGCTCCCCCTCTGGCCAACATATGTAATAACAAGTGTGTGTAAGAAATTGAAACGTGCCCCCTTTGGCCAAAACTAATAATTAAAAAACATAAATATGTATATAAAGACATACTGTAATAACTTGAAGTAAATAATGAAGATTACAAACCAATTACAAACAAAAAATAAAAATACTAAATTAACTAAAAACGTACCTTTTTTTATATTTGCATAGTATGTATATTCTATTAATGTTGTAAATACACATTTTTATATATCTGGAAAGGGTGGTCCTAAAGAGGTAGGCATTTTTCAGAGGTCTCAAGAAGTTATTAAATACAAGAATGTGTGTGTGTGTGTGTGTGTGTGCGTGTGTGTGTGTGTGTGTGTGTGTGTGTGTGTGTGTGTGTGTGTGTGTGTGTGTTCTTGTATTTCTACCCTTCTTGAGACATCAACAAGGAAAACTACCTTCCATACGAGGACCGGTGAACAAGTTAGGGCCGAAATCATGGTCCCAACACGGACTCTATTATTTACTAGAGAATGTCTCATTTGCACCCCCTGGTGGTGAAATCTATCAAAATTAGGGCGGTCCCAAAAAGGAGGGGATTTTCAAATTGACTGTGTGGCAGTTTTAAAAGTCAATCAATCAATCAATGTTTATTTATATAGCCCTAAATCACAAGTGTCTCAAAGGGCTGCACAAGTCACAACGACATCCTCGGTTCAGAGCCCACATAAGGGCAAGGAAAAACTCACAACCCAGTGGGACGTCGATGTGAATGACTATGAGAAACCTTGGAGAGGACCGCAGATGTGGGGGGACCGGATGCAATGGACGTCGAGTGGGTCTAGCATAATATTGTGAAAGTTCAGTCCATAGTGCTCACTCTGGTCAACATATGAAATAACAAGTGTGTGTAAAAAAATTAGAAGTGCTCCCCCTCTGGCCAACATATGTAATAAGTGTGTGTAAGAAATTGTAATGCGCCCCCTTTGGAGCATTCACACAATTACAAACAACATATTAAAAATTTAAAAAAAGTACTAAAAGCTTACTTTTTTTATATTTGCATAGTATGTAAATAGTATTAATGTTGTAAATACAAATCCTTATATATCTAGAAAGAGTGGTCCTAAAGAGGTAGGCATTTTTCGGAGGTCTCAAGAAGGGATTAATACAAGAATGTGTGTGTGTGTGTGTGTGTGTGTGTGTGTGTGCGTGTTCTTGTATTTCTACCCTTCTTGAGACATCAACAAGGAAAACTACCTTCCATACGAGGACCGGTGAACAAGTTAGGGCCGAAATCATGGTCCCAACACGGACTCTATTATTTACTAGATAATTTCTCATTTGCACCCCATGGTGGTGAAATCTATCAAAATTAGGGCGGTCCCAAAAAGGACGGATTTTTCAAATTGACTGTGTGGCGGTTTTAAAAGTGCGCCCCCTCTGGTCAACATATGAAATAACAAGTATGTGTAAAAAATTAGAAGTGCTCACCCTCTGGCCAACATAGTAATGCGCTCCCTTTGGAGCATTTACCATTCACACGACTACAAACAATATATTAAAAAATTTTTTAAAGTACTAAAAACTTACCTTTTTTATATTTGCATAGTATGTAAATAGTATTAATGTTGTAAATACAAATCTTTATATATCTAGAAAGGGTGGTCCTAAAGAGGTAGGCATTTTTCGGAGGTCTCAAGAAGGGATTAAATACAATAATGTGTGTGTGTGTGTGTGTGTGTGTGTGTGTGTGTGTGTGTGTGTGTGTGTGTGTGTGTGTGTGTGTGTGTGTGTGTGTGTGTGTGTGTTACCTTAGTGGGGTCGTAGTAGTGAAGGAAAGACGGTTCTGAGTGCAACACAAACAGTCGGATCTTCCAGTTTTTCCTCCTGTGTCCCTGATGATGATGATGATGATGATGATGATGATGATGATGATGACACATGCAGGAAAAGGTGAGGTCTTACCTGCTTGAGCAGGTAACCTCTCCTGATGACTTCACCACTCAGCTCCACAGCAGACAGAGACGTCTGTGCCCTCACGCAGCCTTTCTTCTTCAGATTGTCTGACTGGGGACAGAAGAGGAAAAGATGTGTGTGACAATATTGCTGCATATGAATATGAAATATGATTATATGACATGTGATTATATTGCTGCATATGAATATGAAATATGATTATACGACATGTGATTATATTGCTGCATATGAATATGAAATATGAGTATATGACATGTGATTATATTGCTGCATGGCGTCAAACACTCACGAAGCTGTAGAGCGCCGTGGAGTCGTCCATGAACTGCTCGCTGAGGCCGGCGGTGCGTAGGGCCTCCACGCTCCTCATGCCGACGGTCCTCAGGAAGCCTTCCTCCATCAGGGCTGTGGCCAAGGTCACCCCTTCAGTGCGGGTCACCACCTTCTGCATGAACACCAACCAGTCCACCACCGCGGAACCTGGTGGTTGGCAATCACACTGTACCTAATCTTGTGGCCTCTCATGTACATCTTATGCATGACTGACAGCAACAGGTGTTATTAATACAACATCGTTGTGCAAGATTTTACAAGACGGCAATAAAATCATTGAATTATTGTAACTCATTCAATCTGCAAAATTTAAAAATAATTCAAAATCAAAACCAAAATCTAAATTACAACACAAAATAACATTTAATTAAAATTGAAGTTGACATTGAAATTAAAATTAAAGAAAAATTGAATAAAACATTTAAATTTAAATAAAACAATTTAATACTAAAACTAAAGTAAAACTACAACTTAAACTAAAATAAAAAGATCACATTTAAAATCAAAACCAAAATCAAAATTACAGCGCAAAATAACATTTGAATTTGTATTTAAATTGAAGTTGATATTGAAATTAAAATTAAAGCAAAATTAAATAAAACATTTAAATTGAAATTCATTTTTTTTAAACTAAAACAAAATTAAAATTGCAACCTAAACTAAAATAAAAAGATCACATTCAAAATCATAACCAAAATCTAAATTATAACACAAAACAACATTTAAATTGAAGTTGATATTGAATTCAAATTAAAGCAAAATTAAATAAAACATTTAAATTTAAATTAATTTTTTTTAATACTAAAACTAAATTAAAATGACAATTTAAACTAAAATAAAAAAATCACATTTAAAATCAAAACCAAAATAAAAACCAAAACTATAACACAAAAATAAGACTAAAATTTACATTAAAACTGTTAAATCAACATTTAATTTACATTTAATTTCAACATTTAGATTTAAAAAGAAATTTAAAATCCAAATTAGAATACTAAAATTTAAACTAAACTAAAATGAAAACAAAATCAAATATAACATCAAAACCAAAATTAAAACAAAATAAGTAAATAATGAATACATAACATGACATCCTACAAATTTAAATAGATAATACTGCATCATACTTTATTAAAGTATAAATAATGATATGAATAAAGTATGAATAAATAAATATTCATGATGCCGTTATAAATATTTTCAATGATTAAAATGTAATTGCATCATACAATAAATAATGAACAAATAATGCTTCTATGTACTATAGTAAATAAAAAAAGAACAAATAATGCCGCTACATACTAATATAAATAATTAATACTGCATTATACTATAATAAATAAATAATTATTTAGCATGCCATAAGAAATAAATAATGAAAATAATATTGCATTATATAATACAATAAATAATAAACACATGATTATTCATTATACTATAATAAATAAATAATGACTCAATAATGCTTCCTTATACTATAATAAATCAATAAAGAATGAATAATGCCGCTTCATACCATAATAAATGATACTGCATCATACTATAATAAATAAGTATTTATCATGCTTCAGTAAAGAATTAATAACTAAAATAATATTGCATCATACAATTGATAATTACAGTTATCATATAATATAGAATGATTAATAAATAATTCATGAATAATATTGCATACTATTATGATAATTAGATAATGAATGACTAAATAATATTGTATCATACTATAATAAATAAGTTCTGATTCATCATGCCTAAATAAATAAAAAATACAAGTAATACTGCATCGTACAATTAATAATTACAATCATATAATATAGAATGATTAATAAATAAATAATGAATAATATTGCATCCTATTATGATAATTAGATCATGAATGACTGAATAATATTGTATCATACTATAATAAATAAATAATGACTCATCATGCCTTAATAAATAAATAATAACAATAATACTGCATCATACTATACATAATGAATAAATATTGCTACATTATACTATAATAAATAAATAATGAATGAATAATATGCCATCATATTATGATAAATAAATACTGAATGAATATTACAGCATCATACAATAATAAATATATAATACTGCATTATATAGTAATGACAAAATAATAAATAAATAATGAATAATACAGCATCATGCTAATATATATTAATACAACTGTATTATACCATAATTGATAAATACATGAAGCAATATGTGGTGTGTACCTGAGAAACAGTTAGTGTAGGTGCATCCCTGCTCCACGTGGTTGCTCATGTTGATCCCGTGGTGAAGGTCGTACATGGCGTCCAACACTTTGCTAGCAGACACACAAGAAGCAACAATGAGAGAAACGTCCACACGCCAGCTGTGTCCACGCACACTGTCGTGCACCTCAGGTTGATGTCGTGCAGCTCGGACACTCCGGGCGTCCATTGTCCGCGCGGCGAGCCTCCGTCTTCTTCCACGGCCAGTTTGTCCACGGCCGCCGTGATGTCCGCCGCCCACTCGTCACGCTCCTCCCGCGAACAAGCCTCCAGGAAGTGGTCCACGCCGTTCCTGCTCTCCAGCTTGAACACCAACTAGGAAGAGGACAGTCATCGTGTGGTTTATCACCATACCTTCAGTGACGTGCGGTGAGGTTGATGGCTGGTGAGGCACTGACTTCATCACAGTCAGATTTACAAACATATGAACCCTAAAGAGTATCTTATTCACCATTTGATTGGCAGCAGTTAACGGGTTATGTTTAAAAGCTCATACCAGCATTCTTCCCTGCTTGGCACTCAGCATCAAGGGTTGGAATTGGGGGTTAAATCACCAAAAATGATTCCCAGGCGCGGCGCCGCTGCTGCCCACTGCTCCCCTCACCTCCCAGGGGGTGATCAAGGGGATGGGTCAAATGCAGAGGACAAATTTCATTACACCTAGTGTGTGTGTGACAATCATTGGTACTTTAACTTAACTTTAACTTTACACATACAAACTGTAGCACACAAAAAAGCACATTTAATAAAAAAACCGTTATTATGGTCTTACCTTTACTTGGAAATTAAGTCCATGCGCCGCAACTAAAGCCCTCACTTAAACTTTCCACGTGCAAGATTGAATCTATTTAAAAAAGTGTAACCGAGGGTTTATAAATGTCGCCTATACTGTATGAAACTACAAAATAACAAACACGGAGGCTCCAGTTTACACGAGGACCACTTTATTTACGTTCTTTCAAAAACCTCCGCAACGTGACATCACTTCCGCTCTTAGCGCCTTCAAAATAAGAGCTCAAGGCATATACTGTATAACAGCGCATAACAGGAACTTAACATCACAAAGAGGAAAGCCCATGAAAATAGGTTACAAAAGTTATTTAATAAGAAGCCAAAAAGTGCAAAAACAATAATGTTCGTGTTGGAGGAGTTGTGAATTAGGTACACCTGCAGTCTGCAGGTGTATCTAATGTTGTGTCCCTGCAGTCATTCACAACTCCTCCAACACCAACATTATTTTTTTTGCACTTTTTGGCTTCTTATGAAATAATTTTTTTAAATAGATTCAATCTTGCACGTGGAAAGTTTAAGTGTGGGCTTTAGTTGATATAACAATTCTACGGCGGGGGTGCAGGAGGCGAGCCTCAGCCAGTGCGTCTTTTGCAGCCGTTTTATGATCGCTCAGCACAAGAAATACTTTACACACATACAGTTGTTGACAAAATACACTGTACATTATATATCTCAGCTAACTAAACTATGGAAATGTATAATGTAGTTCATATAGCAATACAGTCTCACTGCACAGCAGGCCAGCAGTTAGCCGAGTCATTGCGCAATCCATGTTGCGGCACTGAGTGACGTGCCTCAACTGGCTGCTGTTCACTGCACCGTCTCTTCTCAGTATTTGAACGGCAAATGTGAAAATTCAGCGATTTTGAATAAAAATAATCTAAAACTGGTGAAGTTAAATGGAAAATAACTTTATAGTATAATCACTGGATACACATAACAATTTAATTTTTTTTTTTTCTTTTTACATTTTTTTTCTTTCCATGATGGCAGGTGAGGCACCGCCTCACCTGCCTCTAGTGACTGCACGTCACTGCATACCTTACATACTGTGTTGAAGTATGGGGGAATACTTACCACAACACAATTCATCCTCTGATCATATTACAGAAAAGAGCAGTGCGGATCATTCACAACGTTGGTTATTTAGAACATACTCATAATCTGTTTATGCAATCGAAGTTGCTCATATTTGATGACCTTGTTAAATATAATACATTAATAATCTCATATAAAGCATTTAACAAATTATTGCCGCCTAATCTACAACGTTTTTTTATAAGACGAGTGCAGGCTCATAACTTGAGAGGCTTTGGATATTTCTCATTGCCGAGAGCTCAAACCACTCGTAAACGTCTTTGTGTGTCTGTATGCGGAGTAAAACTATGGAACAAACTGGACTTACAACACAAGCAATGCCAGACTATTAATCGATTTAAACTATTATATAAACATGGGGTCTGGTTCAAATATAGAGATGAGGGTCTTTAATTTGACCTGCTGCTGTACTCTGTCTCAAAGTGTTAACATGTGCTCAATGTTTCCTTACCATTATTGCTATGTTGTCTATTACCATTATTACTATGTTGTCTATTGCCATTATTACTATGTTGTCTATTGCCATTATTACTATGTTGTCTATTGCCATTATTACTATGTTGTCTATTACCATTATTGCTATGTTGTCTATTACCATTATTGCTATGTTGTCTATTACCATTATTGCTATGTTGTCTATTACCATTATTGCTATGTTGTCTATTACCATTGTTGGCATTTTGTCTATTACCATAGTTGGTATATTAATTATTCCTACATTGTTGATGCAAATTATTGTTACAGTGTAATGATTATTGTTACCTGTGGTAATGCCACTATGATACAACATCTGTATTATAATCAAAACCAAAATCTAAATTATAACACAAAACTGAATTTAAATTGAAGTTGATATTGAATTCAAATGAAAGCAAAATTAAATAAAACATTTAAATTTAAATTACATTTTTTATATTAAAACTAAATTAAAATTACAATTTAAATTAAAAAAAAAAAAAATCACATTTAAAATCAAAACCAAAATAAAAACCAAAACTATAACACAAAAATAAGACTACAATTTACATTAAAATTGAGAGTAACCGTTAAATCAACATTTTATTTACATTTAAATTCAACATTTTATATTTAAAATGAAGAAGTAAGAGTGAAACTCATGTGATTAATCACTGAATGGAGAAGTGGGGTTGGGATTAAATAAATTATCTTCTTCCCAGTCCCTTTCAGGCAAAACTGGACAATCATGCATTACCATACTTGCCAACCCTCCCGGATTTTCCGGGAGACTCCCGAAATTCAGCGCCTCTCCCGAAAACCTCCCGGGACAAATTTTCTCCCGAAAATCTCAGGCGGACCTGAGTGACGTGTCGACAGCCTGTTTTCACGTCCGCTTTCCCACAATATAAACAGCGTGCCTGCCCAATGACACTATAACTGTAGAATGATGGAGGGCGAGTTCTTGGTTTCTTATGTGGGTTTATTGTTAGGCAGTTTCATTAACGTCCTCCCAGCGCGGCAACAACACATAACAACAGCAGTCACGTTTTCCTCTACCGTGAAGCAGTTCGTCTGCCGTAAACAGCAATGTTGTGACACTCTTAAACAGGGCAATACTGCCATCTACTGTACATGCATATGTGACAATAACATCTACGGCTTTTAAAGAGTGCACAACTGCGCACACAACAAGGAGACGAATCAGAATGCATGTTCAGCATGGTTAGAAAAATAGTGACAGAATAGAACAAGGATGGACAATTCAACCCTTAATTCAACAATGAGTAGATGAGTGTTATGTGTGTGTATATGTGTAATTAAATGAACACTGAAATTCAAGTATTTCTCTTATTTATTTATATATATATATATATATATATATATATATATATATATATATATATATATATATATATATATATATATATATATATATATATATATATATATATAAAATAAATATATATATATATAGCTAGAAGTAAGTATTTCTTATATATATATATATATATATATATATATATATATATATATATATATATATATATATATATATATATATATATATATATATATATATGAAATACTTGACTTGGTGAATTCTAGCTGTAAATATACTCCTCCCCTCTTAACCCCCCCCCCCACCCCCCACCCCCCCCCCCCCCCACCCTCCCAACCTCCAGAAATTGGAGGTCTCAAGGTTGGCAAGTATGTGCATTACATACTATACATTACCTTTTGCACTATATTAATTCATATTATTATGTGTTGTCAACTTTGTACTTTTTTTAAAATTATTTTTTTATGTCATTGCCTGAAATAAATAAATAAATGAAATGAAAAATGAATGAAAAAAAAATCACGCCTGTACCTAATGTTCTGACTCATTCAAACACACCTTTTTTTGGGGGGGGTTCAAATTGTGTTGAAATATTGGACCTTCACCTGAGGTCAACGGTGACATCATCAACATGAAAAGCAGTGACTCGGCAATGATGACTCAGCATCGAGTCATTGATGCCAGCGTCATGCTGTGATATTACAATAGAGACAAGGGGTGTCCCAATCCAATATTGATATCACATATCGGTCCGATATCAGTAAAAAAAAAACAACTAGCAAGTTTACAAAAGGTAAATATGGTAGGCTATAGGCTACCAAGAGCTCGCAGCTACACAACAGCTAAGCACACAAGCTAGACACATGTTATGCTCATTGAACAATATTGCAGTCTATAACATGAAATTGTCAATAAACAAGTATCAAAGGATTATAGTGGCATGTTACTTACACATACAAAGCCCCCAAGGCAGAAGCGTATTACAAAGCATCCAGTATAAGACGTGTCCGCATCTTACCACTGTGTTACATGGCCTTTCCTTTTAACAACACTCAGTATACGTTTGGGAACTGAGGAGACCAATTTTTGAAGCTTTTCAAGTGGAATTCTTTCCCATTCTCGCTTGATGTACAGCTTAAGTTGTTCAACACTTTGAAATGCGGACTCGTCAGACCACAGAACACTTTCCCACTTTGCATCGGGCCCGGCGTTTCTGGGTGTTGTTGATAAATGGCTTTGGCTTTGCATAGTAGAGTTTTAACTTGCACTTACAGATGTCGCGACCGACAGTAGTTACTGACAGTGGTGACCCTCGCCCCATCCTTGTTTGTGAATGACTGACCACTTCACGGAAGCTGCTTTAATACCCAATCATGGCACCCACCTGTTCCCAATTAACCTGTTCACCTGTGGGATGTTGCAAATAAGTGTTTGATGAGCATTCCTCAACTTTCTCAGTCACTTATGCCAGCTTTTTTGAAACATGTTGCAGGCATCAAATTCCAAATGAGCTAATATTTTGCAAAAATAACAAATTTAAGTATCTTGTCTTTGCAGTCTATTCTATTGAATATAAGTTGAAAAAGATTTTGCCATCTAAGGTCCGTAATATCATCAAAAGGTTTAGAGGATCTGGAGAAATCACTGCACGTAACCAGCATGCCCGTGACCTTGGATCCCTCAGGCGGTACTGCACCAAAAACCGACATCAGTGTGTAAAGGATATCACCACATGTGAATTATATTTATATTTTATATACATGGGCTCAGGAACACTTCAGAAAACCGCTGTCGGTAACTACAGTTGGTCGCTACATCTGTAAGTGCAAGTTAAAACTCTACTATGCAAAGCCAGAGCCATTTATCAACAACACCCGGAAACGCCGCCGGCTTCGCTGGGCCCGAGCTCATCTAAGATGGACTGATGCAAAGTGGAAAAGTGTTCTGTGGTCTGACAATATTTCAAATTGTTTTTGGAAACTGTGGACGTTGTGTCCTCTGGACCAAAGAGGAAAAGAACCATCCGGATTGTTAACGGCGCAAAGTTGAAAAGCCAGCATGTGTGATGGTATGGGGGTGTATTAGTGCCCAAGGTATGGGTAACTTACACATCTGTGAAGGCGCCATTAATGCTGAAAGGTACATACAGGTTTTGGAGCAACATATGTTGCCATCCAAGTGTCATGATCCGTGGTCCGGATCATGTTTTTGTTATGTTCTGTTAGTTTTTGACTCTTTTAGTTCCTGTTTGACACCTGAGTTTGTTTTAGTTACCATGGCTACTTATGATTTTCACCTGCCTCTGGTGTTCGGGACGCGCACCTGCTTCTAATCAGAGGACTATTTAAGCCTGCCTTTGCCAGTCAGTCGTGCTGGCGTCATTATCGGTTTCATGCCACAGTTTTGTGTTTGTTCTATGCCATAGTTAATGCTATTGGTTTCCTGCCACAGTTTCGTGTTTGTTCTATGCCATAGTTAATGCTATTGGTTTCATGCCACAGTTTCGTGTTTGTTTCATGCAATGCCATAGTTTATGCTAAGTGTTTACCTCATGCCTTGCCAAGTAAGCCGTGTTTGTTTCATGCCACAGTTTCGTGTTTGTTCCACGCCATAGTTTATGCTGTTTGTTTCATGCCACAGTTTCGTGTTTGTTCCACGCCATAGTATATGCTGTTTGTTTCATGCCACAGTTTCGTGTTTGTTCCGCGCCATAGTTTATGCTGTTTGTTTACCTCATGCCCTGCCAAGATTTCTTGAGAAGATTAAAATATGTTCCTACCTGCAAGTCCTGTCCGGAGTGATCCGTTTGCATCCCGGGGAAACAAACCTCGTAGCAAGCTGCGACCCCCCCATCGTGACACCGAGCAACGTTATCATGGACGCCCCTGCTTATTTCAGCAAGACAATGCCAAGCCACGTGTTACAACAGCGGGGCTTCATAGTAAAAGAGTGCGGGGTACTAGACTGGCCTCATTATGAAGTCTAAAATACCACAACGGAGACCCTGGACTGTTGAACAACTTAAGCTGTACATCGAGCAAGAATGGGACAGAATTCCACCAGGTATTTATCGATATGATGGTTATTCAATCTGGCACACGGTTGTTTTTAATTCTGTTTTCCAAAAAGCCCACAGAGTGATACCTCGTCGTAAATGGCTGGGCTTGCACTTTCAAGCTGTGTCGTCATTTTGTCTGAAGATCGTCTCCACTGGGTGGCGCCTTCACGAAAAAATACCAAATTGTGCATATTCATCATAAAGACTCACGGGTCGAGTGTCGTAGTCCAGGAAGGGACACGTGATGGAACAACCTTTCAAGGCGATCTTCCCTCGCTGACACGAGTCCCTCTTGCCGCTCCGGTATTTGAAGTACGTGAGCTTGTCCGGCGTCAGCACGAACCAGCGAGCCTTCCAGTTGGGCACCACATGACCCTGACCACCACCACAACAGTTCTTGTCATCGTCGTGGTGACGGGCGGGATGAAAAATGTAACAAACTTACCCTTTTTACCAGGAATCCTTCTCTTAGGATCGGTACATTCTGTTGTGTGTTCATCGTGTTGATGAGCAGCTGCTTGTTGCTGCCTGCTTGCTCCTGAATGAACATGTCACACACACACACACACACACACCCTTGTCACTCACTCCATGGTTCAGAGTGGGTGTGTCAAGGAGGCATTTTCAGCTAACAGCCACAAGGGGGCGCCCTCAAGCTATTAGTAATGTGACTTTTTCAACAATTCCATGTAATTGCAGTATTTTTTTTTAACAATAGTAAATACACAATAGTGTATTAAAAGTGTTATTTTTAAAAGTACTTTTATTGTGTGTTAGTTGGTTTCATGCTAATGAGCTCTGATAGTCTCCAATGATTGTTATTGATCCACTTTTGTCCACATAGCACTAAAGAGTGGACAGGAGGACATAAACATTAGCAACACTGGCGTAGCTATGTGAGCTTCATGCTAACATCAAATTTTAACATCATGCTAGGTTAGCATCGCTAGCATAGCTATGTGAGCTTCATGCTAACATCACATTTAAACATCATGCTAGGTTAGCAACACTAGCGTAGCTATGTGAGCTTTATGCAAACACATACTTGCCAACCTTGAGACCCCCGATTTCGGGAGGTGGGGGGGTGGGGGCGTGGTCGGGGGTGGGGCGGGGCGTGGTTGGGGGCGTGGTTAAGAGGGGAGGAGTATATTGACAGCTAGAATTCAGCAAGTCAAGTATTTCATATATATATATATATATATATATATATATATATATATATATATATATATATATATATATATACATATATATATATATACATCCTGAAAATATGCAAACAAAACTGTGTTTGGATAATTGATACTTCAAACTTGCATAAATAAATATTAAGGAATATAACATAACGTGGCTTCTGAGAGCTTCAAAATGTAGTGAATAAAATGCTAAAGTTGTTGATAAACAAGCAATTATTTTAATAATTAAATATGGTCATTTTAAATGAATTATTATGATAATTTAAAATTAATTATTTCAAATATGTTTATATTAATGTAAAATTCTATGGCTGGATGTAATAAGGAGTCAGAAAAAATAAAAATAAAAATACAATTAATTTTGATGTTTTTAGCAAAATATAGTAAAAATGTATTTAGTTTTTTTTTTTTTTTTTTAAATAATAAATATATTTATTTTTAGGTAAGATAAACATAATAATGCAATGTATCTCTAGTCTGGATGATTTAGTTCTTGTCACCCTGTTGTCCTCCCGTAGTGAAAAAAGACTGTCCTCACTCAGGTCCGCATGGAGCTGGAGGGGGCGGGAGATTTTCGGGAGAATATTTGTCCCGGGAGGTTTTTTGGGAGAGGCGCTGAATTTCGGGAGTCTCCCGGAAAATTCGGGAGGGTTGGCAAGTATGTGCTAACATCAAATTTTAACATTATGCTAGGTTAGCAACACTAGCATGGCTATGTGAGCTTCATACTAACATCACATTTTAATATCATGCTAGGTTAGCAACACTAGCATATCTATGTGAGCTTCATGCTAACATCACATTTTAACATGATGCTAGGTTAGCAACACCAGCATGAATATGTGAGCTTCATGCTAACATCACATAACATCATGCTAGCTTAGCAACACTAGCATGACTATGTGAGCTCCATGCTAACATCACATTTTAACATCATGCTAGGTTAGCAACGCTGGCATATCTATGTGAGCTTCATGCTAACATTACATTTTATCATCATGCTAGGTTAGCAACGCTGGCATAGCTATGTGAGCTTCATGCTAACATTACTTTTCATCATCATGATAGGTTAGCATCGCTGGCATAGCTATGTGAGCTTCATGCTAACATTACATTTTAACATGTAGGTAAGCAACACTAGCATAGCTATGCGAGCTTCATGCTAACATTACACTTTAACACATAGTTGTGAAACACGAGCATAGCTATGTGAGCCACATGCTAACATTACATGTTGACATTATACTACGTTAGCAACCTTAGCATAACTTTGAGCTACATGTTAACTTAACAATTTAACACTATTTCTAGGTTAGCAACACTAGCATAGATATGAGCTACATGTTAACGTTACACTTTAACATAATGCTTGGTTAGTGTGGTAAATTATACCGTGTACCGTTTTCTTATATGATCGTGAACTAGCATGTGTTTGTATTTGGTCACAGAATCCTTTAGAGGATTATTCAACTAAGCAAATATGCCCTTAGATAGCTTCAAAAGTGCACATGTCCATTACAAGCTAGAGAATGGTGGCTCTTGCCCCCATGAAATTGGAATCCTAAAAGAATGCAGGTTTGGATTTTTGGCAGGAAGTGTAAAGACATTAGCAACATCTGGTAGGAAGCCCTCACAGGTAGGAGTAGACGATAGGGGTCTCAAACTGATGAGAGGAATAATGTCAGGGAAAGATTGACTGGCCAAACAACAAAGGCTCCAAGGCCAGAGTTGCAAAGAGTGGGGGGTATTTAGCAGAGGTGTGGACTCGAGTCACATGACTTGGACTCGAGTCAGACTCGAGTCATGAATTTGATGACTTTAGACTCGACTTGACAAAATGTAAAAAGACTTGCAACTCGACTTAGACTTTAACATCAATGACTTGTGACTTCACTTGGACTTGAGCCTTTTGAATTGACATGACTTGACATGACTTGCTACTTTCCCCAAAACCCAAAGATGAAAAAGTTATTCGGGAGCGCTCCGTATTTTTCATTGTGTACTTGTCTATCAGCGTTGCGTGTGTCAGCGTGTGTGCTCTCAGTACAACAGCCAATCAAATTAGATCTACTTTGTTTTCATCACACAGCATTCATCCAATCAAATTGCAGGACAACCAACGAAGAAGACATGTCCAAACCACACGCCAGTGAACAAAAAATGATACCTAAAATAATTTTGTTTGGGTATAAAAATTACGAGGTGGTCAACACAAAACGGTTTGCAGTATGCAACACATGCGGTTCGAAAATGACTGATGGAGAGGCAACAACTTTCAACTTCGTCCGGCATTTGAAGTTGCACAAAGAACGGTACGTTTTGAATGTAAGATAACGTTTATTGGCTAAGTAACGTGACTTTTATTTGCTGTGTAGTTAAATCAGTGAGGCTGTAAACTCACTGCTAACGTTATAACGTTATTGCAAACACGGGAATCTGTTGCAGTTCACTACCTTATTCATACTTTTTGTTCAGTGATTTTTTTCAAGCAGGGTTACGTTAGTCAATATATCACACGTAACGTTAGACGGCGGTCAGCAGCACCGCGTATTTTAGCCACCTAAAAAAGACAAAAATAGTAAAATAAAGGTCAGTTAAAATGTATACTATATTATGAATATGTGTACCGTTTTAGCTAGCTTTCTGACATACTTTTGGTTGTTTACCTCAGTGGTCCCCAACCACCAGGCCACGGCCCGGTACTGGTCCGTGAATCGATTGGTATCGGGCCGCACAAGAATTTTTTTTTTTTTTTTTTTTTTTTAATTAAATCAACATAAAAAACACAAGATACACTTACAAGTAGTGCACCAACCCAAAACAACTCTCTCCCCCCTTTTGTTCTGGGCATTGAACATGAAGACTCTTCCTTCACTGTTCCGAGTGGCCATGAGAGTCTTGGCAGTGCCTGCCTCCAGTGCTCCAGTGGAGCGAGTTTTCAGCCATGGTGGCATCATACTACGCCCCCATCGTGCACAAATGACTGACAGACTCTTGGCTAATTTGGTCTTTTGCAGATGCAATGCAGCATAGGGCCCTGACATATAAAAATACAACTTTTTTGTTATGTTCACGTGTATGTCATGTTTTTTCAATGTTAACACTTTTGTACAAATAAGTACATTTGCACTTTATTTTTCAATGTGTTTGTTCTGTAAAGGAATGAGTTAATGTTTAAAATGACTGGTTAATAGTGCTATTATAAAGTGCAATGTCAGCACAATTTTCTTTCCTGCAATTTAAAATGCACTTGTTTTAATAAATAAATACAGCGTTTGAAAAGCATACACAATCTCCATCCATCCATTTTCTACCGCTTATTCCCTTTTGGGGTCGCGGGGGGCGCTGGAGCCTATCTCAGCTACAATCGGGCGGAAGGCGGGGTACACCCTGGACAAGTCGCCACCTCATTGCAGGGCCAACACAGATAGACAGACAACATTCACACTCACATCCACACACTAGGGCCAATTTAGTGTTGCCAATCAACCTATCCCCAGGTGCATGTCTTTGGAGGTGGGAGGAAGCCGGAGTACCCGGAGGGAACCCACGCAGTCACGGGGAGAACATGCAAACTCCACACAGAAAGATCCCGAGCCCGGGATTGAACCCAAGACTACTCAGGACCTTCATATTGTGAGGCAGATGCACTAACCCATACACAATCTGTGTTAATATATTAGTCTGTCGTTAAAAGGACTTGAAAGGACTCGAAACTCAAAATGCAGGACTTAGGACTTGACTTGAGACTTTCCAGTCTTGACTTTGGACTTGACTCGGGGCTTGCCTGTCTTGACTCGGGACTTGACTCGGACTTGAGGGCAAAGACTTGAGACTTACTTGTGACTTGCAAAACAATGACTTGGTCCCACCTCTGGTATTTAGGCACAGTGGTCAGTAAAGAGTAATCAGGCCCATACTCTTTCTCCTGGAAGCTGCAGTTCCAGTCTGAGGCTCGCTGAAACCAGAGCCGGCCCAAGGCATAAGCGTACTAAGCGCTTGCTTAGGGCCCCGCGGCCACCAGGGGGCCCCCAAAAGCAATTAACAAAAAATTCTTATTTTTTATTTTTTGCATGTACGAGTCTGACTGATGATTTCTAAATGATCAAAGATATATTATTGTACAAAAACACAATTTTAGGTCAACAGAGTGCTGCTGCTGATCTAGGCTTAGTGATTCTTCCTGCCTCTCTTTAAATGTAAAGCTGCCTCTGCTGCACCTGTGACGTTTGCCGCCTTCTATGGCGTCACATTAGTGCCAAAAATCCGAGCGCATAAAAACTGTTATCGCGCGCTGATTCTCCACTTCGTGCGCGCGCGCGACACCCTTTTGCGCGCGCGTGGTGCCTTTTTGCGCGCGTGCCGTCTCGGTCTGTGCGCTGGCATGTTTCGTTTTGGCACTTTGGGGGTGGGTATGCTTAGCCGGCCCCTTCTTTCTGATTGGCCAGACGAAAAATGCTCAGAGATAATCAGAAGTATAGCAGGGCGGGTCATCGTCAATATGTATCAAGATTGTTATAGGCGCAAAGTTTTCACTTCTTCTTGAACATTTGTTTTCTAATTTATGGAATTTCTTTTGATTCAGCCATAAAATTAATGAAATAATCTTTGAATTTTGTTTTTAAAATGTTAAAAATAGCCTTTTAATAATGTATTCTGAAACAGTTTAAAATAATCAGAGAACTGACTAACACTGACCCTACACAACTATGTTGCACAATTAAGTCATTTTTTTATAGCGAAAGAGGTGATTTCAACAGGTGCAGCATCCTATGTCATATCTACATGTAATAAGATTTGTAACAAGGCAAACCGTTTGTAAATTGGTCGAAAATCGAGCAAGTTATGGTAATTTAATTGGTACATGTACTAATTAAATTACCATAACTTGCTTTGACATCAATGTAATGATTGAGGCTAGCTGTCCGAGGTAAGATGGCTACAACGTTGCTACGCTGGAGAATGATTGGTCTATGAAAAATGCTCAGAGCCAATCAGAAAGGAGGGGCCGTCTAAGCATACCTGCCCCCAAAGTGCCAAAAAGAAACATGACAGCGCGAGGAGAGATGCCAGGAGTACACAGAGAGCGCACAGACCGAGACGGCGCGCGCGCAGAAAGGCACCGCGCGCGCGCAGAAAGGCACCGCGCGCGCGCAAAAAGACACCACGCGCGCGCAAAAGGGTGTCGCGCGCGCACGAAATGGAGAATCAGCGCGCGATAACAGTTTTTATGCGCTCGGATTTTTGGCACTAATGTGACGCCATATCTTTCCTCTCAGATTCAGACAGGACTGAGCAGGTGATCAGAGGACCACTGTCTATTAAGGAGAACTTTTCATTCCCCAAACGGCATGATGGCCGAAGTTTTCATTATCATTATACCTACAGACAGCTAGTCAATGGGGAAAAAGTCAAGCGTAGCTGGCTGACTTATTCAAGAAGTAAAGATGCAGTCTATTGCTTTTGCTGCAAATTATTTTCCAAAAAGTCCTTAAAACTGGCAGCCGAGGGACAGCGGGATTGGGTCAACATAGGTGCACTGCTGAAACAGCATGAAAACAGTGAAGATCATTGTAGCAACATGGTGAAATGGAAGGAATTTGCCTTGCGTCTTTCAAAGGGGAAAACTATTGATGAATTTAACTTCAGTAGACTGCGCTCTCTTTGTACAAAGTAAACATTAAATATGAACAATTAACTAAAAATGTAAACTAGTAATTAAAGACTAATAAGTACAAG
Source organism: Nerophis lumbriciformis (assembly GCF_033978685.3). Taxonomy (NCBI): domain Eukaryota; kingdom Metazoa; phylum Chordata; class Actinopteri; order Syngnathiformes; family Syngnathidae; genus Nerophis; species Nerophis lumbriciformis. The sequence continues at coordinate 45,628,668 of NC_084555.2, read as the reverse complement.
ACTGATGAGACAAGATGACACTTTTACTGTAAATACAAAGCTTTATCACTTGGACTGTTCAACCCCAGGCCACTCTTGTAGCTGAATGTTTTCTACATTTTAAGATTAGGAACCATATGTGGCACTCTGGACATCATTCGTTCATTCATTGGTATTATTTATGTTCTTAACTGGGCCACCCCCATATCTTTATAAATGACATGTCATTTGTAAAGACATGCCAGGCTGACAATAGGATAATGTAAACAACACTGCCAGAGCCGCAATGAGTTTATAGTAGGTGTGTGAATGATCAACAATCAATATTATTGGCAGAAATAGAGGGCCCCAAAATCAAATTATGCTTAGGGCCCCATGGAGGCTTGGGCCGGCACTGGCTGAAACAAATAAAGCTTTTTGTTCGACGATTCCTGGTTGGCGTCTTCTTGGCTCATCACCCGTCACACAACCAACAAATATACAACATTAGCAACAGTAGCATAGCTATGCGAGCTACATGCTAACATTACATTTTAACATCATGCTTGGTTAGCAACATTAGCATAGCTATGCGAGCTACATGCTAACATTACACTTTAACATCATGTTAGGATAGTGTCGGAGGCAGATATTTACATATATCCGAATTTAAGTTGTACTTCTTTTATTTCATAGTCATATTTGAAAACAGCTCGTGTTTTCCATTTCTTCTCTTGATGCTCTGTCAGCAAGTATACTGTGTGTGTTAACCTTGAGTTCTTTGGAATGTACTATGGCTAGGGAGACGTTGTGCTTGTATTATGGCTAGGGAGGGGGAAGGAAAGAGGGGTTTTTGGCGTTGGGAAGACAGACCATTTTGGGAGGCGCAATAGAATGTTCTAGGGTTAGACTGGTCTCAAAATGTATATTGGCAAAGCTTTGAAAATATACAACAAAATACCTATTCTGTCTCTGGTGGTTTTTCAACTCAGCTTTAAGTGTCGTAAAGAGCTTGGGAGCGAATTGTGACTTGAATTCCCTGGGAGGAACAACTGGTCCAAAACGCAACAATAGCAACACTAGCATAGCTAGGTGAGATACATTTGAACATCATACTAGGTTAGCATTTTCACACAAAAAACTAGATGATCAAACGTATAACGTCCACATCTGTAACTGACCGACGAATGGTTGGCACAGCTTTATTTTTAGATGTGTAGTGAAGCCTGCTTTTTTTTTTTTTACAAACTAGAAGATGCAAGGTTGGCTCGTCTAGCCGGAGGAGCGTGTGTGCTGAACTGGCATTTCCTGTATTGTAAAAATCTGATAAGAAAGATTCCGACTCAGACATTTTCCATGGAGGAAGTCTTAAAGCTGGACTTTACGATGATGTCTTGTGATAAGATGACGTCACTTTTACTTGAGAAGAACGATCAGGGCTAAGGTGTGTTCGGAAAGCTTTAAAACTTTAATAACATGAATGGATTCACGTGCCAGTGCGGGCGCATTATCTACATAATCACAGCAAAGTTAACTACTTTTTTGTGTTTTAATTTGGCTGGGGGTTCTGTTTGTTTGGTTGTTACTTGATTATGTGCAGGTGTGTAGGCTGTAGCCAGAAAGCACTTGTCCCTTCTCTTCGTTATTGGAAACCTTATAGCAGTGGCACTTTGCTTCATGCTACGATTCGGCACACCCTGGCTGCCGTATAACATAATCGGGGGCTTGTCCGGGATTCCAGAGAATTGCATGAAGTGCTTTGAAAGGTTCTCTCCCCTTTCCTTCCAAGGCATCGCTGACACCCAAGGCCCTTTAGGGCATCCCCTAGTGGGGGTATTACAACATTACAGCTCATCTTCTACAAAACCCAAAACCATTAAAGTTGGCACGTTGTGTAAATGGTAAATAAAAACAAAATACAATGTTTTGCGAATCCTTTTCTACCTATATTCAATTGAATAGACTGCAAAGACAAGATACTTAACGTTGGAATTGTTAAAGTCTGTTGTTTTTTTGCAAATATCAGCTCATTTGGAATTTGATGCCTGCAAAATGTTTCAAAAAAGCTGGCACAAGTGGCAAAAAAGACTGAGAATGCTCATTAAACACTTATTTGGAACATCCCACAGGTGAACAGGCTAATCTGGAACAGGTGGGTGCCATGATTGGGTATAAAAGCAGCTTCCGTGAAATGCTCAGTCATTCACAAACAAGGATGGGGCGAGGGTCACCACTTTGTGAACAAATGTGTGAGCAAATTGTTGAACAGTTTAAGAACATTTCTCAACCAGCTATTGCAAGGAATTTAGGGATTTCACCATCTACGGTCCGTAATATCATCAAAAGGTTCAGAGAATCTGGAGAAATCACTGCACGTAGTGAAGTGAAGTGAATTATATTTATATAGCGCTTTTTCTCTAGTGACTCAAAGCGCTTTACATAGTGAAACCCAATATCTAAGTTACATTTAAACCAGTGTGGGTGGCACTGGGAGCAGGTGGGTAAAGTGTCTTGCCCAAGGACACAACAGCAGTGACTAGGATGGCGGAAGCGGGGATCGAACCTGCAACCCTCAAGTTGCTGGCACGGCCACTCTACCAACCGAGCTATACCGCCCCCTAAGCGACAAGGCTGAAAACCTTCGATCCCTCAGGCGGTACTGCACCAAAAACCGACATCAGTGTGTAAAGGATATCACCACATGGGCTCAGGAAAACTTCAGAAAACCACTGTCAGTAACTACAGTTCGTCGCTACATCTGTAAGTGCATGTTAAAACTCTACTATGCAAAGCGAAAGCCATTTATCAACAACACCCAGAAACGCCGCCGGCTTCGCTGGGCCCGAGCTCATCTAAGATGGACTGATGCAACGTGTAAAAGTGTTCTGTGGTCTCACGAGTCCATTGTTTCAAATTGTTTTTGGAAACTGTGGACGTTGTGTCCTCCGGAACAAAGAGGAAAAGAACCATCCGGATTGTTCTAAGCGCAAAGTTCAAAAATCAGCATCTGGGATGGTATGGGGGTGTATTAGTGCCCAAGACATGGGTAACTTACACATCTGTGAAGGCACCATTAATGCTGAAAGGTACATACAGGTTTTGGAGCAACATATGTTGCCATCCAAGCAACGTCTTTTTCATGGACGCCCCTGCTTATTTCAGCCAGACAATGCCAAGCCACGTGTTACAACAACGTGGCTTCATAGTAAAAGAATGCGGGTACTAGACTGGCCTGCCTGTAGTCCAGACCTGTCTCCCATTGAAAATGTGTGACGCATGATGAAGTGTAAAATACGTCAATGGAGACCTCGGACTGTTGAACAGTTTTTATTTACCATTTACACAATTTGTCAACTTCACTGGTTTTGGGTTTTGTACAATGGACCGAATGGACATATGTGTCTTCATAAAGGTGTTACATTGTTACACTCGAGAGGGGGGGGGGGGGGGGAACACGTGGATCTCTTCTTCTTGTGAAGCGCTGCACACAACAACTTAAAAATGGATCAAAACAAGCACCCCTACTGTGTTGTCTCTGCTATTATTTCTATGACAAATACACCACATGGTGGCGCTGTTTCTAACGCACATACAGTATGTCCATTATGGTTTCACCCTGTGTATGTAGGTAGGGTTGTATTTTGGCCTCATTCCTGTGAGAATTCTGCGTGTGACTGACACATTGAGGAGTGGGACTATCCAGGTCCAGCTGCAGTGTGCTCAAACAACCACCAGGCAGCATCTGTGAGCAGATAAATACTGTATCATCTCTTTCTTTTTCGGACTTATCACTTCGGTCGTGCATTCTTCACTCGCGTTTTAAGTGAGGGATGATGCAAAAACTAACCCTGTTCAACTCACTTGTCTTTACAGCCATGTGGGGGCGCTATTCTGCCAGCATGTATTTATAAAAAATATTATACTATATTTAAAAAATATATAATTTTTTTAAAACTATACTGTGCTGTATTATCGTATTTTTTGGACTATAAGGCGCACTTAAAATCCTTTTTTCCCTCAAAACTCGAAAGTTCGCCTTATAACCCGGTGCGCCTAATGTACGGAATAATTCTGGCTTTGCTTACCGACCTCGAAGCTATTTTATTTGGTACATGGTGAAATGATAAGTGTGACCAGTAGATGGCAGTCACACATAAGAGATACGTGTAGACTGCAATATGACTCAAGTAACCAACACCAACATTTTCTATGTTCCATTGAAAATATAGAACATTACACACGGCGCTCAAAATTCTGTCAAAATATTTTAGCACGACTTTGGTAAGCTATGAAGCCGCACCGCTTGACGGATTGTACTGTGCTTCAACATACGTATAACGTACATATATATTATCTGCCGTTTTGTTTCGCAATATTATGCAGAAGCAACTTTTCTTACCTTCTAGTACCTGCTGATCTGTACTTGGGATCTGCATAAGTCCTGAAACATTGTGCGCGTCCGCCTTTGTAGTCCGTGACGACACCGTAGTCGATAAGCTTCTTCTTTTTCTCTATCTGCTGTTGCCATTTCTAATATAAAGTAGTGGAAAGTTCTTACTTATATCTGTCAGTAAACTCGCCATGAAAGCGCTAAAACATACCGGTGTAGTGAGTTTATATTATTCACCCGAGGAACTTTAGTTATTAGAGAGTTCCGGTCGGACGGGTTTTTCACGGGACACATTTCCGGTGTTGTTGTTTTTGGATGAGAAGATGCTGTGTCACGGCGTGGGCTCGAACCCGCTTTTCTCCGGCAGCTGGGTCTGCCGGCACCTCCGTTTGCAGCGCTGGCCGCATCACGTCCACTTGCCGCCAAGGCGATCAGCAATCAGCACACCTAGGACTGATGAGAGCGAGCTGAATAAAAACCAGTGGACCCAAGGATCCTTGCCAGGAACTTAATCTTCTGTTCGTAGTAAGCATCCCGTGCCTGGCTTCCCTCCCGTGTGTTGGATCGCTCTCCGTGTCTTCTGAGTTCCCTTGTCTGATCTCCCTTGTGTCTTCCCGCAGTTCTTCCCGTGTCTTCCATAATCGAGCTTTGCGCCTCGACTTCCCCTTTGGACTTTGGACTGCCTCCCTCGATCCTTGACCCCCGCTTTGCACACGGACCTCTTGACGCCTCTCTCAGCCCCACGGACCTACCGCTTGTCTCACGGACCTTCTTCCTGCTTTGTCCCTATTCTCGCCCAAAAAAAACACGGTAATACACAACAATTAATTACACACACACAGTCCTGGGTTCAATCCCGGGCTCGGGATCTTTATGTGTGGAGTTTGCATGTTCTCCCCGTGACTGCGTGGGTTCCCTCCGGGTACTCCGGCTTCCTCCCACCTCCAAAAACATGCACCTGGGGATAGGTTGATTGGCAACATTAAATTGGCCCTAGTGTGTAAATGTGAGTGTGAATGTTGTCTGTCTATCTGTGTTGGCCCTGTGATGAGGTGGCGACTTGTCCAGGGTGTACACCGCCTTCCGCCCGAATGCAGCTGAGATAGGCTCCAGCACCCTCCGCGACCCCAAAAGGGACAAGCGGTAGAAAATGGATAGAAAATGGATGGACATAAAAACCCCTTTTGGATTACCGTATTTCCTTGAATTGCCGCCGGGTATATAGTATGCGCATGCCTCGATTTACCGCTGGGTCAAACTCGTTTCGCAAAATAATTAGCGCCTGCCTAGAATTACCGCCGGGTCAAACTCGTTTCGCAAAATAATTAGCATATGCCTAGAATTACCGCCGGGTCAAACTCGTTTCGCAAAATAATTAGCGTATGCCTAGAATTACAGCTGGGTCAAACTCGTTTCGCAAAATAATTAGCGTATGCCTAGAATTACCGCCGGGTCAAACTCGTTTCGCAAAATAATTAGCGCATACCTAGAATTACCGCTTGGTCAAACTCGTTTCGCAAAATAATTAGTGCCTGCCTAGAATTACCGCCGGGTCAAACTCGTTTCGCAAAATAATTAGCGCCTGCATAGAATTACCGCCGGGTCAAACTCGTTTCGCAAAATAATTAGCATATGCCTAGAATTACCGCCGGGTCAAACTCGTTTCGCAAAATAATTAGCATATGCCTAGAATTATCGCCGGGTCAAACTCGTTTCGCAAAATAATTAGCGTATGCCTAGAATTACCGCCGGGTCAAACTCGTTTCGCAAAATAATTAGCGTATGCCTAGAATTACAGCTGGGTCAAACTCGTTTCGCAAAATAATTAGCGTATGCCTAGAATTACCGCCGGGTCAAACTCGTTTCGCAAAATAATTAGCGCATCCCTAGAATTACCGCTTGGTCAAACTCGTTTCGCAAAATAATTAGCGCCTGCCTAGAATTACCGCCCGGTCAAACTCGTTTCGCAAAATAATTAGCGCCTGCATAGAATTACCGCCGGGTCAAACTCGTTTCGCAAAATAATTAGCATATGTCTAGAATTATTGCCGGGTTAAACTCGTTTCGCAAAATAATTAGCGCATACCTAGAATTACCACCGGGTCAAACTCGTTTCGCAAAATAATTAGCGTATGCCTTGAATTACCACCGGGTCAAACTCGTTTCGCAAAATAATTAGTGCCTGCCTAGAATTACCGCCGGGTCAAACTCGTTTCGCAAAATAATTAGCGTATGCCTAGAATTACCGCCGGGTCAAACTCGTTTCGCAAAATAATTAGCGCATCCCTAGAATTACCGCTTGGTCAAACTCGTTTCGCAAAATAATTAGCGCCTGCCTAGAATTACCGCCCGGTCAAACTCGTTTCGCAAAATAATTAGCGCCTGCATAGAATTACCGCCGGGTCAAACTCGTTTCGCAAAATAATTAGCATATGTCTAGAATTATTGCCGGGTTAAACTCGTTTCGCAAAATAATTAGCGCATACCTAGAATTACCACCGGGTCAAACTCGTTTCGCAAAATAATTAGCGTATGCCTTGAATTACCACCGGGTCAAACTCGTTTCGCAAAATAATTAGTGCCTGCCTAGAATTACCGCCGGGTCAAACTCGTTTCGCAAAATAATTAGCGTATGCCTAGAATTACCGCCGGGTCAAACTCGTTTCGCAAAATAATTAGCGCCTGCCTAGAATTACCGCCGGGTCAAACTCGTTTCGCAAAATAATTAGCGCCTGCCTAGAATTACCGCCGGGTCAAACTCGTTTCGCAAAATAATTAGCATATGCCTAGAATTACCGCCGGGTCAAACTCGTTTCGCAAAATAATTAGCGTATGCCTAGAATTACCGCCGGGTCAAACTCGTTTCGCAAAATAATTAGCGCATGCCTAGAATTACCACCGGGTCAAACTCGTTTCGCAAAATAATTAGCATATGCCTAGAATTACCGCCGGGTCAAACTCGTTTCGCAAAATAATTAGCGCATGCCTAGAATTACCACCGGGTCAAACTCGTTTCGCAAAATAATTAGCGCATGCCTAGAATTACCGCCGGGTCAAACTCGTTTCGCAAAATAATTAGCGCATGCCTAGAATTACCGCCGGGTCAAACTCGTTTCGCAAAATAATTAGCGCATGCCTAGAATTACCGCCGGGTCAAACTCCTTTCGCAAAATAATTAGCGCATACCTAGAATTACCACCGGGTCAAACTCGTTTCGCAAAATAATTAGTGCCTGCCTAGAATTACCGCCGGGTCAAACTCGTTTCGCAAAATAATTAGCATATGCCTAGAATTACCGCCGGGTCAAACTCGTTTCGCAAAATAATTAGCGCCTGCCTAGAATTACCGCCGGGTCAAACTCGTTTCGCAAAATAATTAGCGCCTGCCTGGAATTACCGCCGGGTCAAACTCGTTTCGCAAAATAATTAGCATATGCCTAGAATTACCGCCGGGTCGAACTCGTTTCGCAAAATAATTAGCGTATGCCTAGAATTACCGCCGGGTCAAACTCGTTTCGCAAAATAATTAGCGCATGCCTAGAATTACCGCCGGGTCAAACTCGTTTCGCAAAATAATTAGCGCATGCCTAGAATTACCGCCGGGTCAAACTTGTTTCGCAAAATAATTAGCATATGCCTAGAATTACCGCCGGGTCAAACTCGTTTCGCAAAATAATTAGCGTATGCCTAGAATTACCGCCGGGTCAAACTCGTTTCGCAAAATAATTAGCGTATGCCTAGAATTACCGCCGGGTCAAACTCGTTTCGCAAAATAATTAGCGCATGCCTAGAATTACCGCCGGGTCAAACTCGTTTCGCAAAATAATTAGCATATGCCTAGAATTACCGCCGGGTCAAACTCGTTTCGCAAAATAATTAGCGTATGCCTAGAATTACCGCCGGGTCAAACTCGTTTCGCAAAATAATTAGCGCATGCCTAGAATTACCGCCGGGTGAAACTCGTTTCGCAAAATAATTAGCGCCTGCCTAGAATTACCGCCGGGTCAAACTCGTTTTTCATGCGTTTTTCCATACAGAAAAATGCGTACGTAATTGTTGAATGACCCCTTGTAAAAATAAAGAGTGTCACGTTATAATTGCCTTTTCAGACCCAAACAAAAAGAACTCCCGGGATGATTCATTGTGCTTTAAATTTTATTGCGGCATTAAGCGATGTCATGATTATCCTTACATCACGCTCAAATTTATAAGCGCATGCCTAAATTTACCGCATGCCTTTGGTAAGCGCCGGAGTGAGAAGAGGTTTTTTAAAAATTACCGCATTCCTAAATTTACCGCATGCCTTTGGTAAGCGCCGGAGTGAGAAGAGGTTTTAAATTAATTACCGCTCGGGCGCTAATTCGAGGAAATACGGTAGTCACACTCCATTCTCTTGTTTAGTTTATATTCTTAGTATTGTTGATTATTATATATATATATAATAAAATACATAGATCAACATCGCCCCCTTGTGTCTGTGCCGTCAACTCCCTCCTGCACACGTAACATGCTGCTTCGTGATTGATTTAAGTGAAGTCTGAATGTCATTAAAACAGTTCGCTCCATCTTTTGACACTTCTTCCACCCCCGTCCTTGCACGCTACACCGCTACAACAAAGATGACGGGGAGAAGACGCTGTCGAAGGTGAGCCACGTAAATAAGACCGCCCACAAAACGGCGCATCCTGAAGCGACTGTCAGAAAGCGGCTTGAAGATGATCTGTAAAACATCATCTATGCAACATTTTGACCAAAGAACCACCATTACATGTTATGTAGACCAGTGGTCATACTTACCAACCCTCCCGGATTTTCCGTGAGACTCCCGAAATTCAGCGCCTCTCCCGAAAACCTCCCGGGACAAATTTTCTCCCGAAAAACTCCCGAAATTCAGGCGGACCTGAGTGACGTGTTGACAACACACAACAACAGTGTCTACCGTAAAGCAGTTTGTCTGCCGTAAACAGCAATGTTGTGACACTTTTAAACAGGACAATACTGCCATCTACTGTACCGGTACATGCATATGTGACCCACCCATAATGTGTCACATTTTTGCGTTGATTTATTTATTTTTATTTTGTGGTTTGAATTCGTTTTTGGAGCTGTCATTACACATTTATCAGTATTCACTTTGGTCAGTAGGGGGCAGTAGGGCGTTTCTTCCCAATTGAATGCTATCACCTGCAGACCGGAAGTGTCTTGTCATTCTGATGAGCGCGACCAGTCTGTGAACAATTAAAACGTCCTGTGTGCTTTTTCCTCCTGTATAACAGGTTAGTTTTGGTGAATCAACTCACTGAATAATATCCATGTGATCTTTATAAGTTTAAGTACACATTCTGATGGTGGAGCCTAACTCTAAAGTGTTTGTGAGTTGTAGTTTGTAAATGAACACTGAAATTCAAGTATTTATTTTATATATATATATATATATATATATATTATTTTATTTATATATATATATACATATATATATAACTAGAATTCACTGAAAGTCAAGTATTTCTTATATATATATATATATATATATATATATATATCTTAACCACGCCCCCAACCACCTCCCGAAATCGGAGGTCTCAAGGTTGGCAAGTATGCCAGTGGTCAACCTTTTTGTAGCTGCGGACCGGTCAACGCTTGAAAATTTGTCCCACAGACCAGGGGGGGGTTATGGTATTTATTTTTATTATTTTTATTTGTTTTTGTCATTAAGAAATACAATCATGTGTGCTTACGGACTGTATCCCTGCAGACTGTATTGATGTTTATTGATATATAATGTATATATTGTGTTTTTTTATGTTGATTTAATAAAAAAAAAATTAAAAAAATTAAAACAAATTTAAAAAAATAAATAAAATAATAATAATAAATAAATAAAATTAAAAAATGTATACATTTTTTTTTTTAAATTATAAAAAAAATTCTTGTGCTGTCCGGTACCAATCGGTCCGCAGACCGGTACCGGGCCGCAACCCGGTGGTTTGGGACCACTGATGTAGACCACAAGGAAGTGTTTTACATTTAGAAAAAAACATAATAATATGACGCCTTATGCGCCCTATAATCCGGTGCGCCTTATATATGAAAAAAGATCGAAAATAGACCATTCATCGGCAGTGCGCCTTATAATCCGGTGTGCCCTATGGTCTGGAAAATACAGTATACACAATTACACACACAGTCTGTGGTCATGTTCAATCTTTACTGCAGCAGACGATGGTCAAACTGGGTAATTTGACAGTTTGCGTCCTGTTGTCATGGCAGCGCTCTTCAAACACGAGTGTTGGTATTGTCAGCGGGCCGCTTACGCAAAGAAGTGTTTGGCCTTTATTCAGCGTGGAAACTTTCAGCCGTGTTTGACGCCTCACACTTTTCCAACCAAATGATTGGCGCCCATTTTCCCAAGCTTTTATTGTCAAAGTGCGGCAATGAAAAGGGGGAGAAAAAAAGATGTAAAACGAGGTTGAAATGGGCTGAAATTGTGGCTTTTATGGAACGAACACAGGATGTTCTCCACAGGGGGGGGGGGACATTTTTCAGAATCAACACGCCACCTTACACCTGTTGACCTATTTCACGATAACGAGAGTAATAATGTCCCGCTCCCTTTATGGCTGCATGACTCACGCTTCCCTGAAGGGGCGTCGCTTCTTCCACGTTGATCAATACACAAACTAAATGACTCATTTATTGAATCCATCCATCTTAAATAGGAAACAGTTCATTCAAAAAAGTGCTTATTTCCACGACAAGGTGTCCTTTGTAGCTAAAATTGAGTAATACTACTTCTCAACCTTTTCTTTCCAAGCTCGCGTGGAACCTTGCTGAAATGTCGAGTCTGCTTCTCAGCTCCCGTGTTCGCTGACATAGTACAGTAGGTGGGTGGGTGACATGTTAGGTGACATGGTGCCACGCCGACACCACCTTCTCAGGATGCTCCATGGTGTCCTTCCACTGCTCCACAGCTTCTGGAGAGCAACTGTGCAGTCCCAGCAGGACCTGCAACACCATCCAGAAAGGAACAATGAAATGAAGTGAAGTGAAGTGAATTATATTTATATAGCGCTTTTCTCTAGTGACTCAAAGTGCTTTACATAGTGAAACCCAATATCTAAGTTACATTTAAACCAGTGTGGGTGGCACTGGGAGCAGGTGGGTAAAGTGTCTTGCCCAAGGACACAACAGCAGTGACTAGAATGGCGGAAGCGGGGATCGAACATGGAACCCTCAAGTTGCTGGCACGGCCGCTCTACCACCAAGCTATACCGCCCCGAAAATCCTCTTTAGTGCATTGAAAGCCACAAGTAATGTGCCAAGTAACCAGCCAATTAACCAACCGACTAATTTCTCAACTAATCTACCTACCATTTAACTAATTAACCAACTAACTAGTCACTTAACTAACCAGCCAGACTACCTGACCGACCAAATAATGACCCACAAACTGACAAATTAACTTAAATTCCCGAACAAAAAAAAGTAAAAGTAGCCACCTACCTAACTAATCAACTAGCCACTGAACCAACCAGTCAGCAAAAAACCTAACCAACCAAATAAAACACTAACCAGACAATTAACAAACGGACTTACCTGCCAACTAGCTAACTAATTGGTCAAATAACTTACCAAACAACCATAATACTAACTAACGTCCAAGCTAACTAACAAACTATATACCGACTTAACTAACCAACCAAACAGTCCGCCATCCAAACAGTCAGCAAACCAACTAACCAAACAAATAACGCACTAGGTACACACAATCAACCAACTAACTGGTCAACTGACCTACCAACCAACCCTATAATTAACCAACCCAGCAAATCACTAATTAGCCACCTATCTAACTTATCAACCAGCCAGTGAGCCAGCTAACCAGTCAGCAAACTAAGTTAACCACCCTAATAACATACTAACCAAACAATTAACCGACTAACTAACCAGTTAACAAACTAATCAGCCAGCAAACACATTAACTAACTAATGTGCCAGCAAAACAACTAAATAACCATAACATTTATTAACTAATCAGTATCAGTCATCTAACTTAATCTACCTACCAACCAAACATTCAACTAATTAACCAACTAACTAGTCACTTGACCAACCAACCAGCCAGACTAACTAACCAACCACATACTAAACTGACCAAACAATTGACCAACTAACTGACAAACCAACTAAATTTCCAACCAAAAAAGTAAAAGTAGCCACCTACCTAACTAATCAACCAGCCACTGAACCAACTAACCAGTCAGCAAAAAACCTAACCAACCAAATTATGTGCAAACTAACTAATCAGCCTGCCAAACAACTAACTAATTGGTCAAATAACTTACCAACCAACAAACCATAATACTAACTAATGTACAAGCGGACTAACAAAATAAACACAGACTTAACTAACCAACCAAACAGTCAGCCATCCAACAATTTAGCAAAACAACTAACCAACCAAATAACGTACTATGTACAAGCAACCATCCAACCAACTAACTAACTAACTAACTAACTAACTGATTAACCGAACTACCAACTAACCATATAACTAACATATACAGCAAATAACTACTCACATACCTGACTTATCAACCAGCCAGTGAGTCAACTAACCAGCCAACAACAAAGTAAACCAACCCAATAACATAATAACCAAACAATTAACCGAATAACTAACCAGCCAACTAACTAACTAATCAGCCAGAAAACACACTAACTAATGTGCTAGCAAAACAACTAACAAACTAACTAACAACCATACAATTAATTAACTAATGGGTATCAGTCATCTAACTTATTAAACAACTAATATACTGTATCAAGAAACCTACCAACCAACCATATAGGTATCTCACCAACTAACAAAGTAACTTTTCAAGGCACTAATTTACTAATTATCCACCTACCTAACTAATCAACCAGACAGTCAGAAAACCAACCTAATAATGTACCAACCAAACAATGAATACAATAACTAACCAGCCAGCAAACTTGTCAGCCTATCGACTAAGTAACTGACTAGTGAGTGATATTATTAAGTCATGAGCCAACTAATCAGTCATCTATCCTTATCAACCAACCAACTTACAAAACAGAAATGAAAAATATGTGAAGTATCATGTTGAAATTGTTTACATGTTCGAAACAAACTTCAACCAACTAACCTACAACGAACCATACAACTAAGAAACCAATTAACCAACCAACAAACTTTTCAACTCACCAATTACCTAACCTACTTAGCTAATCAACCAGCTAGTCAGCAAACTAACTAACCAAACAAATGATGCAGTAACAAACAATTAACCAAATAGC
>NC_084555.2:45595000-45612500 GCF_033978685.3 Nerophis lumbriciformis | reverse complement strand
ACAAGAAAAAAGTTGCATATTTTTAAGGGGAAAAAAATCATATATTTCTCATTTTAAAAGTTACTGGAAAGTCATTTCCATAAGTACAACATTCTCTCTGCCGGTATGTGTCTTTCTTTCAGTTAAAAAAAAAAAAGTCATTTCCGAGAACAACTGTTGTGTCCTTCCAAGAAAAAATGTCAGACATGCCAGAAAAAAAATCTGCAGACTTCCCTTTCACTTGAAAACACAGGACTTTGTTCTGGTCTTTTCTTTTTTGGTGTGGCTTAAGGCCTCGTGCGGGATGTTGCCGCGGCGACGAGGACCTAGCTAACGAGCGGCGACATTCCTGGAACATTCTCTCACTGCCGCCTCGGCGGTAACAGCTGCAAGGCGGGTTGGCCCACTTTTAAATAAACCTCCATTATCATTATCAAACGCTTTGTTTACACATGTGACCCATCCCCTTTATTCATTTATTAAGGTCAGGTTGCACAGGTGCACCTACACCAAGTGTTAGAATCATTTTATCTAAGTTGTCACAAAAACTTTGTGTTGAAATGAGTTCCCAGCGAGAAGACCAAAAGCTGTCTTTGAAACCTACCAAGAAGAAGGCTTGTAAAACTCCACTGTGTAAGGGGGGAAGCAACATGAAGGGTTTTCTGTTTTCTTTCATGTATTGTAATCATCCATTCATCCATCCATTTTCTACCGCTTATTCTCTTCGTGGTCGCGGGGGGCGCTGGAGCCTATCTCAGCTACAATCGGGCGGAAGGCGGTGTACACTCTGGACAAGTCGCCACCTCATCGCAGGTATTGTAATCAACAGAAAGATATTGTTTTAACCCAAGGACTACAAAGCGGAGAGAAGGCAGGATCTGCCCAATTTCTAGACGACCTCTTTTTGAACCTCCTTTTTCCACTGTTTTACAAACCTCTTTTTGAACTGTTGTACAAACCTGTTTTTGAACTGTTTTACAAACCTCTTTTTGAACTGTTTTACAAACCTCTTTTTGAACTGTTTTATGGACCTCTTTTTGAACTGTTTTACAACTTCTATTTTGAACCGACCTTTTCTGTGAATTGTTTATGACCTTTTCTGTGAACTGCTTACGACCCTCGTCCTTTAGAAACAGCTATGGCCATGTGGTCAGGGAAGGTCCAAATAAAAGGAGGAGGAGTGTAATCTTTTGGCAGAACGTAATGACTAGGAGTGTGGGAAAAAAATCGATTGAAATTCGAATCGCGATTCTCACGTTGTGCGATTCAGAATCGATTCTCTTTTTTTTTTAAATAGATTTTTATTTTTTTCATTTTTTTTATTTTTCTATTTTTATTTTTTTTTAATTAATCAATCCAACAAAACAATACACAGCAATACCATAACAATGCAATCCAATTCCAAAACCATACCCAGCAACACTCAGAACTGCAATAAACAGAGCAATTGAGAGGAGACACAAACACGACACACAACAAACCAAAAGTAGTGAAACAAAAATGAATATTATCAACAACAGTATCAATATTAGTATCAATTTCAACATAGCAGTGATTAAAAATCCCTCATTGACATTATTATTAGACATTTATAAAAATAAAAATAAAGAACAATAGTGTCACAGTGGCTTACACTTGCATTGCATCTCAAAAGCTTGACAACACACTGTGTCCAATATTTTCACAAAGATAAAATAAGTCATATTTTTGGTTCATTTAATAGTTAAAACAAATGTACATTATTGCAATCAGTTGATAAAACATTGTCCTTTACAATTATAAAAGCTTTTTACAAAAATCTACTACTCTGCTTGCATGTCAGCAGACTGGGGTAGATCCTGCTGAAATCATATGTATTGAATGAATAGAGAATCCTTTTGAATCGGGAAAATATCGTTTTTGAATCGAGAATCGCGTTGAATCGAAAAAAAAAAAAATCGATTTTGAATCGAATCGTGAACCCAAGAATCGATATTGAATCGAATCGTGGGACACCCAAAGATTTGCAGCCCTAGTAATTACACTGTACAAGGGTACAGATGTAGACGTTTCTCCTCACTGAACCACATTGAATTTTGTCTCTGTTTGATTCTTTGCTTCTTGTCTTGTTTAATAAATGTCATCAGTATTTGAACCTGACACAAAGTACTCTGACACAACGTACTCTGAAGAGAAGTACTCTGACACAAAGTACTCTGAAGAGAAAGACTCACAGAGGACTTGCGCGGAGCTCTCAGGTGCAGCCAGTGTTCGGTCTCCTGGGGCCCGAGCTGCCGTAGCGAGATGGCGCCCTCGGCCACCGTGCGTTTTTGGAGGACGCACGTCTGCAGCCGGAGGACCAGAGCGCTACTGCGCAGCGTCTGGAGGCTCAGCGCAAACACGAAGGTCTCCATGAAGGATGCGTGCTGGAGGAAACAAAAGAGTGACAGGATGCAGCTTTAGCTTGCGTGCTAACAACAAACACATTGGCTCACACCAAGGAAATGTAAAAACAC
This sequence comes from Nerophis lumbriciformis, assembly GCF_033978685.3. Taxonomy (NCBI): domain Eukaryota; kingdom Metazoa; phylum Chordata; class Actinopteri; order Syngnathiformes; family Syngnathidae; genus Nerophis; species Nerophis lumbriciformis. Next base: position 45,610,026 of record NC_084555.2, on the reverse strand, counting down.
ACAAAACTTGTGGCTATGACTTAAAAAAAAAACAATAATATGGCCTCATTTATTTGCACCCGACTACCAGGAATGATTTCTAGTCCTTATTTTGAGATAATTGGTCCTCTACTTGCTATTTTGTGTGATCTATTAGCATAGCAATTGTTAGCGTGTTAGCATTTTCGCAACTCACACTTGTAAAGTAGACAAAACATCAACGGTCTCACGTAAAGAAAATAACAGAGCTCAAAGTTTGAAAAAAAAAGGTTTTTCACGCAAAAGGTAAAAATTCAGTTTTGCAAAATGTTAGCATGTTTTAAAAAGAGCTATTTTAGTGTGGTCTAAAACAGCGGTCCCCAACCACCGGGCCGTGGATCGATTGGTACCGGTCCGCACAAGAAATTAAAAAAAAAAAATGTTTTGTAATGTTTTTTCTTTTTTTTTTCTTTTTTACCAAATCAACATAAAAAACACAAGATACACTTACAATTAGTGCACTAACCCAAAAAACCTCCCTCCCCCATTTACACTCATTCACACATAAGGGTTGTTTCTTTCTGTTACTAATATTCTGGTTCCTACATTATATATCAATATATATCAATACAGTCTGCAAGGGATACAGTCCGTAAGCACACATGATTGTATTTTTTTATGACAAAAAAATCAAATAAAATACCATCCTCTCAACATACATCAGTCATGTAACCTGCTAAAAACCATAGGCCATGAAACATGCAAACACACATGCCTCATGTCGCATGCTACATTACAAACACACAAATTATGTAGCATGCCAACACATATACGTTGCGAAGCATGCTACATTATAAACACACATACATCATGTAGCATGCTAACATACATAAGTCATGTAGCGTGCTACAGTATAAACACATAAGTCATGTAGCATGCTAAAACCCATAGTTCATGAAACATGCTAACACGAATACGTCTTCGAGCATGCTACATTAGAAACACACATAAGTTGTGAAGCATGTTACTTTACAGACACATATAAGCCAGGAAACATAAGTAGTGTACAATACTAACACGCATAAATCATGTAACATGCTACATTACATTAGACTGACCATACGTCGTCTTTTCACCGGACATGTCCTCTTTTGCGGAGCTGTCAAGGCGGAGTTTCTTAAATGCCTCAAATGTCCGGCATTTTTTAGTTAGGGTTGCGTGTATTTTCAATGTACAAACCCTGTTTCCATATGAGTTGGGAAATTGTGTTAGATGTAAATATAAACGGAATACAATGATTTGCAAATCATTTTCAACCCATATTCAGTTGAATATGCTACAAAGACAACATATTTGATGTTCAAACTCATAAAAAAAATTTTTTTTTGCAAATAATAATTAACTTAGAATTTCATGGCTGCAACACGTGACAAAGTAGTTGGGAAAGGGCATGTTCACCACTGTGTTACATTGCCTTTCCTTTTAACAACACTCAGTAAACGTTTGGGAACTGAGGAGACACATTTTTTAAGCTTCTCAGGTGGAATTCTTTCCCATTCTTGCTTGATGTACAGCTTAAGTTGTTCAACAGTCCGGGGGTCTCCGTTGTGATATTTTAGGCTTCATAATGCGCCACACATTTTCAATGGGAGACAGGTCTGGACTACAGACAGGCCAGTCTAGTACCTGCACTCTTTTACTATGAAGCAACGTTGATGGCAACATATGTTGCTCCAAAACCTGTATGTACCTTTCAGCATTAATGGCGCCTTCACAGATGTGTAAGTTACCCATGTCTTGGGCACTAATACACCCTCATACCATCACAGATGCTGGCTTTTCAACTTTGCGCCTATAAAAATCCGGATGGTTCTTTTCCTCTTTGTTCCAGAGGACACGGCACGGCGTCCACAGTTTCCAAAAACAATTTGAAATGTGGACTCGTCAGACCACAGAACACTTTTCCACTTTGCATCAGTCCATCTTAGATGAGCTCAGAACCAACGAAGCCGACGGCGTTTCTGGGTGTTGTTGATAAACGGTTTTTGCCTTGCATAGGAGAGTTTTAACTTGCACTTACAGATGTAGCGACCAACTGTAGTTACTGACAGTGGGTTTCTGAAGTGTTCCTGAGCCCATGTGGTGATATCCTTTACACACTGATGTCGCTTGTTGATGCAGTACAGCCTGAGGGATCGAAGGTCACGGGCTTAGCTGCTTACGTGCAGTGATTTCTCCAGATTCTCTGAACCCTTTGATGATATTACGGACCGTAGATGGTGAAACCCCTAAATTCCTTGCAATAGCTGGTTGAGAAAGGTTTTTCTTAAACTGTTCAACAATTTGCTCACGCATTTGTTGACAAAGTGGTGACCCTCGCCCCATCCTTGTTTGTGAATGACTGAGCATTTCATGGAATCTACTTTTATACCCAATCATGGCACCCACCTGTTCCCAATTAGCCTGTTCACCTGTGGGATGTTCCAAATAAGTGTTTGATGAGCATTCCTCAACTTTATCAGTATTTATTGCCACCTTTCCCAACTTCTTTGTCACGTGTTGCTGGCATCAAATTCTAAAGTTAATGATTATTTGCAAAAAAAAAAAAAAATGTTTATGAGTTTGAACATCAAATATGTTGTCTTTGTAGCATATTCAATTGAATATGGGTTGAAAATGATTTGTAAATCATTGTATTTCGTTTATATTTACATCTAACACAATTTCCCAACTCATATGGAAACGGGGTTTGTATGTTTTTTTTCCTTCTTTATTATGCATTTTCGGCCGGTGCGACTTATACTCCGGAGCGACTTATACTCCGAAAAATGCGGTACTTTACAGACACACATAAGTCAGGAAACATAAGTAGTGTACAATACTAACATACATAAGTCATGTAACATGCTACATTACATACAGACAAGTCATGCAACATGCTAACATACCTATGTCATGCAGCATGCTCCAATACAGACACATGTGAGTCACGTAACATATCACCTGACAGTATTCTTTGACGGAGCTCTTGAAGTGCACAGCTTTGGGAATGCTGATGATTCCTCTGATCCGGATCTTTGGCTTTGGCGTCCCGTCCTTTGGAAGCTTGAGTTCTGAACACTAGTGATTGGAAGCAAGAAGAATATTTCAATCTAACTGAAACTAGTGTGGCAGTGTTAGTTCTTAAAGAGTAGTGCAATGATTGTTATTGTATTAACAGGGCTGCCTCATTTGCAAAATTGATTACAATGGAAACTGTTTGAGAGTGGAGTAACGTAGTGAGAGACATAAAAAGTGAGTTTAAAAAATGCAAACTATGATTAGAACTAGGGATGTCCGATAAAATCGGACTGCCGATATTATCGGCCGATAAATGCTTTAAAATGTAATATCGGAAATTATCGGTATCTGTTTCAAAATGATCGGTATCGGTTCCAAAAAGTAAAATTTATGACATTTTAAAACGCCGTTGTGTACACGGACGTAGGGAGAAGTACAGAGCGCCAATAAACCTTAAAGGCACTTCCTTTGCGTGCCGGCCCAGTCACATAATATCTACGGCTTTTCACACACACAAGTGAATGCAAGGCATACTTGGTCAACAGCCATACAGGTCACACTGAGGGTGGCCGTATGAACAACTTTAACACTGTTACAAATATGCGCCACAGTGTGAACCCACACCAAACAAGAATGACAAACACATTTCGGGAGAACATACGCACCGTAACACAACATAAACACAACAGAACAAATACACAGAATCCCTTGCAGCACTAACTCTTCCGGGACGCTACAATATACACCCCCCGCTACCTCCCAACCCCCACCCCTACCTCAACCCCGTCCCCCCACCAATAATGCACTTTGTGACTTCAATAATAAATATGGCAGTGCCATGTTGGCATTTTTTTCCATAACTTGAGTTGATTTATTTTGGAAAACCTTGTTACATTGTTTAATGCATCCAGCGGGGCATCACAACAAAATTAGGCATAATAATGTGTTAATTCCACGACTGTATATATCGGTTGATATCGGAATCGGCAATTAAGAGTTGGACAATATCGGAATATCTGATATCGGCAAAAAAGCCGTAATCGGACATCTCTAATTAGAACTGTAAATGAATTTTCTACTGTTCATTCTTAGTTTAGTTGTATTTGTTCTACTTTGTTAAATGTTAGAGTATCAAATTTGACCAAAAAACTGAAGGGTTGTGGTATTCACAAACCAACCAAATCTACTGACTGGCTCATTAACGTGAACGACTGGTTTGTTTTTATTTCAAGTGTGACCGTCATGAAACATTTACATCTCAGCCAAAGAAGAAACAGCGGCAGTTTTTGCACAGAGTGGGTGTGGGTCTCCTCTCTGCTCTTACCGGAATGGGATGGAACTTTATTAGCGTGGCGTTGTTGGTAGAGTGGCCGTGCCAGCAATCGGAGGGTTGCTGGTTACTGGGGTTCAATCCCCACCTTCTACCATCCTAGTCACGTCCGTTGTGTCCTTGGGCAAGACACTTCACCCCTTGCTCCTGATGGCTGCTGGTTAGTGCCTTGCATGGCAGCTCCCGCCATCAGTGTGTGAATGTGTGTGTGAATGGGTGAATGTGGAAATAGTGTCAAAGCGCTTTGAGTACCTTGAAGGTAGAAAAGCGCTATACAAGTATAACCCATTTATTATTATTTATTAAAACAAGTTGCAAGGATCCGCGAATCCTAGCATGACGTCATAGATCAACCGGAAAATAATTCAGCTATCCACGCTGAAACGAATAAGCGCCCCCCAGTGTACGGGAGGCGCATAGCGTTTGACCTATAGTCGCATTAGAGAGAATGCATGGACTTCACACGTAGGAATGGAAATACAACAACAAAAAAACTATTTGAGAAATCAGACTAATTTAGTGCGTCATCATCGGCGGTCACTCGAACTAGTATGACGATCCTCCTGGTAGGGGGGTATCCCTTTATGGAGGATGCCTGTGCGTGACTTTGTTTAACGTGGGGAGACTGGTGCACAGACAGTCACCACACGATCCTTGACAGAATCGGGTCCGGGGTCAGTGGCATGGAGTCCAAGACAACTGGGGACCCTTTTCTGCTGCAGCCTTCTTCCGCCATCGCAGCCGTTGAGGTAGTTCTTAAATCTACCCCGTCTTCCGCCTGCGCCGTCGTTGAGGTCTTCACCGTATCCCTGGCTAGGGGGCAGTCAGGTACTAGGCCTTTGCCAAGGGCCACCAAGGGTAACAATAGTAAAGGGGTTAACCTCCTAGTGCCCCAAGACCCCACAGAGGAGCCTCCACTGCCGGATGCGCTTTAACGTCATGCCCAAGCGTGGAAACGTAGTGAATGATTAAATATTTACGTTAATCTCACTCTGTAAACCAAGGCAGAAACAGCGGCAGTTTTTGCACAGAGTGAGCGTGCGTCTTCCCTCTTCTCTGACCGGAATGGGATGGAACTTTATTGTCAAGGAAATGTGTTTTCAGTACCAGCTGTGTAAGAGCAGACATTCAGAGAGGGGATTGCCTGTGAGGAAAGGCTCAGCTGCCGCTTGTGCGTTGACGACATTAGAGCGATACGCACTTTCATGTCTCCAAAACATCCAAAAAAGTTGCTCGATTTGTCACGAGTCGCTTTTGAGAAAGAAAGTCACTAAGAGGAGTCGGAAAAATGTTAGATTTAGCGAGAAAGTCGAAACTCTTTTTCTTGAGGAAGCTTAGGTCCTTTAACCTGCTCAGTGGCCTTGTGGTTAGAGTGTCCGCCCTGAGATCGGTAGAACGTGAGTTCAAACCCCGGCCGAGTCACACCAAAGACTATAAAAATGGGACTCCGAGGTACTTGAACTCCTCCACGTAGGGCAAGATCTCTTCCGCAGCCCGGCGATGGCACTCCACCCTTTTCCGGGCGAGAACCATGGACTGGGACTTGGAGGTGCTGATTCTCATCCCAGTCGCTTCACACTCGGCTGCGAACCGATCCAGTGAGAGCTTAAGATCCTGGCCAGGTGAAGCCTTGATGCCCACATCAAGGGCAAAAAGCAGAGACCTAATCCTGCAGCCACCAAACCGGATCCCCTCAACGCCTTGACTGCACCTCGAAATTCTGTCCATAAAAGTTATGAACAGAATCGGTGACAAAGGGCAGCCTTGGCGGAGTCCAACCCTCACTGGAAACGGGTCCAACTTACTGCAACAATCATACAGGGAGCGGACCGCCACAATCAGACAATCCGATACCCTGTACTCTCTGAGGTCTCCCCACAGGACTTTCCGAGGGACATGGTCGAATGCCTTCTCCAAGTCCACAACCATTCCAGACAGTTCGCCCTGAGATCGGTAGGTCTTGAGTTCAAACCCCGGCCGAGTCATACCAAAGACTATAAAAATGGGACCCATTACCTCCTTGCTTGGCACTCAGCATCAAGGGTTGGAATTTGGGGTTGAATCACCAAAATGATTCCAGAGCGTGGCCACCTCTGCTGCTCTCTGCTCCCCTGACCTCCCAAAAAAGGGGATGGGTCAAATGTGTGACTGGTACTTTAACTTTTAACTTTAACGTGTGCGGCAAGCTGTTTGAGATCTTTTTTTCAGTGTGTTGTTGGCCAGTGCCCTGTACTTTGCAGTGGTTTGTTGGGGGAGCAGCACCAGCACAAGGGACTTAAACTGATCCGGAAAGCCGGCCAAACTATTGGCACGCAGTTGGAGGCGCTTGTGTCAGTGAGGGACAGGAGGACACTGGACATACTAAAAATAAAGACGCAAAGACCCGCCTTAGGTTGCTTCTGATTGGTTTACATTGCATGGTGCCCTCCGTGGTTGGCTAGTTTTAGGCATAATAATTTATGGATTGGTCTCTGATTGGTTCTTTCGGTAAGTCAATCAGAATTACTCAAACTACGACAGGCCGCAGGGGAACAAGTGTATTATTATGAAAAACTCAATATAGAGTACCGAATGGGGAATCATAATCATAATCCTTTTAATGCTTTTTGGGCTTACTTTGTCTTCCTGTCCTTCCTCTTACAGTAAAGCCAATTTCTTTAGGGGTTAGGGGGAACAATTCTGCCTAGCAACAAGCACCCAGAATAATAACACCAAAAGAATACCTAAGAAAAAGCTGCTGTTACAGCTGCTAGCAAAAACTAGAGTTCAAATTCACAACATAAGCTCCGCCCACTAAAAAATCTGACTTTCCCTTTCTCGCATTCTCCTCTGGCCTTTGATTAGTACTTCCTGTGGACACACAGAGGGTCCATTGACAGTGTCTGAGCTCCACAAAGGACTCTACTGTCCCGTTTGGTCGGCTCGCAGGAAACCTTACCTGCACCAACGTGATCCACACCTGTTCCGTCTCCTCCTGGTAGCTCAGTCGCACACACAGCCTGCACACGTCGCCGTCCGTCCGAGGCACACACTCTGCGACAAAACACACAAAACAAACACAGCAACACATTAGAAACAACACAATAGAAACACAAATTCAGTAGAAAGACAGTGACACAATAGAAAGGCCTGGTTTGCAGGAATGCTACGACCTTCGGGAGCTAACACGCACGCTAACAGACATGCTAACACTTGATTTGACCTTTGAAATTTGGTAATTTCCCAACCAATATTCTACAACACAAATACAACGTTGAAACAACATGCTTTCTGACGACGTTTAATCAATGTCGGGTTGTGACCTTGATTTGACCTTTGAAATTTGGTCATTTCCCAACCAATATTCTACAACACAAATACAACGTTGAAACAACATGCTTTCTGACGACGTTTAATCAATGTCAAGTTCTGACCTTGATTTGACCTTTAACATTTGGTCATTTCCCAACCAATATTCTACAACACAAATACAACGTTGAAACATGCGTTTTGACGACGTTTAATCAATGTCGGGTTGTGACCTTGATTTGACCTTTGAAATTTGGTCATTTCCGAACCAATATTCCACAACACAAATACAACGTTGAAACAACATGCTTTCTGACGACGTTTAATCAATGTCAAGTTCTGACCTTGATTTGACCTTTGAAATTTGGTCATTTCCCAACCAATATTCTACAACACAAATACAACGTTGAAACATGCTTTTTGACGACGTTTAATCAATGTCAGGTTGTGACCTTGATTTGACCTTTGAAATTTGGTCATTTCCGAACCAATATTCCACAACACAAATACAACGTTGAAACAACATGCTTTCTGATTACATTTAATCAATGTTAGATTGTGACCTTGATTTGAAATATGGTCATTTCCCAACCAATATTCTACAACACAAATACAACGTTGAAACAACATGCTTTTTGACGACGTTAAATCAATGTCGGGTTGTGACCTTGATTTGATCTTTGAAATTTGGTCATTTCCCAACCAATATTCTACAACACAACTACAACATTGAAACAACATGCGTTTTGACGACGTTTAATCAATGTCAGGCTGTGACCTTGATTTGACCTTTAACATTTGGTCATTTTCCAACCAATATTCTACAACACAACTACAACATTGAAACAACATGCTTTTTGAGGACGTTTAATCAATGTCAGGCTGTGACCTTGATTTGACCTTTAACATTTGGTCATTTCCCAACCAATATTCTACAACACAACTACAATGTTGAAACAACATGCTTTTTGACAAAGTTTAATCAATGTCGGGTTGTGACCTTGATTTGACCTTTAATATTTGGTCATTTCCCAACCAATATTCTACAACACAACTACAACGTTGAAACAACATGCGTTTTGACGATGTTTAATGAATGTCGGGTTGTGACCTTGATTTGACCTTTGAAATTTGGTCATTTCCCAACCAATATTCAACAATACAAATACAACGTTGAAACATGCTTTTTGACGATGTTTAATCAATGTCAGGTTGTGACCTTGATTTGACCTCTGAAATTTGGTCATTCCCCATTTCCCTAGGCCTTCTATACTTGCAGTCCAAATCAGTGATTTTCAATTGCCTGGCTTCCTGTCCCTTCCCTGCAGTGGAAACGGAACGTTGCGGTACCTGTGCTGCTTTGAAAGGAGTCCATGACGGAGGACGGCGTGCTGACCATGCTGGACGTGGACTCCGAACTCTGCGGGACGAAGGCAGGTTAGTTAGCGTCACATGTTTGCCAAGGTGTGGACGTGACACTGACCTGCGTGTGAGGACTGTCAGGGCTGCTCAGCTCAAACATGGACGTGCTCAACTCCTGAGGAACATCTGCCGGCAGAAAACATATTCAGACTGGAATGAGCTGAAAATGCTCATTTTTTTCTAAATATATCAAATGTATCGTTTATGATAAGGCGACAATACAAATAAATCACACTTTAGACGTTAAATAATGAAACCAAATGGAGGAAAGTCTACATTGTCAGTAGATGGTTGCCAGAATTTTACCCTAAAAATGAACAATCTATAGTAGCGCACTGTAAAAACTACAGATGTAGATTTTACCGTAAAAAAAAAACTTGCATGCCAGAATTTTACTGTAAACAGCGATGCAGTTTTTTTTATCTATAGCAATGCAATGTGAAAAACACCACACATTTTGTGGTAAAATTCTGGCCGCTCAGTCGCCAGTTTTTTACTGTAAAAATAACGTTTATTTTATGGCAAAAAACAAACAAACTGGCAGCTCAGTTTTACCGTAAAAATAACAGTAGTACAATTTTTCTGTTATTTACAGTAATTTGGTGTAAAAACACCATAGATTTTACAGTTAAAATTCTGGCACTAGTTTAGTTTTTTTTATTGTAAAAATAACTGTAGATTTTCCTTAAAAATAACGGCAGTATTGTTTAAGTTAAAAAAAAGCTGGCAGCTCAGTTGCCAGAATTTTACTGTAAAAATGACCATGGTACTGTTTTTCTGTTTACAGTAGTAATGCACTGTAAAAAAAAAAGTAGATTTTACGATTAAAAAAAAAAGAGAGAGAGAGCTAAATCGACAGAATTTTACTGTAAAAATAAGAGTGGTAACAATTTTTTTTTTTTTTTTTTACAGTAATTCGGTGTAAAAACCATCATACATTTTAAGGTGGAATTCTCAGTCACCAGTTTTTTACTGTAAAAATAACTGTAGATTTTATGGTCGGAAAAAAAAGACCTAAATCAACAAAATTTTAGCATAAAATAAGAGTGGTAAAATTTATTTTTTTATTTACAATAATTCAGTGTATAAACCATCATTCATTTTACGGTGCAATTCTCAGTTACCAGTTTTTTACTGTAAAAATAAATGTAGATATGGCAACAAAAAAAAGACAGCTAAATTGACAGAATTTTAGCGTAAAAATAAGAGTGGTAACATTTTTTTTAAATTTACAGTCATTCGGTGTAAAAACCATCATACATTTTACCGTGCAATTCTCAGTCACCAGTTTTTTACAGTAAAAATAACTGTAGATATTATGGTAAAAAAAAGAAAAAAAAGAGCTAAATCGACAGAATTTTAGCGTAAAAATTTGAGTGATAACATTAATTTTTTTATTTACAGTAATTCAGTGTAAAAACCATTATACATTTTACGGTGCAATTCTCAGTCACTAGTTTTTTACTGTAAAAATAATTATAGATTTTATGGCAAAAAAAAAATAGACAGCTAAATTGACAGAATTTTAGCGTAAAAATAAGAGTAATGATATTTATTTTTTTATTTACAGTAATTCAGTGTTTAAACCATCATTTATTTTACGATGCAATTGTCAGTCACCAGTTTTTTACTGTAAAAATAACTAGATTTTATGACAAAAAAAAAGAGACAGCTAAATTGACAGAATTTTACTGTAAAAATAACCATGGTAGAGTTTTTCTATTTACACTAGTAATGCATTATAAAAACAAAACGTGGAATTTAGACAAAAAACACCAATAATGGCAGCCTATTCGCCAGAATTTTACTGTAAAAACAGCAGTGGTACTGTTTTTCCATTTACAGTAATGCACTGTAAAAATGATTGTAGATTTTAGGGTATAAAACCGGCAGCTCAGTTACCAAAATGTTACCGTAAAAATAAAAGTGGTACAGATTTACTGTAATTCAGTGTAGAAAAAAACAAAAAACACCATTCATTTACGGTGAAACTGTGCCAACTGAGCTGCCAGTTTTTTTCAACTGTAAAATCTATGGTTGTTTTTACAGTGCGTTACTGTAAATGGAAAAACAGTACCACTGTTATTTCACGGTACACTTGTGGCGACTGAGCTGCCGGCTCCAGCAGATGGTGCTGTAATGAAAAAAAGGCAAGTTAATCATTATAATTATTAATATTTATTCTTATGGTGTAGGCTCCTTCGTGAGCTGCGTCTCATGAATTCTGCCTAGCAACAAGGCGAGGTCACAAAGCAGGAAGAAGAAGATGAAGAGTGGTTGAACTGCATTTCTGCCTGCTTGCTAAAAATATCTGTCACGTACTTAATGACTCAGGTTAGATTACAGGTAAGTGTAGTTTGTTGAGGAACAAACTTTTTTACTGCAGATCATACTGCTAAGTGTTGACAAGAGTTATTATTAGACAAATTAGCGCGTATCTAAACACGTATTTCTATGTCAGACTTGGCCTTTTCTTGCTTTATCTCAGGGGCCGCGTGGAGGAAAATCTGTGCACTACTAAAATCATGGCATTAAAACTAAAAAAGCAAAGACAACTTCAGATTGTTTTCTTTGTCCTACTTTGGCCAAAAATAGAACAAACACATTCTGAAAATATTACAATAAAAATATAGAAAAAAATACCGGCAGCGAATACATTTAACTGTGCATAAATATTTGTTTTCTTTTGTGTTATTTTTTTTAAATGAATGAAGTAACATTTATGACAACCTTTTTTCCAAAACACAATATAGAATGTGAGATACAACAGGATCATGAATACATTTATCATTTGTTTTCTAAACGCTTATCAAAAAGTGGGACCCCAAAAATGTACTGTTTGACATCACATGGACAAATATAGACCTTCTAGAAGAAAGTTCTGTGGTCAGATGAAACACAAATTGGGCTGTTTGGCCACAATACCCATCAATATGTTTGGAGGAGAAAAGGTGAGGCCTTTAATCCAAAGAACACCATTCCTACCGTCAAGCATGGTGGTGGTAGTATTATGCTCTGGGCCTGTTTTGCTGCCAATGGAACTGCTGCTTTACAGAGAGTAAATGGGACAATGAAAAAGGAGGATTGCCTCCAAATTCTTCAGGAAAAGCCCAGAAGTTGGGTCTTGGGCGCAGTTGGGTGTTCAAACAGGACAATGACCCCCAAACACACGTCAAAAGTGGTAAAGGAATGGCTAAATCAGGCTAGAATGAATGTTTTAGAATGGCCTTCCCAAAGTCCTGACTTAAACGTGTGGACAATGCTGAAGAAACAAGTCCATGTCAAGTCATAAAAATGGGGTCCCACATTACATTTTTGGAGACCCACTTTTTACACACCACAAGATAGTGGTTGTTTTTTTTAGCTTCCATACTCCTTTTTATACACTTTGCAAGAAATACATTGGCGGCAAACTCCGTAGCTCGCTAGATTCCTGAGACTCTTATTTTGTTAGCAACGCTTTTATTGTGAAGACAGGAAGTGTGCGGACGGTCTTTAGAGTTTTGACGGCAGGTATACGGCGCACGAGTCTGTTGAAATAAAAAGTGTTTCTTGCCTTCCTGTCCGTCATTTTTACAACTGCTGACGTGTGTATAATAATACTACTAATCATGGATCCCATTTATTTCAAGCGCTTTTTTGCTTTTTACTATGAAAATCCTTAAAAGATATTACCGGTAAGTGTCATGAAATAATAATTATTATCAATACAACGACAATGCTTGCAAGTAAAAATATATTAGCCTACTATCAAAATTACTTTAAAAGTCTTATATAAGTGTCATAATGAAGGCAACACATGATGCAAGTGTCTATAATAGCTATGTTAGCCTACTATCAAAACGACTTTAAAAGTCTTATACAAGTGTTATAATGAAGGCGACACATGATGTAAGTGTCTATATTAGCCTACTATCAAAACGACTTTAAAAGTCTTATACAAGTGTTATAATGAAGGCAACACATGATGTAAGTGTCTATATTAGCTAAATTAGCCTACTATCAAAATGACTTTAAAAGTCTTATATAAGTGTTATAATGAAGGCAACACATGATTTAAGTGTCTATATTAGCCTACTATCAAAATGACTCTAAAAGTCTTATATAAGTGTTATAATGAAGGCAACACATGATGTAAGTGTCTATATTAGCCTACTATCAAAATGACTTTAAAAGCTTTATATAAGTGTTATAATGAAGGCAACACATGATGTAAGTGTCTATATTAGCTATATTAGCCTACTATCAAAATGACTTTGACAGTCTTATATAAGTGTTATAATGAAGACGACACATGATGTAAGTGTCTATATTAGCTATATTAGCCTACTATCAAAATGACTTTAAAAGTCTTATATAAGTGTTATAATGAAGGCAACACATGATGTAAGTGTCTATATTAGCTATATTAGCCTACTATCAAAATGGCTTCAAAAGTCTTATATAAGTGTTATAATGAAGACAACACATGATGTAAGTGTCTATATTAGCTATATTAGCCTACTATCAAAATGACTTTGACAGTCTTATATAAGTGTTATAATGAAGGCAACACATGATTTAAGTGTCTATATTAGCCTACTATCAAAATGACATTAAAAGTCTTATATAAGTGTTATAATGAAGGCAACACATGATGTAAGTGTCTATATTAGCCTACTATCAAAATGACTTTAAAAGTCTTATATAAGTGTTATAATGAAGGCAACCCATGATGTGTCTATATTAGCTATATTAGCCTACTATCAAAATGACTTTAAAAGTCTTATATAAGTGTTATTATGAAGGCAACACATGATGTAAGTGTCTATATTAGCCTACTATTAAAATGACTTTAAAGGCCTTATATAAGTGTTATAATGAAGGCAACACATAATGTTAGTGTTTAGATTAGCCTACTATCAAAATGACTTTAAAAGTCTTATGTAAGTGTTATAATGAAGGCAACACATGATGTAAGTGTCTATATTAGCTATCGACAAAGCTCACCTTTGTGCATTCACGCACAGCATAAAATGTTTGGTGGACAAAATGAGACAAAGAAGGAGTGGCATAAAACAGGTCTTTCTGTGGCAGCGTCGGAGAAAGTTGTACATGTAAAGAAACTACGATGAGTTCAAAGATCGCTGAAATTAGTAGGACAAAACGGTGCTTGCCAGATACTGTAAAAAGTGAAGCATGTTTAACATAAACGGTGGGCTTTTTCCTCCATGTTCTACCTGAGGAGCGTTTCCTCCTGCCGATGTCCCCTTCACGGCGGCGACCCACCAGCAGGTCGGACTCGGAGCTGTACCCGAAGGGCCCGACGTCGTGCTGCAGCTCCGTCTTCCTCTGAGCGTACGTGCAGCGGACCGGACCTTCAACACAAAGCAAAGCGGGTCAGCACGACGGACGCCAGGGCACAGGACACGTCCCATCTCGGCCAAACAGGACATCCTGGTCTCACGCCGGCGCTGAGCTGATTGCCAAAAAAAAAAGTCACATGAGGCAGACTGAGAAGTGCTGCTTCCACCGGCCAAATAGTCAGATTCTACAAAACCCAAAACCAGTGAAGTCAGCACGTTGGTAATGGGCCGTTAGAAAAGGTTTGATGAAGTGAAATGAGTCCAACAGAGAACAATGGCAGGTATAACAAAAAAAAAACACTAACCTATTTATTATTATCCGTCTGTAATGGACTTACGCTGTCTTTAAGATGAAAGGGAGTGGTAATTGTTTTTTGACAACACCTCGCGGCCACAACAATTCATGTCGTTAAGCTCATGACGCAGTAGGTTGAGTGATGCGGAAACGTTTGTTACTGGATACTTTCTAATACGCTTCTGCCTTGGAGACTTTGTATGTGTAAGTAATGTGCAAATATAATCATTTAATACTTGTTTATGTTGACTAATTCTGTTCCTGTTCTCAATGTATTGACAATATACTCCATAAGTAATAACATAATAAATAAATACACAATAATTAG
>NC_084555.2:45552500-45590000 GCF_033978685.3 Nerophis lumbriciformis | reverse complement strand
CAATAACTGCTGTTGTGTGAAGTAATTGACATGTAGAATTACCAATGACTACTGCTTCTGTGTAATTATTGACATGTAGACTGACCAATGGCTGCTGCTTCTGTGTAATTATTGACATGTAGACTGACCAATAACTGCTGTTGTGTGAAGTAATTGACATATAGAATTACCAATGACTAATGCTTTTGTGTAATTATTGACATGCAGACTGACCAATAACTGCTGCTGTGTCAAGTTGACATGTACACTTACCAAAGACTACTGCTTCTGTGTAATTATTGACATGTAGGCTGACCAATAACTGCTGCTGTGTCAAGTTGACATGTACACTTACCAAAGACTACTGCTTCTGTGTAATTATTGACATGTAGGCTGACCAATAACTGCTGCTGTGTCAAGTTGACATGTACACTTACCAAAGACTACTGCTTCTGTGTAATTATTGACATGTAGGCTGACCAATAACTGCTGTTGTGTGGAGTTATTGACATGTAGACTGACCAATGACTTCTGTTGTGGGGAGTTATTGACATGTACACTTACCAATGACTACTGCTTCTGTGTAATTATTGACATGTAGACAGACCAATAACTGCTGTTGTGTTGAAGTTGTCATGTAGATTGACCAATAACTACTGCTTCTGTGTAATTATTGACATGTAGACTGACCAATACCTGCTGTTGTGTGAAGTTATTGATATGTACACTTACCAATGACTGCTGCTTCTATGTGGTTATGGACATGTAGACTGACCAATTGCTGCTGTTGTGAGAAGTTATTGACATGTAGACTTACCAATGACTGCTGCACCGTGTTTAAATATTGACATGTAGACTAAAAGAGTGCTGTTGTGTGAAGTCATTGATATGTGACTGACCAATGACTGCTGCCTTTGTGTAATTGACATGTAGATTGACCAATGACTACTGCTGTGTGAAGTTACTGACATGTAGACTTAAAAATGACTGCTGCTTCTGTGTAATTATTGACATGTACACTGACCAATAACTGCTGCTTCTTCTAAATGTGGACATGTAGACTGACCGATGACTGCTGTTGTGTGAAGTTATTGATATGTAAACTTACCAATGATTGATTGACTGACATGTAGACTGAACAAAGACTGCTGTTGTGTGAAGTTATTGACATGGAGACTTACCAATGACTGCTGTTGTATGAAGTTATTGACATGGAGACTTACCAATGACTGCTGCACGTGTGTAATTATTGAAATGTAGACTGAACACAGACTGCTGTTGTGTGAAATTATTGACATGGAGACTTACCAATGACTGCTTTTGTGTGAAGTTATTGACATGTAGACTGACCAATGACTGCTGCTTCTATGTGGTCATGGACATGTAGACTGACCAATGACTGCTGTTGTGTGAAGTCATTGACATGGAGACTTACCAATGACTGATGTGTGAAATTATTGACATGTAGACTTACCAATGACTGCTGTACTTGTGTAATTATTGACATGTAGAGTGAACAAAGACTGCTGTTGTGTGAAATTATTGACATGGAGACTTACCAATGACTGCTTTTGTGTGAAGTTATTGACATGTAGACTGACCAATGACTGCTGCTTCTATGTGGTCATGGACATGTAGACTGATCAATTACTGCTGTTGTGTGAAGTTGACATGGCGACTTACCAATGACTGTGTGAAATTGACATGTAGAATTACCAATGACTGCTGTACTTGTTTTAATTATTGACATGTAGACTGAACAAAGACTGCTGTTGTGTGAAGTTATTGACATGGAGACTTACTAATGACTGCTGTTGTGTGAAGTTATTGACATGGATACTTACCAATGACTGCTGATGTGTGAAGGTATAAACAGAGACTGATCAATGACTGCTGCTTCTATGTGGTCATGGACATGTAGACTGACCAATGACTGCTGTTGTGTGAAGTCATTGACATGGAGACTTACCAATGACTGATGTGTGAAATTATTGACATGTAGACTTACCAATGACTGCTGTACTTGTGTAATTATTGACATGTAGACTGAACAAAGACTGCTTTTGAGTGAAGTTATTGACACGGAGACTCACCAATGACTGCTGTTGTGTGAAGTAATTGATTAGAGTGTCCGCCCTGAGATCGGTAGGTTGTGAGTTCAAACCCCGGCCGAGTCATACCAAAGACTATAAAAATGGGACCCATTACCTCCCTGCTTGGCACTCAGCATCAAGGGTTGGAATTGGGGGTTAAATCACCAAAAATGATTCCCGGGCGTGGCCACCTCTGCTGCTCACTGCTCCCCTCACCTCCCAGGGGGTGATCAAGGGTGATGGGTCAAATGCAGAGAATAATTTCGCCACACCTAGTGTGTGTGTGTGACAATCATTGGTACTTTAACTTAACATGTACACTTACCAATGACTGCTATTGTGTGAAGTTATAAACAAAGACTGATCAATGACTGCTGCTTCTATGTGGTTATGGACATGTAGACTGACCAATGACTGCTGTTGTGTGAAGTTATTGACATAGAGACTTACCAATGACTGGTGTGTGAAATTATTGACATGTAGACTTACCAATGACTGCTGTACTTGTGTAATTATTGACATGTAGACTGAACAAAGACTGCTGTTGTGTGAAGTTATTGACATGGAGACTTACCAATGACTGATGTGTGAATGTATTGACATGTAGACTTACCAATGACTGCAGTACTTGTGTAATTATTGACATGTAGACTGAACAAAGACTGCTGTTGTGTTAAGTTATTGACATGGAGACTTACCAATGACTGATGTGTGAAGTTATTGACCTGGAGACTTACCAATGACTGATGTGTGAAGTTATTGACATGTAGACATACAAATGACTGCTGCACGTGTGTAATTATTAACATGTAGACTGAACAAAGACTGCTGTTGTGTGAAGTTATTGACGTGGAGACTTACCAATGACTACTGTTGTGTGACGTTGACATGTAGACTTACCAATGACTGCTGTTGTGTGAAGGTATTGACATGTAGACTTTACAATGATTGCTGTACTTGTGTAATTATTTACATGTAGACTGAACAAAGACTGCTGTTGTGTGAAGTTGACATGGAGACTTACCAATGATTGATGTGTGAAATTATTGACATGTAGACTTACCAATGACTGCTGTAATTACTGACATGTAGACTGAACAAAGACCGCTGTTGTGTGAAGTTATTGACATGGAGACTTACCAATGACTGATGTGTGAAATTATTGACATGTAGACTTACCAATGACTGCTGTACTTGTGTAATTATTGACATGCAGACTGAACAAAGACTGCTGTTGTGTGAAGTTATTGACATGGAGACTTACCAATGACTGCTGTACTTGTGTAATTATTGACATGTAGACTGAACAAAGACTGCTGTTGTGTGAAGTTATTGACATGGAGACTTACCAATGACTGCTGTTTGAAGTTATTGACAAGTAGACTTAGCAATGACTGCTGTACTTGTGTAATTATTGACATGTAGACTGAACAAAGACTGCTGTTGTGTGAAGTTATTGACAGAGACTGATCAATGACTGCTGTACTTGTGTAATTATTGACATGTAGAGTGAACAAAGACTGCTTTTGTGTGAAATTATTGACATGGAGACTTACCAATGACTGATGTGTGAAATTATTGACATGGAGACTTACCAATGACTGATGTGTGAATGTAGACATGTAGACTTACCAATGACTGCAGTACTTGTGTAATTATTGACATGTAGACTGAACAAAGACTGCTGTTGTGTTAAGTTATTGACATGTAGACTTACCAATGACTGCTATTGTGTGACGTTATTGGCATGGAGACTTACAAATGACTGATGTATGAAATTATTGACATGTAGACTTACCAATGACTGCTGTACTTGTGTAATTATTGACATGTAGAGTGAACAAAGACTGCTTTTGTGTGAAATTATTGACATGGAGACTTACCAATGACTGATGTGTGAAATTATTGACATGGAGACTTACCAATGACTGATGTGTGAAATTATTGACATGTAGACTTACCAATGACTGCAGTACTTGTGTAATTATTCACATGTAGACTGAACAAAGACTGCTGTTGTGTTAAGTTATTGACATGGAGACTTACAATGACTGCTATTGTGAGAAGTTATTGACATGTAGACTGACCAATGACTGCTGTGGTGTGAAGATATTGACATGTAGACTGACCAATGACTGTTGCTTATATGTGGTCATGGACATGTAGACTGACCAATGACTGCTGCTTCTATGTGGTCATGGACATGTAGACTGACCAATGACTGCTGTTGTGTGAAGTTATTGACATGTAGACTTACAAATGACAAATAACTTTTTCAAAAGAGATGTAAAAAAAGTTTTCTCTTTTTTATACTTAAAGCTAATCTTCAATTTTAAACATACCACTGTCTTTTACATTCTACACGATCAAGGGCCCTGTCTTGGTCGCTCTCGAGGTGTCCAATTCCTAGAATGCTGCCGTGTTTCTGTTTCCTTCCCAGAACTCATCATCACACACGTCCACTGCTATGAAGTGATAATAAAAGCAAAAGAAAAAGTAGCTGCACTGGTTCCAGCGGCCTGCTGCTCATACAGACGTTTATTGTGATGACGGTAAAACAGCTCACAATAAAAGTCCCGCTCACAGCTCATCTGAGGCGGTGCTGAGAATACGACGGCGTGCGGTCATTCAAAGAGGATGCCAGAAATTGTACACCATATGCATCCCGCCATAGTGTCCATATTACTGCCTTAAAAGCCCAGAGTCCATTAAGGCAGGGCGGGGTGCGTTCCATTTAGTTGCACTGATGCGTCAGAAGGGATGCTCCGACACGTACACGGTCAGGCGAATGATGGAGCTGCCGCGGAAGTTGATGACGTTGTTGACCGTCACCATCTCCAGGTCCAGGACCACCTCTCTGGGACCTTTGATGGGCCGTGACAGGACCAGCGTGGCGCTCATGTTGCTCGTTTGCTAGAAGGAGGGAAGGCAGGTACAAACCCCGTTTCCATATGAGTTGGGAAATGGTGTTAGATGTAAATATAAACGGAATACAATGATTTGCAAATCCTTTTCAACCCATATTCAGTTGAATGCACTACAAAGACAACATATTTGATGTTCAAACTCATAAACTTTATTTTCTTTTGCAAATAATAATTAACTTAGAATTTCATGGCTGCAACACGTGCCAAAGTAGTTGGGAAAGGGCATGTTCACCACTGTGTTACATGGCCTTTCCTTTTAACAGCACTCAATAAACAATTGGGAACTGAGGAAACTAATTGTTGAAGCTTTGAAAGTGGAATTCTTTCCCATTCTTGTTTTATGTAGAGCTTCAGTCGTTCAACAGTCCGGGGTCTCCGCTGTCGTATTTTACGCTTCATAATGCGCCACACATTTTCGATGGGAGACAGGTCTGGACTGCAGGCGGGCCAGGAAAGTACCCGCACTCTTTTTTGACGAAGTCACGCTGTTGTAATACGTGCTGAATGTGGCTTGGCATTGTCTTGCTGAAATAAGCAGGGGCGTCCATGAAAAAGACGGCGCTGAGATGGCAGCATATGTTGTTCCAAAAGCTGTATGTACCTTTCAGCATTAATGGTGCCTTCACAGATGTGTAAGTTACCCATGCCTTGGGCACTAATGCACCCCCATACCATCACAGATGCTGGCTTTTGAACTTTGCGTCAATAACAGTCTGGATGGTTCGCTTCCCCTTTGGTCCGGATGACACGATGTTGAATATTTCCAAAAACAATTTGAAATGTGGACTCGTCAGACCACAGAACACTTTTCCACTTTGCATGAGTCCATCTTAGATGATCTCGGGCCCAGAGAAGCCGGCGGCGTTTCTGGATGTTGTTGATAAATGGCTTTCGCTTTGCATTGTAGAGCTTTAACTTGCACTTACAGATGTAGCGACCAACTGTATTTAGTGACAGTGGTTTTCTGAAGTGTTCCTGAGCCCATGTGGTGATATCCTTTAGAGATTGATGTCGGTTTTTGATACAGTGCCGTCTGAGGGATCGAAGGTCACGGTCATTCAATGTTGGTTTCCGGCCATGCCGCTTACGTGGAGTGATTTCTCCAGATTCTCTGAACCTTTTGATGATATTATGGACCGTAGATGTTGAAATCCCTACATTTCTTGAAATTGCACTTTGAGAAACGTTGTTCTTAAACTGTTTGACTATTTGCTCACGCAGTTGTGGACAAAGGGGTGTACCTCGCTCCATCCTTTCTTGTGAAAGACTGAGCTTTTTTTTTGGGAAGCTGTTTTTATACCCAATCATGGCACCCACCTGTTCCCAATTAGCCTGCACACCTGTGGGATGTTCCAAATAAGTGTTTGATGAGCATTTTTCAACTTTTTCAGTATTTATTGCCACCTTTCCCAACTTCTTTGTCACGTGTTGCTGGCATCAAACTCTAAAGTTAATGATTATTTGCAAAAAAAAAAATGTTTATCAGTTTGAACATCAAATATGTTGTCTTTGTAGCATATTCAACTGAATATGGGTTGAAAATGATTTGCAAATCATTGTATTCCGTTTATATTTACATCTAACACAATTTCCCAACTCATATGGAAACGGGGTTTGTACATAACATACACACTGAGATACTTTGGTCCCTTAATATTATGCTTAGCCGCCACAGATCTTGTTACACAAATTCATGGCGCCATCTGCTGGTGGCTGACTGTACTGCAGGACATTGCTGCCAGACTGTGTTGTACTGTCTGTGCCTGCTTTGTCACACATGTTACCAGTCAAATGTTTGTAGACACGTCCTTATTTAATATCATGGGAAGGTGTCGTGATCCTTTATGGCTGTGATTTACTAATACCATGTTCTCTGCTCAGTTTCAACCAAAACAAGTTGCAAGACTGACCAATGACTGCTGCCATATGTAACGATTGATGTGTAGACTTACCAATAACTTTTGCTTTGTTTAAACATCGATAAATAACTGCTTCCGTGTGTAAGGTTTTGACATTGAAACCCATAAATGACTCCCTTTCTGAAATGACTGACTTGTAGAGGAACCAATGACTGCTACTTAGTTTTATGGTACCAATGACTAGTGCTATTAATTACTACTTTACACGTCCACTGCCCAATGACTGCTACTTAGTACAATGAATGACTGGTGTTTTGTGTAATTAATACTTGACATGTAGACTGTCCAATGACTGCTACTTAGTATAATGAATGCCCAATGACTATTGCTGTGCTTAATTATTACTTCCAATGTAGCTTGCCCAATGACTGATAATTAGTTTAATGACTGACCAATGACTGGTGCTGCGTGCAATTATTGCTTGACAATGTAGACTGCCCAATGACTGCTACTTAGTTGAATGACTGACCAATGACTAGTGTTACGTGTAATTATTACTTGACATGCAGACTGCCCAATGACTGCTACTCAGTTTAATGAATGACTAATGACTGATGTTGTAATTATTACTTGACATGTAGACTGACCAATGACTTCTACCTCCTTTAATGACTGACCCATGACTGGTGCTGCAAATAATTATTACATGACATGTAAATTGCCCAATGACTGCTACTTAGTTTAATGACTGACCAATGAGTTGGTGTTGTAATTATTACTTGACATGTAGAAGGACCAATGACTGCTACTTAGTTTAATGACTGACCAATGACTGGTGCTGCGTGTAATTATTGCTTGATATGTAGACTGCCCTATGACTGCGACTTAGTTTAATGACTGACCAATGACTAGTGTTGTGTGGAATTATTACTTGACATGCAGACTACCCAATGACTGCTACTTAGTTTAATGACTGACCAATGACTGGTTTTGTAATTATTACTTGACATGTAGACTGACCAATGACTGCTACTTAGTTTAATGAATGACCAATGACTGTTGCTGTGCTTAATCATTACTTGACATGTAGCTTGCCCAATGACTGCTACTTGGTTTAATGACTGACCAATGGCTGGTTTTGTATATATTACTTGACATGTAGACTGACCGATGACTGCTACTTGGTTTAATGACTGACCAATGACTGGTTTTGTAATTATTGCTTGACAAGGTAGACTGCCCAATGACTGCTACTTAGTTGAATGACTGACCAATGACTAGTGTTATGTGTAATTATTACTTGACATGCAGACTGCCCAATGACTGCTACTTAGTTTAATGAATGACCAATGACTGTTGCTGTGCTTAATCATTACTTCACATGTCGCTTGCCCAATGACTGCTACTTGGTTTAATGACTGACCAATGACTGGTTTTGTCATTATTACTTGACATGTAGACTGCCCGATGACTGCTACTTGGTTTAATGACTGACCAATGACTGGTTTTGTAATTATTGCTTGACATGGTAGACTGCCCAATGACTGCTACTTAGTTGAATGACTGACCAATGACTGTTGCTGTGCTTAATCATTACTTAACATGTCGCTTGCCCAATGACTGCTACTTGGTTTAATGACTGACCAATGGCTGGTTTTGTAATTATTACTTGACATGTAGACTGCCCGATGACTGCTACTTGGTTTAATGACTGACCAATGGCTGGTTTTGTAATTATTACTTGACATGTAGACTGACCGATGACTGCTACTTGGTTTAATGACTGACCAATGACTGGTTTTGTAATTATTACTTGACATGTAGACTGACCAATGACTGCTACGTCGGTCAATGACTGACCAATGTGCTGTGTGTAATTATTACTTGACATGTACTTTGCCCAATGACTGCTACTTAGTTTAATGAATGACCAATGACTATTGCTGTGCTTAATTATTACTTGACATGTAAATTGCCCAATGACTGCTACTTAGTTTAATGAATGACCAATGACTATTGCTGTGCTTAATTATTACTTCACATGTCGCTTGGCCAATGACTTCTACTTGGTTTAATGACTGACCAATGACTGCTACTTCCTTTAATGACTGACCAATGACTGGTGCTGCTTGTAATTATTACTTCACATGTAGCTCGGCCAATGACTTCTACTTGGTCAATGGCTGGTTTTGTACTTATTACTTGACGGGTAGACTGATCAATGACTGCTACTTAGTTGCTAACTGGTCCATGTTAGCGTGAAGACTAAGTCGCATGATGGATCAGTGACATGTAGACGGACCATTTATTGGTCCTGTGCTAAACGGGCCACACAGTTATGATTCTGGGGGTGGACAGTTCCATTATTGCAACTCTCAGAGTGAAATTATTTCCTGTATCAGCACCTTTATCTGGATCCTCACCAAATGTAACGGAATCTCCTTGAGGAATGTATCTTGAGTGATTCACAGCGGTACTCACCCTCATGTAAAACTCTTGCCCCTCATTGCCCGACTTAATCTGAAAGATGTAGAAGGCGCCCGGGTAGCGGGTGGTGGCCTGCATCTGGAAGATGTCGGCGGGCACGCTGCGTCCCGACAACAGGTCCATGTGTCTGTAGAGGATGGTGAAGGGCTGGTCCCTGCACGCAGGGTTGCCATTGGTGCACATGCACTGGCTGCACGGAGGACAGAGACGCAGCGAGAGTGACGCAAAGTGAGGCGCTTTGTGGACAAAATGAAGAACGCACTCACTTGTCTCCCACTTCAACGTAAGGAGGCGGACACTGCAAAGGAGCCAAGCAGGTGTAACCTCCCTGGAAATTGAAACAGACTCGTTCTGTTGTACAGGTGTTGTTACCAGTGTCACATTCATTGATGTCTTCAAAAATCAAGCACACGACAACAAATTGGTTAAAACGTCCAAAAGAAGACCAAGTGCGAGAACGTGCCGCCTCGGGAGAAGCGCCTCTACCTTCGCAGCTCCTGTCGTCGTCGAGCACGTAGTAACCGGGCGGACAGACGCAGGTGAAGGAGCCCGGAGCGTTGACGCACTGGTGCTGACACAGGGAGTCTGAGAACCTGCACTCGTCCACGTCTGAGGACAAATATGGTTAACATCACGGCCTCAAGAGGAGGCTGTGTACCTAATGCTCTGACCGGTCTGGAGCGCAGGTGTACCTAATAAAAGGGGTTGTCTGCTTACCGTTGCAGGAGGTCCCGTCCCTCGCCAGCTCGAAGCCAGGGTCACAGTTGCACATGAAGGAGCCGAGGTTGTTATAGCAGGCGTGACTGCACGGACTGTCCTCGCACTCGTTCACGTCTGACAGCACAAGGCACACACTGGTCACTCTGGTGTGTGTGTGTGTGTGTGTGTGTGTGTGTGTGTGTGTGTGTGTGTGTGTGTGTGTGTGTGTGTGTGTGTGTGTGTGTGTGTGTGTGTGTGTGTGTGTGTGTGTGTGTGTGTGTGTTGTATTTCTACCCGTCTTGAGACATCAACAAGGAAACGTACCTTCCATATGAGGACTGGTGAACAAGTTAGGACATAAATCATGGTCCCGATACGGAAAACCATTGCATCTAATAGAGAATGTCTCATTTGCAGCCCTGGTGGTGAAATCTATCAAAATTAGGGTGGTCCCAAAAAGGAGGAATTTTTCAAATTGACTGTGTCGGCTTTAAAAGTGCTCCGACTCTGGTGAACGTATGTAACAACAAGTGTGTTGTAAAAATTTGAAGTGCTCCCCCTCTGGCCAACATATGTAATAACAGGTGTGTGTAAGAAATTAAAATGCACCCCCTTTGGCCAAAATGTATTAAAAAAATAAAATAAATATGTATATAGAGACATACTGTATTAACTTAAAGTAAATAATGAAGATTAAACACCAAATTACAAACAAGATTAAATAAAATGTGTTTTTTAACTAAAAGCAGTCTTTCTCATAATGTGTCTTTTTCATATTCTTTCTGTTTCTGTAATATTGCAATATTTGCTTGTAAAATTATAATTTTTTATGTAAAAAAACTGTTTTATGTAAAATGATTACTTTTTTATGCAAAATGGTGGCATGTCATATAAAATTCTGACTTTTATCACAATATTGCCAATTATTTTGTTGTTCTTGTAAAATAGTGAGATTTTTTTAGTAAAATGATGAAAAAAATTATGACCGAAGTCATAATTTTATGACAAAATTATGACTTTTGTCATATTTTTGCCAGGTAAAATTACGATTATTATTTTAACATTGGCAAAATTTTAAAATTTTCTTGTAAAATTGCGACTGTCATTGAGTAAAATTCCAACTTTTATCATAAAATTGCACAAATGTTCAGTTTTTCTTTTAAAATTTTGACTTGCGTTGAATAAAATTACAACTTTTATTATAATACTGCCAAAATTCTAACTTTTTCTTGTGAAACTGTGACCTTTTTCGTGTGAAATTCCAACTCAATTTTCACAACAAGCTTTTTTTATATTTGCATAGTATGTATATATTATTACTGTTGTAAATACAAATTTGTATATATCTAGAAAGGGTGGTCCTAAAGAGGTAGGCATTTTTCGGGGGTCAAAAGAAGGTAACAAATACAAGAACGTACGTGTGTGTGTGTGTGTGTGTGTGTGTGTGTGTGTGTGTGTGTGTGTGTGTGTGTGTGTGTGTGTGTGTGTGTGTGTGTGTGTGTGTGCGTGTGTGTGTGTGTGTGTGTTCTTGTATTTCTACCCTTCTTGAGACATCAACAATGAAAAGTACCTTCCACATGAGGACCGGTGAACAAGTTAGGACATAAATCATGGTCCCCATACGGAAAACCATTGCATCTAATAGAGAATGTCTCATTTGCAGCCCTGGTGGTGAAATCTATCAAAATTAGGGTGGTCCCAAAAAGGAGGATTTTTTCAAATTGACTGTGTCGGCTTTAAAAGTGCTCCGACTCTGGTGAACGTATGTAACAAGAAGTGTGTGTAAAAAATTTGAAGTGCTCCCCCTCTGGCCAACATATGTAATAACAGGTGTGTGTAAGAAATTGAAATGCGCCCACTTTGGCCAAAATGTATTAAAAAAATAAAATAAATATGTATATCGAGACATACTGTAATAACTTGAAGTAAATAATGAAGATTAAACACCAAATTACAAACAAGATTAAATAAAATGGTTTTTTTTAACTAAAAGCAGTTTTTCTCCTAATGTGTCTTTTTCTTATAAAATGGGAACAATTTTTCATATTCTTTCTGTTTCTGTAATATTGCAATATTTGCTTGTAAAATTATAATTTTTTATGTAAAATAACTTTTTTAAGTAAAATGATTACTTTTTTATGCAAAATGGTGACATATGCCATATAAAATTCCGACTTTTATCACAATATTGCCAATTATTTTGTTGTTCTTGTAAAATAGTGAGATTTTTTTAGTAAAATGATGAAAAAAATTATGACCGAAGTCATAATTTTATGACAAAATTATGACTTTTGTCATATTTTTGCCAAGTAAAATTACGATTATTATTATAACATTGGCAAAATTTTAAAATTTTCTTGTAAAATTGCGACTGTCATTGAGTAAAATTCCAACTTTTATCAAAAAATTACACAAATGTTCAGTTTTTCTTTTAAAATTTTGACTTGCGTTGAGTAAAATTACAACTTTTATAATAATACTGCCAAAATTCTAACTTTTTCTTGTGAAACTGTGACCTTTTTCGTGTGAAATTCCAACTCAATTTTCACAACAAGCTTTTTTTATATTTGCATAGTATGTATATATTATTAATGTTGTAAATACAAATTTGTATATATCTAGAAAGGGTGGTCCTAAAGAGGTAGGCATTTATCGGGGGTCAAAAGAAGGTAACAAATACAAGAACGTGTGTGTGTGTGTGTGTGTGTGTGTGTGTGTGTGTGTGTGTGTGTGTGTGTGTGTGTGTGTGTGTGTGTGTGTGTGTGTTCTTGTATTTCTACCCTTCTTGAGACATCAACAAGGAAACGTACCTTCCATATGAGGACTGGTGAACAAGTTAGAACATAAATCATGGTCCCGATACGGAAAACCATTGCATCTAATAGAGAATGTCTCATTTGCAGCCCTGGTGGTGAAATCTATCAAAATTAGGGTGGTCCCAAAAAGGAGGATTTTTCAAATTGACTGTGTCGGCTTTAAAAGTGCTCCGACTCTGGTGAACGTATTTAACAAGTGTGTTGTAAAAATTTGAAGTGCTCTCCCTCTGGCCAACATATGTAATAACAGGTGTGTGTAAGAAATGTATTCAAAAAATAAAATAAATATGTATATAGAGACATACTGTAATAACTTGAAGTAAATAATCCATCCATCCATTTTCTACCGCTTGTCAAATAATGAAGATTAAAAACCAAATTACAAACAAAAAATTAAATACAATGTTTTTTTAACTAAAAGCAGTCTCTCACAATGTGTCTTTTTCTTGTCAAATTGGGAACAATTTCTCATATTCTTTCTGTTTCTGTAATATTGCAATATTTTCTCGTAAAATTATTTTTTTTAAATGTAAAATTATTACTTTATGTAAAATTATTACTTTTTAATGCAAAATGGTGACATTTGTCATATAAAATTCCGAATTATCACAGTATTGCCAGTTATTTTGTTGTTCTTGTAAAAATGAAATGAAATGAAATGTTTTGAGTAAAATTATGACTTGTCATAATATTGCCAAGTAAAATTGTGACTTGTCGAGTAAAATTACGACTCTTTTCATAAAATTGTCAAAATGTTAAGCTTTTCTTGTAAAATTGCGACTGTTATTGAGTAAAATTCCAACTTTTATCAGAAAATTGCGCAAATGTTCAGTTTTTCTTGTAAGATTTTGACTTGCGTTGAGTAAAATTACGACTTTTACTATAACACTGCCAAAATTCTAACTTTTTCTTGTGAAACTGTGACCTTTTTCTTGTGAAATTCCAACTCATTTTTCACAACAAGCTTTTTTTTATATTTGCATAGTATGTATATATTATTAATGTTGTAAATACTAATCTTTATATATCTAGAAAGGGTGGTCCTATAGAGGTAGGCATTTTTCGGGGGTCTCAAGAAGGTAACAAATACAAGAACGTGTGTGTGTGTGTGTGTGTGTGTGTGTGTGCGTGTGTACACAACACTTTCAGTGTATGACTTTTGGAGGGTTTCCAAACAGATGATGTGAATTTTCACATCATGATCATTGCGCAAAAGGGATTTTCTGGGTTTATTGTATCACAAGAACAAGACTTTCTACATCAGATCATTTCCTCTAAAAACCTCATTAACTAAATAATGCTTTGGGAGATGATCTGACATTTTAAAAGCCCATATTGAAGTAATGTTAATAAGATTGCGTCTACCTCGTGTAGTGTGTCTCAAATAATTGCGAGCACATCAAATAATGAATGTACAGAGACATCCTGGATGAAAACCAACTCTTCCCATGCAACCTGATGGAGCTTGAGAGGTGCTGCAAAGAGGAATGGGTGAAACTGCCCAAAGATAGGTGTGCCAAGTTTGTGGCATCTTAACCAAAAAGACTTGAGTCCGTAATGGCTGCCAAACAAAGGTGCATCAACGATGTATTGAGCAAAGGCTGTGAATACTTGTGTACATGTGATTTCTTATTTATTTTTATTTTTAATGAATTTGCAAAATAAAATAAAAAAAACATCTTCAGATTGTAATTATGGGTTATTGTCTCTAAATCTTTAAAGGGGAACATTATCACCAGACCTATGTAAGCGTCAATATATACCTTGATGTTGCAGAAAAAAGACCATATATTTTTTTAACCGATTTCCGAACTCTAAATGGGTGAATTTTGGTGAATTAAACGCCTTTCTATTATTCGCTCTCGGAGCGATGACGTCACATCGGGAAGCAATCCGCCATTTTCTCAAACACATTACAAACACCGAGTCAAATCAGCTCCGTTATTTTCCGTTTTTTCGACTGTTTTCCGTACCTTGGAGACATCATGCCTCGTCGGTGTGTTGTCGGAGGGTGTAACAACACAAACAGGGACGGATTCAAGTTGCACCAGTGGCCCAAAGATGCGAAAGTGGCAAGAAATTGGACGTTTGTTCCGCACTCTTTACCGACGAAAGCTATGCTACGACAGAGATGACAAGAATGTGTGGATATCCTGTGACACTCAAAGCAGATGCATTTCCAAGGATAAAGTCAAAGAAATCTGCCGCCTGACCCCCAGGAAAAGAGAGTGGATGAGGGTATGTCTACAGAATATATTAATTGATGAAAACTGGGCTGTCTGCACTCTCAAAGTGCATGTTGTTGCCAAATGTATTTCATATGCTGTAAACCTAGTTCATAGTTGTTAGTTTCCTTTAATGCCAAACAAACACCATTGTTTGTTATACTCAATGGTTAACTGGACATCTTTATGTGCTCGACGCCTCAATCATTGGTATGTTTTCATCTACAAAACCATTCTGGGTATCACTCCATCTTATCTGTCTTGTCTTTTAACAAAGAAACAAGGAAGTCACAATCTTCGTTCAATGGATGTTCTGCAATTTGTTGTCCCCAAAGTAAGAACTGAACTGGGCAAGAAAGCATTTAGGTTTTCAGCACCGAAGGCTTGGAATAACCTACAATCGAACATTAACCTTCAAACCCTAGTTACGCTGAATGAGTTTAAAGCTTCTGTGAAAGGACTGCAGTCTACCTTGTCTGTATGCACATGTGTCATGTGAGCAAGTTTTAATGTTGTAAATGTGATGTTTTATGTATTTGTTTACTGTTTTTAATGTAACCTTGCTGCTGCCCTCTTGGCCAGGTCTCCCTTGGAAAAGAGATCTTTGATCTCAATGGGATTTTACCTGGTTAAATAAAGGCTAATAATAATAATAAATAAAACACATACCAATCGTTGGTTAGAAGGCGATCGCCGAATTCGTCCTCGCTTTCTCCCGTGTCGCTGGCTGTCATGTCGTTTTCGTCGGTTTCGCTTGCATACGGTTCAAACCGATATGGCTCAATAGCTTCAGTTTCTTCTTCAATTTGGTTTTCGCTACCTGCCTCCACACTACAACCATCCGTTTCAATACATGCGTAATCTGTTGAATCGCTTAAGCCGCTGAAATCCGAGTCTGAATCCGAGCTAATGTCGCTATAATTTGCTGTTCTATCCGCCATGTTTGTTTATATCGGCATCACTATTTGACGTCACAGGAAAATGGACGGGTGTATATGACCTGTCAGAAAGGTCCTTCTCTGTCAGGCTGGGGGACGCCACTTCTTCTTCTGCTCCGCTTTACTGTGGTGTCCCCCAGGGATCTATTCTAGGCCCCATCCTGTTCGCTCTATATCTCCTCCCTCTTGGAGAGATTTTCATGGAGTGTCTTATCACTTTTATGCAGACGACTGCCAAATTTATATGCCTATTTCAAAAGGCCACGGCCCCCTGACACTCCTTCTCAACTGTCTATGCGACGTCAAGGCTTGGTTAGCCCAGAATTTTTTAATAATGAATGAGGGAAAAACGGAAATTTTAGTGTTTGGTCCGGCCCTCACTGACTTGGGACCATTGCAAAATTATGTGCGTCCCAAAGTCACCAGCCTTGGCGTCACTATAGACAGCGATTTTAAACTTGACAAACAAGTCAATGGCGTTTTAAAATCGTGTTTTTATCATCTTCGTCTTTTAGCAAAGGTAAAACCGTTTTTATCTTTTAACCTTTTTGAACAAGTCGTGCATGCTTTTATTTCAAGTCGCCTGGACTACTGCAATGCACTTTATGTTGGCATTAGCCAAAAAGCTCTCTCCCGGTTGCAGTTAGTCCAGAATGCGGCAGCACGACTTTTAACAGGGGCCAGGAGACGCCAGCATATAACCCCAATCCTTGAGAGTTTGCACTGGCTCCCTGTTCATTTTAGAATTGATTTTAAAACCTTGCTGTTTGTTTTTAAAGCTTTACATGGACTGGCACCTCAGTATATCTCGGACCTCATCCAAACTTACAATCCTGCGCGCGCTCTGAGGTCCGAGAGCCAGCTCCAGCTCGTGGTGTCCAAGACGAGACTTAAAACCAGGGGAGACAGGGCCTTCTCTGTGGTCGGCCCTAAGCTCTGGAACACTCTGCCCCTCCATATTCGAACTGCTACCACAGTGGAGTGTTTTAAGTCTCGTCTTAAGACCCACTTTTATTCTCTGGCTTTTAACACTACGTGAGTTGTGTGGTCCTCTGTTGTCCTCTGTGATTTTAAAATTTTGCTTTCTATTTACTGTTTTAATTGGTTTTACCCTTTGAAATTGTTTTTAATCATATTTATTTTATATTGTTTTTAATTGTGTTTAATATTGTTATGCAGCACTTTGGAAACATTTTGTTGTTTAAATGTGCTATATAAATAAAGTGGATTGGATTGGATTGGATATAACGATGGTTAAAATCCGGCACTTTGAAGCTTCTTTTAGGGATATTGCGTGATGGGTAAACATTTTTTTAAAACTTCTAAAAATAAAATAAGCCACTGGGAACTGATTTTTAATGGTTTTAACCCTTCTGAAATTGTGATAATGTTCCCCTTTAAGAACAAAAATTTATTTATTACATTTTGGAATAAGGCTGTTTTGGCCTCTCACCATATGAAATCAACTTGTCTGCAAACAAGAAAATACAAATAGTGTTGGGAGGATGTTTCTACATGAGGGATGTGATTGAACCTCGTGGGGACGCTACAGTCAGACCCCGGCAAATCTCGCCGGAAACCACCTCTACCCGAAGGTTACCATGGTCGTGAACGTACCACGCCTGGAAGGTGATTGGCGAAGGAGGAGGAAGCGTTCGTTGTTGCGGTAATGAGGGATGAGGATAGACGTGCATGTGGGAGGAACTAGGTAAGTGTTGGAATTTTGCTGTGTTAGCATAGGTTGCTCAATAAAAGTAAAAAAAAAAGAGCGTCAGACTTTGTGTGCACTTCTTCTGGACGCTACAATACAATACTAATTATGTGTCCTTCTTGATTTTTGAATATTTCTAATATTTATGTCTGTTCACTTAATCTGCTGCCATATGTACTTTAAATATCGAAAAATAAAGTTCCACAATTTGCGTATCGCATCATATTATGACTTTGTTGTACTTCCTAATAAAGGATAAGAAAACGGTCGCTATATTTGGTTGTGATGTTTAAGTTGATGTGTGGGAATGGCGTGACGTCCCTGAACGCACCTTGGCAGCTCCTGTTGTCAGTGTTGAGCGTGAATCCCGGGCTGCACGAGCATGAATACGAGCCGGGCACGTTGGCACAAAGCTGCTCGCAGTAACCATAGCGACACTCATCAATATCTGCAAAGGAAGATGCAAGGCTTGTACTATTTCTGCCGTACAGCGCCTCACCACAAGAGGGCGCCACTTCCCTATGGTAAGAGAGCATTGACTTGTTCAAATTGGTGGAAAAAAACGACTTACCCTGACACTGACCCCCGATCAGCCAGAAGCCTTCGGTGCAAGAACAGGTGTAGCCCCCCGCGGTGTTTATGCACACCTGGGTGGGGTTGCAGTGGTGGGAGTTGGTCTCGCACTCGTCGACGTCTGAAAAGACGTCACCATTAGGTGTTGATGGCAGGTCAGAGGATGAAAGTGGGAAGAAATGCACACCTTTATTTACTCAAAGGTAGGATTTTTAGACTACTACACAATATCACTGGTGTAATGCAATTTGTGGCAAGTACAGCTGACATCTAAATGACTGAGAGGTGTATTCTAGCTCCATGCATCACAAACATGGAGGCATACAACATTGTGGAGCGACCACCTTGGGGTCGTGTTAGAATAATTATGTATATATTATCACACAACTCTATGCTTAAGGGTCGTTGCTATAGTTATTATCTCTATTTTTGTATGTGTGCAAAGCTGGGAATCCAAAAGATTGCCAGCCGTCTCTATCAGTGTTGTGTCCAGACTCGGCCTGCTGACTGCCAAGGCCGAACATCGGGTACCGGGACGCAGACAAAGCAGAGACGGGGCGATAGCACCAGCGTCAATACATTTGCATTTTTGTATAATCATATATTGGAGGTGTCGAGATTACCCCCTTCCCTCAGCGACAGCTTCAGTGATGTCACAGGGACCTCCCAAATAAATAGAGGACGCACGCGGGCTGCACTTTTAGAACATAGTTTGGATCTGTAACTAGAATACAGCCCAAAACACATGTCTCCTCATTGAGCCAAATTGAACTCCGTCTCTGCATGATTCCTTGCTTCTCGTCTGTTTAATAGTTGTCATCAGTGTTTGAACCTGACATCTTCTTGGTCCTTCGAGCTGGATCTGAACCAGCGACCTAAGACCAAGAAGATAAATATAATAGGTGTCATCAGTGTTTGAACCTGACATGTCGGCAACCCAAAATGTTGAAAGAGTCATAATAGACCAAAAATACAACAAAAAATATAAGTCCTATAATGAAGGCAACCCATGATGTGTCTATATTAGCTCTATGAGCCTACTATCAAAATGGCTGTGTTGCAGGCTCCAGCAAACGTTTGTTGACAGAAATGTTGAAACGGCAGGCTGTCTTCTTCTAATGGATTTATTACAATGTTTGCAGAGGACATAAGTAATGGAAATTAAATGAGCTCAAATATAGCTACAAACGAGGCATAATGATGCAACATGTACATATAGCTAGCCTAAATAGAATGTTAGCATTGACTTGCTTGCAGTCATGCACTGACCAAATATGCCTGATTAGTCAATTACATCAACAAAGCTCACCGCATAAAAAGTTTGGTGGACAAAATGAGATATAAGGTAGGAGCGGCATAAAACACGTCTTTCTTTAGCGGCGTAGGAGAGAGTTATACATGTAAACAAACTGTTGCGTCTACGGTGAGTTCAAGGACCGCCAGAATTAGCTGGACAAAACGGCGCTCACCAAGTACTCTCATCAGTTCACTTTCTAACAATTAGGAAGGTTTGTGTCATGTTTGTCCAACCTACAGAAACCATATTAAAACACAAATATATATTTTTCCCCAAACTTTTTCCATTTTCATACATTTTTTTAAAAAGCTCCATGGAGCCACTAGTGCGGCGCTAAAGAGTTTAGAGTCGCGGGTTGCCAACCCTTGGTTTATTGGATGTTTTATATTTTCTTTGCTGGAACGCAAATTTTCTTAATGGGGCACCTGGCGACTAATTGGGACCTGGCGTCTATTTAAGGCAGGGGTGTCAAACGCATTAGGTCTGCAAACAGGTGTAATCCGGCTGGCAAGATGAGTTTGCTAGGGATAAAAATGAGCTGCAATTTTTCAGTGAAAGAAACTGCTGTTCTAAACATGTCCACTGGATGTCGCAATAGCAATTCCTGTGTAACCCATATCACACTGTTTAAAGATGATGTGTCAGCTGATCTTAAGCGCTCTCTGGATTGGCTGCCGTTACTCCAATCATTGCAGGTGCAAGCAATCAGCTGCTCCTGTTGTGGCTGGCGGCAGACAAATGCTTTCTCAGGGCACAATACATTTTTATTTATTTATTGTAATTTATCGACTCAAAAGATAAAATAATGAAATGGTAAGATGCAAAGACGTAAGTCAACATGACCATCATACTTGTAGTTACTATTCTGTGCAGCGCTTGCAGTTTGTTGACGGCACAATGTGCACTCTCAACTCGATTGTGAAAATGTGTGTTTCTACATTTGTTGTTTGTTCTATTTTATTATATGCTTAAGTCAACCATGTTCACAATGTAGTTATTTTACCTTTAATTCGGCTATAAAGGTATCATTTCGACAATTGTTTTGATTATGTTATAATTGTAATATTTGAATGGTGATATATATATATATATTAATGTGTTGTGGCAGTTGCGGATGTCACCAATGTGGCGGTTTGAGGAAACACTCGGTTGCTTTTCTAAACACGTCTTTAATGGTGAACTGCCAACATGAGAATCCTAAACAAGAAGTGCTTAAAGTTTAATAGTTTTGTAAATACACAGACAAAGTCTAAGTTCATTGTGTTCTTCATGGTGTTTTTGAAACACTACCAATTTTTTCCTCAAAATGTTCATCCATCTTAAATGTTTTGCCAAGAGGATTATTTGCAATGTGTACATTTTCAGAATGTGTCTGTTCTATTTTTGGCCAACGTAAGACAACGAAAACAATCTGAAGTTGTCTTCATTTAAAAGTTTTAATGCCACGATTTTATCAGTCTGACCCGCGTGGGAATACATTTTCCTCCATGCGGCCTAAGGTAAAATTGGTTTGACACCCCTGATTTAAGGCACAGGTGTCAAACTTAAAGCCTGGGGGCCAGATCTGACCTGCCATATCATTTTATATGGCCTGCCATATCATTTTATATGGCCTGCCAAAGCCTTGAAATAATGTGTCGTGAAATGACCATATCTACCTCCATTTTGATCAAAATAAATACCTTTACTGCATGCAGTTGCACGTCTTTTAAACTTTGATATTATCCAATATTGCAGTAAATATATTATCAAACATTCATTTTTTCTGTTAAGATAAATATATAAATATCTGCTTTACGTAACATAGCGAAGCAAGTTGTCCATCAAATTATGCACTGTAAAAATGACAATGGATTTTACGGTAAAAAAAAAAAAAGGAAGCTTAGTTGCCAGAATTTCAGTGTAAAAACAATGTAGTATTATTTTTCAATTTACAGTAATACACTGTAAAAACAACAAAACTAGATTTGTAGGTAAAAAAAAAAACCTGGCAGCTCAGTCGACAGAATTTTACCATGAAAAAAAGTGTTACGGTTTTTCAATTTACAGTAATGTAGTGTAAAAACAACAATTCTACAGTAAAAAAAAGCCGTCATCTCAGTCCCCAGAATCTTACGGTAACAAAAACATTTTTCTATTTACAATGATCAGCTATAAAAACAACCGTGAATTTTACTGTAAAAAATGTTACCGCAAAATCTACAGATTTTTTCCAATGTATAGGTGTAAAGATATCATGAGGCAAATACTTATACATTTATATTCAAATATATTTGAAAACATACATACATACATACATATATATATATATATATATACATATATACTGTATAATATATTAAAATATATTTAAAAACATATATATACACATGTGTGTATATATATATATATATATATATATATATATATATATATATATATATATATATATATACACACATATATATACACACACATATATATATACACATATATATATACACATATACATATATATGTGTATATATATATATATATATACACACACACACACACACACACACACACAAATATATACATAAACATACATGTATACAAACATATATATATAAATATATGTGTATATATATATATATATATATATATATATATACACACACACACACACACACACACATATATATATATATACAGTATATACACATACATATGTACGCACGCACGCACACACATATATATACACATACATATGTACGCACGCACACACATATATATACACATGCATATGTACGCACACACACACACACACACACACACACACACACACACACACACACACACACACACACACACACACACACACACACACACACACACACACACACACACACACAAAAACAAGTTTGACACAGAATTAAGGCATTAAAACGTAGTCTTGGGTATGACATATATGATTACAATCTACACAATTAAGGCCCACTAATTGTACATACCTTTTATGAGTACTACTTAAAATAAGTGAATTTGGCGAGTGGACTTTTTAGTGTTGTAGTCTAGCATGTAGCGTGAGTGTACACGGGTGGATTGTTCCTTTTACTGCTTCCTTGATAAAGGTTGGCAGCGTCCTGAGACTAAACACTTCGCTTCCTTCCAAGTTTCCTCGAAGAAGTGGACCAGAAATCTCCCAGCTGGCGTTCTGCAACCTCTCTTCCTCCCTTGTTGTGGCGTTCACCCCCCCGGCCTTTGTTTCCACATTCCTAGTCTGCGCTATCAGCTGCCATTTGTTTTTGCCTCGCATTAAAGATCTCTCCGATTACACGCCAAATTCCTCCAAATAAGCAGCGAGCACACTTCCTTATGAGGGAAGCACATCAAATATTCCAAGGGGAGAGGAGGGCGGTGTTAGTCTTTGTTTGCTCAGGCGGCTTTGAGGAACGATAAGGTCCTCCAGTGGGACTGCTGCCCTTTGGGGGACAACTTGGACTGGTTTGTGGGTCTGGTCCTCTGATTGGTACTGTACACCATGTGATGTGAAGTGATGCTTGAGTCCACCAGTCCAAAAACTGGTTCCACTGTACTATTATTATTATTACTACAATGATTACTACTATGAGCAACACTATGGTGCTGTCACATGGGCTAGCTAAAAGGTCATTGTGTCTTTATGTTTTTCTAATGTGTTTAGAATGTATTAATGTCTCTTTATTATGTGTTTATAATGTACATTCATAATTTATTAGTGTTTATAATGTTTAAAATGCATTTTTATGATGTAATACAGTGTGTTTATGTGTTTAAAATGCATTTTTATGATGTAATACAGTGTGTTTATAATGTGTTAAAATGTGTCTTTATATTGTGTATAAAATGTATTTTTATAAGATATTAAAGTGTGTTCATAATACGTATTACCGTGTTTATAATGTATTATGCGTCTTTTTAATACATATGTTTAAAATGTATTTTAATAATATATTACAGTGTGATTATAATGTACTATAATTATTTAATTGTGCATATTACAACAAGTTATTTTATCTACATTATCATTTTAATATGAATTCAATTGTTTTATGATTACTATATTTGATGATTTTACTATAAATTATATTTCGTGATCATTTTATTTTTATTTTGCCTTCTTGTAAATTTTTGTAAAGCACTGCAAATTGCCCTGTGTATGAACTGTACTCCATAAATAAACTTGCCTTGTGTGTACAATGTATTATGTTTACAATGTATTAGTGTGTTTATAATGTATTAATGTGTTTATAATGTAATATGTACTATATTGTGTTTAAAGACCGCCAAATGTAAATGTATTTAAATTGTAGTATGTGTTTACAATGTATTATGTGTTTATAATATATTAGTGTGTTTACATTGTATTAGTTTGCATATATGTGTTAACAATGTATTAGTGTGTTTATGACTTATACTGTGTTCCTAATGTCTTTATAATGAATTATGTTTATCATGTATTATAAGGTATTATGTTTGTAATAGGGATGTCTAGTAATAGCTTTTTTGCCGATATCCGATATTGTCCAACTCTTAATTACCGATACCGATATCAACCGATACCGATATATACAGTCGTGCAATTAACACATTATTATGCCTAATTTGGACAACCAGGTATGGTGAAGATAAGGTCCTTTTAAAAAAAATTCTAAAATAAAATAAGATAAATAAATTAAAAACATTTTCTGGAATAAAAAAAGAAAGTAAAACAATATAAAAACAGTTACATAGAAACTAGTAATTAATGAAAATGAGTACGGTAACATTAACTGTTAAAGGTTAGTACTATTAGTGGACCAGCAGCACGCACAATCATGTGTGCTTACGGACTGTATCCCTTGCAGACTGTATTGATATATATTGATATATAATGTAAGAACCAGAATATTAATAACAGAAAGAAACAACCCTTTTGTGTGAATGAGTGTAAATGAGTGTAAATGGGGGAGGGAGGTTTTTTGGGTTGGTGCACTAATTGTAAGTGTATCTTGTGTTTTTTATGTTGATTTAATAAAAAAAACCACAAAAAAAAACCGATACAGATAATTTCCAATATTACATTTTAAAGCATTTATCGGCCGATAATATGGGCAGGCCGATATTATCGGACATATCTAGTTTTAATGTAATGTATGATAATGTGTTTATAATCTGTCTTTTGTAACTTATTGTGTTTAAAAATGTGTCTTTAAAATGTATTAAGTGTCTTGTGTAATGTATTTGGTGTTTAAAATGTGTATTACGTTATGTGTGTTTATAGTGTATTATATATATTACGTGTTTGGGTCTTTATAATGTATTATAATGTGTTTATAATGTATCTTTATAATGTATTATGTGTTTACACTGTGTCTTTATAATGTATTTTAATACATATATAATGTGTCTATAATGTATTATGTGTTTGTTATGTAATGTGTTCATATTGTGTCTCTAATTTATTATGATACTCATTATAATGTGTTAGTGTCTTTATAATGAATTATGAGTTTATAATGTGTCTTTATAAGGAATTATGAGTTTATATGTCTCCATAATTTATTGTTTATAATGTAATGTGTTTATACTGTGTCTTTATAATGTATGATTATAATCCCCATTATAATGTGTTAGTAATATGTCTTTATAATGAATTATGAGTTTATAATGTGTGTCACTTGGTTCCATGTGGTAAAAGCGAGCTTTACACTCAAAGAAGCTTCTGTTCAATGTCTTTTTTTCGACTGGACGATGCATTGAATTAAATTGAAAGGCACAGGTGGAAACAGGAAGTGAGTAACATCTGGTACCTTTAACACATGCTGAAAGGCCTCTCATGGAAGGTTTACTTAATAAGTTTTAACATGGCGTCTAAATTGCCTCCATTGTTTAACACACTGGTCCCACTGAAGACAAAGCCATGTTTGTTCTGCGTCCAGACAGGAAGTCAGTCTGTAGGTTCTGGCCTCGTCATTACATCATAACACCAATGGCATTAGCCCCCCCACACCCACACCCACACCCACACCCACACCCACACACAGGCAGGCCTGTTCTCCCCCACCTGGGAACTAATATAAAACATGAGCTCATGTTTGGTGGAAGGGTGGATCTCCAAGAGTGTGTTTGTACACCCACTTCATTAGGTACACCTGTATAGCCCAACAATTTCCAATCCAAATGTCCAAATATAGATATTTTGCAATATGTTTATTTTTGTGCTGCATGAGAGACCTTTCTAATATTTTGACTCTCCTATACAGTAGCTAAATAATCCGCTGCAGCCAATGACGTAACGTTCAAGTGGGGACAAGACATCTGGGAGTCTTTTACTTAGAATGTTCTAACCGACCCTCCCTGTCCTTTCTCTGCGGTTTTTGTTTGGCAGCACAAGCCTTGACTAGCACATAATTAAAGTATGCCTAGCAACAGAGTGGCTGCAAAGGTGTGTGACATGACCAGCAAAAAAAATAATATTACAAGTACATCACTGCACGTAAGCGTGATAAACATCGAATGCCCGTGACCTTTGATCCCTCAGGCTGTACTGCATCAAAAAGCGACATCAGTGTGTAAAGGATATCACCACATGGGGTCAGGAACACTTCAGAAAACCACTGTCAGTAACTACAGTTGGTCGCTACATCTGTAAGTGCAAGTTAATACTCTCCTATGCAAGGCGAAAACCGTTTATCAACAACACCCAGAAACGCCGCCGGCTTCGCTGGGCCCGAGCTCATCTAAGATGGACTGACGCAAAGTGTGTCTGACGAGTCCACATTGTTTTTGGAAACTGCGGACGTCGTGTCATCCGGACCAAAGAGGAAAAGAACCATCCGGACTGTTATAGGCGCAAAGTTGAAAAGCCAACATCTGTGATGGTATGGGGGTGTATTAGTGCCCAAGGCATGGGTAACTTACACGGGCTCTATCTAGTGGTACGCCAAAGAATCACTTGGATAAAAGTTAAGTGCTTTATTTTCCTATATTCAAACACAGTGTTATTCTTCAAACTGTGTGTAATGTTACAGTGGCCAAAAATATTAAATATACTTGTTATATAAAACCACTGCCTTGTTTTTCCATTAATACTTAGGTCTAGTACACTACTGTATTTTAATGTTGGTCATTAAGGTGGTACTTGAAGAGCCAAGTTTCTAAGGTGGCACTTGGTGAAAAAAGTTTGAGAACCACTGACTTAATATAATTTGTTGTAAATGTACTCTTTCACCTGCAATTATAACAGCTGATTGGACAGAGGCAGTAATGTGAAGTTTCAAAAGGGTTGCGCACAAGAAGGACTAAAAGTCAACTCACCGGTGCAGGTACCGTCGTCCGCCAGCGTGTATCCCAGGATGCACGGCACCGGGTAGCTCACCTGGGGGTAGCTAGGCTCCGCCGTCCTCTCAGGGGGGACGGGCTGAAAGCTATTGGTCTGTCCCTCCGACGTG
This sequence comes from Nerophis lumbriciformis, assembly GCF_033978685.3. Classification (NCBI taxonomy): domain Eukaryota; kingdom Metazoa; phylum Chordata; class Actinopteri; order Syngnathiformes; family Syngnathidae; genus Nerophis; species Nerophis lumbriciformis. Next base: position 45,562,963 of record NC_084555.2, on the reverse strand, counting down.
CCCCCATAAGCGGTCTCGGGCAGCTGCTGCACCTGCGGGCGCTCGGGACTGAAGGGCCGGCTATAGAGCCCCCGGGGGAGGCACAGGTAGCCCCCGTTCTGGTTGACGCAGCGCATGTCGCCCCTGCAGGCGTCGGGCATAGTGCGGCACTCGTCCACATCTGGGAGAGACAAGAGCAAAAGGTGTGCTGGGCACGGTTTTAGCGGCTTTAATCGTACGGGGGAGGCGCTTACCTATGCATTGTCTCGACCTGCGCTCGAACATGAAGCCTTCGGAGCACGTCTGCTGGAACATCAGCAAAACAATTCACATTTGAAGAGGAACTTTTAACTTTGACAGCGGAGCAACTGGAGGATCAATAACTGGTGTTTGAACTCAGCAACATATTCCTTCATGCCAATAATACTATTCTCGCTAAAACCGGAAATATACACAGTACAGGCCAAAAGTTTGGACACACCTTCTCATTTTCTTTATTTTCATGACTATTTACATTGTAGATTGTTTACTGAAGGCATCAAAACTATGAATGAACACATGTGGAGTTATGCACTTAACAAAAAAGGTGAAATAACTGAAAACATGTTTTATATTATTATTATTAATTGAAGTTAAAAAGTGGCTTTCGAGCAATCAAAGCTGCTCACACGGTCACTAAGGTGGGCACCTTGTTTGACATGTCAACTTAATGTGTATTATATTTATCTATGAGAGCATTTGTGTTGTAAATTGTTAGGTGTGTCTGTTAAATTCATGGTTGTTTTTACAAATGATGACAGATGTGAACAAGAGCATGTATTGTCTTTGTGTGATGTAAATGAGGTGTGGTTGTATTGTATATTAAGTATGTGTCCATGAAAGGGTATTTTATGACTTTTTTCTTAATACTTGTGTATGATTTTATTGTCATAATTTTATTGCATGATTTTTGTATCCCTTTAATTTAGGTAGCCAGGGACTGTAGATGGAAATGAGCTATTTAGCTATAATCTGGTACAGAACATTTCTGTCTTTGAGCTTAATGTTTCTGTGCATTGTCCCTTCAAATAAAGACTAAACTAATATTCTAGTTTCTTCAAAAAAGCCACCCTTTGCTCTGATTACTGTTTTGCACACTCTTGGCATTCTCTCGATGAGCTTGAAAGGGATCTCACTGCACAGGTGTCATAGTTTTGATGCCTTCAGTGACAATCTACAATGTAAATAGTCATGAAAATAAAGAAAACGCATTGAAATGAGAAGGTGTGTCCAAACTTTTGGCCTGTACTGTATATACACATTAAAACACATTGTACACACACCTTCACATTGTTATAACCTTATCTCACAACTACTTGTTTAGAAAGCTTCAGATACAAGGGTCTATGCCAGGGGTGCCCAAAGTGCGTCCCGCAGCAAAATTTTTAACGGCCTGCCGCACATTGTAAAAATACTATTACCAAAAAACACAGTAGAATAAAACTTGAAATTGGTTTAAGTAACAGGAAAAGTTGAAATATTGACACTATTTCTTTCAAACGAATACTGATACAGAAAGCTTCCCCCTTCTTCTCAGGAACGATACCGTTAACTGATTCACTTATTAATATCCATACATTTTCAAATGTACATTGTGCACATGCATTTTTCTTTGCGACTGGCTTTGGTGCAACTTCTGCAGCACAGGCTACAATGGCTTTCTTAACACCGTAATAGCCATACTGGGGGTTGAGGTGGCTGATAGGGTTTGATGTGTTGAAGCGTGATGTTTTCCTTCTCGCCGAATGTTTGAGCATATAGCACACAAAATGTTTTCTTCTGAAACAGTGAAGAAGTCACAAACGATCGACGCCATGTTGATGTAAAAGGAACTCAGGGGAAGTTTACGACACGAGTCACAAGAAAAGGAGCGCTTCATTTATTCGCCCTGACCCACTTACAACACAGTACGAGTAATCTTGCAGTTTTTGGGTTTTTTTGCTGACGTGCAGGGTCTTTTTTTAATCTATATATTATATTGGCTTTGACATTGAAATGGCTCCCTAGGTTTTTTTTAATTTTCAGTGCGTGGCCCTTAACCGAAAAAGTTTGGACTACCCTGGTGTATACTTTTAAAATACATATGCTGCAATATATAATCCGAAAAATGCCTATGCAGAGAGGCCTGTAATTATAAAGTGCCTACACTCCAGTGTAGGGTTGTACGGTATACCGGTATTAGTATAGTACCCCGATACTAATGAATCATATTCGGTACTATACCGCCTCTAAAATGAACGACTTGGTATCAAATTGATACCCAAATTTGGGGTATCATCAAAAAATGATGTACAGTATCAAACAACAGAAGAATAAGTGATTATTACATTTTAACAGAAGTGTAGATAGAACATGTTGAAACGGAAAATAACCAGATATTAACAGTAAATGAACATTTAGATTCATTTTTACAGCTTGTCCCTCATAATGTTGACTAAATAATAGAATGATAAATGACACAATATGTTACTACTTACGTCAGCAGCTAAATTATGAGCCTTTGTTTGCTTACTTACTAATAAAAGACAAGTTGTCTTGAATGTTCACTATTTTATTTAAGGACAAAATTGCAATAAGAAACATATGTTTAATGTACCCTCAGATTTTTTTGTTTAAAAAAAACAAAGCAATAAAGCAATTTTTTGTGCTCCCCTTTATTTAGAAAAGTATCGAAAATAATCGAAATACATTTTGGTACCGGTACCAAAATGTTGGTATCAGGACAACGCCTACTCCAGTGTATAAATCACCAAATAACTACGGTACATTAAAAATGATTTCAGACCACTCTGCAATACACAGCTATAATGTATAGTTGATAAAGTTCATGTGCAAAACCAATCATTTACAATGTTTTTAATACACAAGAATATCTATAGAAGGTACTGGTTTGGATGAAGTGCTAGCTACAACTCTTGGCAAAAATAATAGAATCAGCAGACTTGGAGAATGTTCTTTCAGTCGTTTACTTTTGTAGAAATAAGCAGATAACAGACACGACACAGACCTATAGTCATTTTAAAAGGCAACTTTCTGGCTTTAATAAACACTAAAAGAAAAATCAAGAAAATAAATTGTAGTAGTCTGTAACAGTTTCATTTCAAGCAGAGAAAAAAATATAGAAACACTCAATTTTGAGGAAATAATTATGGAATCATGAAAAACAAACCACTAGTATTTTGTTGCACCACCTCTGGCTTTTATAACAGCTTGCAGTCTCTGGGGCATAGACTTCAATTTCCACCAAAGATTTCCATTTGGATTAAAATCTAGACTATTTGCAGGCCATGACATTGACCTTAAGTGTCTTTCTTCAAGGAAGGTTTTAACAGTTTTTGCTCTGTGGCAAGATGCATATCACCTTGAAATATAATTGACATCATCCCCAAACATATTTTCCATTGATGGAATAAGAGATGTGTTCAAAATGTCAATGTAAACTTCTGTAGTTATTGAGGATGTAATGACAGCCATCTCCCCAGTGCCATTACCTGACACACAGCCTCATATCATCAATGACTGTGGAAATGTGCACGGTTTCTTCAGGCAGTCGTCTTCATAAACCTCAATGGAACTGCACCAAACTAAAGTTCCAGCATCATCACCTTCTCCAATGCAGATTCATCACTGAATATGACTTTTATTCAGGCATCCATAGTCCATGATTGCTTTTCCTTAGTTCATTGGAACCTTGTTTTTTGTTCTTTTTAGAGATTTATGGCGGCTTTTGTTTAGTTTTTCCGATTTAAATCCCATTTCCTTTCGGCACTTTCTTACATTTCAGTCACAGACGGGGACTCCAGATTTTGTTCATTTGTTTTGCTGTGCATTTTCTTGTCTTAGGGCTTTGATGTTTTCCCTGGTCTACAGTATGTTGGTCTTTTACAACCTTCTCACCAAGGGGAGCTCCACAAACCACGTCAAACCCAGATTACGATCTAACAAAGGTCTTAACTCATTATCCTTCTATGCCACATCAATATGGAATACACTCCCAATAGGTGTAAAAGAAAGTGCATCTCTATCCTCCTTCAAAACCACACTAAAAGAACACCTCCAGGCAGCTACAACCCTAGCCTAACCCCCCTGCCCCCACCACATCCCACCTCCGCGGATTGTAAATAATCAAATGTACTGTATATACTTGTTCTTATGCTTTCTGAGCTCACTATGTTCACTGCCCGCTGTACATATCCTACGAAGACCTATACTGTTTCAATGCCCATTTCTCAGATGATAAACTTGTAAAATGACTGAAATATGCTGAAAGCAACCTAACCTACTTAATTTAACAATTCAATACCCACTTGACATCCATTGCAGCCGGTTACCTTAGAAGGGGGGTCCCTACATCTTCAATCCCTTCTCAAGGTTTCAAATTTTTCCCTTTGGAGTTTTTACTTGCCCGATTGTGGGTTTAGATCAGTAGATGTTGTTATGCGTTTGTGAAAGCCCTTTGAAGCACTCGTGATTAAGGGCTATTTTGAAAAAATGTGATTGATTGATGGATGATAATGTTTCTTGAAGCCAGAAAGTTTCCTTTTGAAATGACTATAGTTTTGTGTTATGTCTGTTATCTACTTCTGTTTGGAAAATTTAAACAACTGAATGAACATCCTGCAAGACTGGTGATGCCATCATTTTTCTAGGGTTTTTATAATACGCAGTAAAACAATGCTACAATCCTTTATTGTTAATCGACTACCTACCTAATTACATCACATTAAAATAGATGAGTCAATGCCTGCACAATTTCCCAATCTTAAATTCGATTTCTTTTGCTGCTTTTTCAGATATTTGCATTGCTGTGTTTCTAATAGTTGTATTCTATGTGTAAAAAAAAGCATCTGTGCAGTATGTGCTTGTTCTGGAACGCTCCAAATGAATGAAAACATATACACTATAAAGTACAGTCCAATAGTAAAACCAGTAGCTTTCAAGTTTTATTGCTAAGTTCGAGTCAAAAATAGTTCATGTAAATAAAGTACTTGGAATTGTGAGGAGAAAATGTGAGAATAAAGTGCTTACCTGTCCATGTGCCAACTGGATATGAAACAAAATAAATAGCAGAGCTGCCAACATCCTGTAAGCAGAAAATGTCAAGGTTTAAGCTGCAGTGAACAACTTCTACTAAACTAAGATACAGTTGATGTACTAACCTTGCAGAGGAAGACGGCTTGCAGGAACTTTTGCCACAAAACATGTCTCAGCTTTTCCTTCAACGACCCTTAAAATGTTAACTTAAGTCCTGTGGTCGACCCCCCCTCAGCTAAGACCACCACACCAGGATGTCAGTCCCTGGTCCAGGTCGCTAAAAGGAAGGACCGCTTTTCAAAGTGGAACAGGACAGGATGGTGTCGCCTCTAAAAGATGATTTAGCTGCCGCCCCCTTACACGTTCAGCCCCCCTTAACACAGCTGGATCCCATCAGGCAGAAAAAGAGACGCCCCCCTCCCTTCTCGTGCAAGATCCAAGTGCAAAAGCACAGCTTGGAGGAGACAAATCTGCAACATTTGTGCACAAAACGGTAAAAGATTCAATTTGTGGCACTAAAAAAAGAATTCCTGCAGTGTGACGTCGACACGCGGAAGAAGTGTTCTACTAAACCACCAGCAGGGGGCAGAAGTACGTTTATTCAAAAACTTGTTTTTTTCCCACATCTACAAAACGTCCTTTACAGCCGAGAAGATAAATGTACAAACAGTCCGTTTTTTTTTATTATTCTGTAAATATAAATATTCCTATTAGCCATTTACATCATGATTATACAGCTTATTAGCAAAAATAACGGGCACTGTGTAAGTAGCGCCCATAAATAGGGGGAACAATATATAATAAACGTGTATGACTATGTAATGTGAGGTCTTTGTGACTTTTGCAGATGTTGTGTGTGTGCAGCCACAGGATGTTTGGCAATCTCGTAATGCTGATCATGTCAGGGAAAAAGAAAGCAAAACTGAGATGATGATTGGAGCGAGCCCTCACAAGTTAAAGTGGGAGCTCAAAAGGTCACTTTGGTTCATAAAATGATGCATTTAGAAGACAAAAAACTGAGAAAAACTAAAAATGTGCTTTTTTCCCCCCACAGTTGATGTCTTTGTGGATTCAAATAAAGCTTTACTTGGATGAGGATGCATAGGATAGTTCTCAAAACACCAGAGCTTTTCTTCACTGCTTCAGCAGGTCTTTCAGTACGGCGCCGCTGCTGGCCTCGGCAGACACGGGCACGGGTGTGAAGGTGGGCAAGGCGTCCGAGATGGGCTTCATCAGCAGGTGACTCCCCGGGGCGCCGGAGCCACCCAGCAGGGGCACGGCAGCAGAGCGCGGCGCCAGGAAAGGGTTGGAGTCGGCGGCTCGCTTGTTGGCTGCTGCCGCCATGGCACCTGTGAGCAAGGAGAGAGGGTGATACAGTCATCGATGATTGCAGGCAGCGATAGCACGCAAAAGGAGCAGTTGACAGGTGGGAGGTTTTTTTTACCCGACGTGCCAGTGTTGATTCTACGAGAAGGCGGGGGGCTCAGAGGTTTGATGTCATGGTGAAGAAGCTTTGGTGCGGGAAGCGAGGGCGTCGACTCGGTCTCCAGGAACCTGACAAACATCTCTGAGAAGGACTGGAACAAATATGCATATTAAAAGTGTGCTAAAGGAAGAAAATATACTCCCCCCTTGGCCTGAGTTAAAAGGGGAACTGCACTTTCTATGTAATATTGCCTATTATTTACAATCCCTATGTAAGGCAACGACACATTTGTTTTTATTTTTTATATACATCCTAAGTAGGGCTGGGCGATATGGCCTTTTTTTAATAGCTCGATATTTTTTAGGCCATATCGCGATACACGATATATATCTCGATATTTTTGCCTTAGCCTTGAATGAACACTTGATGCATATAATCACAGCAGTATGATGATTCTATGTGTCTACATGAAAACATTCTTGTTCATACTGCATTAATATATGCTCATTTTAAACTTTCACGCAGAGAGGGAAATCACAACTAAGTCAATTGACCAACACTGTATTTGTTAAAGAGTTATTAAGCAGTGGCACAAACATTCATGTCATTTCAAAACAGAACGTGCAAGATTGTCAGAGACATTTTAAAACAAGCTATGAGTGCACTTTTGTGCATGATGTCCTCAAGACGACAAATCAAAACAACACTAAATTAAAGTGCACTTTTTGTACAGAACGCCACTACAGTAGTTTAAAACAAATAAAGTGCACTTTTGTGCATGATGTCACACAAGATATTTCAATAACTGTCAAATAAAAATGAGCTGCATAATAGGAAATCAAATTGTGTACGTCCTTCGCTATGTGGTAGGTTCCGGCGGACGTTATCTCTTTATGTCGTGGACTATTTTTTTCGTACGGTGTTGATGTGGAAATGGTTGCCTCGGCATTTTGTTGGTGTGGCACCGAACGGAGATGTTGACATGCGGAGTAAGCACTCTTCATTCTCTAGCGGGTGACTTTTCAAATGATGCTACATATTAGCAGTAATGCTACTTTTTGTAGCAACGCTTTCACTCCACACTTGACAAATTACGGTTGTCTGTTCGACATATTCCCACTTAAAGCCAAACCACCGCCAGACGATGGACCCCCTGCTGTTTTACTTAGGAATTAATTCTTCCTTCATTTGTTACCAGATTCGCACCTTCTTTCTCTCGTATTACCACTCGCACCACAGCTAACTTTAGCCATGCTGCTACCTCTCTGCTCAGCGAGGGCGTATACGTATGTGACGTATGCAAGAAGGTGCGCTTGTTTATGTCTCTGTGAGAAGGAGAGACTAGTAAGAGTGAGAAGAGCCTGTAGTGTAATGCCTGCAGCTAAAAGCAACTGCGTGAGAACGTATACTCGAATATCACGATATAGTCATTTTCTATATCGCACAGAGAAAAACCCGCAATATATCGAGTATATTGATATATCGCCCAGCCCTAATTCTAAGTCGTTAAATACAGCAAGTATGAGGTGGCTATCGATGCAGCAAATGGGAGAACACTATTCCACCCATAAAACCCTCCATATAAACAATCCAAAAACCGTCAACCATACCTGACCTGATTATTAACCAAGTATTAGAGGTATTATTATAAGCGCTGACGCCGACAAACTCGTTTTAGTGCCGCTGCTGGTGCATCGCCTATGAGCTGGTGAAAGTTAAATCTAGATTATTAATCATGTCTCTCACCTGTATAGTAGAAGGATGTAGCAATAAATCGAGAAGTTGGTCAACTTTGACATTCAACTTAGACATTAAAAAAAACGCTCGGGCACCTTTTTTTTAACCCTTTGTAGGGATTATGATAAATTCTTCATCTGAATGTGAGGATATGAACATCCCATTAGTCGTCATCCCAGTGAGAGCAGACATTGTACAGTAAGTGATTGCGGTATAATTTTCAAAGTTTGTATATCTTGTTTTAGCACTTAGCAATACTGCTACATGATGCTTAATGTTTAACTAGAACTGGATGGGTTTAGCACAGTTTCTAAATCCTCCGTATATTCAGGCTCAAAAATATAATGATTTGGATCAATAATTGTCCCAAAGTAATAGTATTTATGTCTAATGAAGTATACCATGATTAGTAGTATTTGTTATTGTTGAAAGAAAAAGGAAACGTTGAGATGCGTCGGTGAAAATAACTTGCCGCAGTATGCTTAAAATGAGCAAAATACGTAAGTATCATTATTATGAATGTGTCTGTTACTACATTACATATATACTTATGGCGTGTATGCGTTGATGGAGGATTTTGGATGTTTTTAAAGCGCTTTATAGGCGGAATAGAGCGAATCCCACTAGCTTAATTGTTAGCTGACTTTTGCTAACGTTTATTTACAAGTTTTAATGCATAAAAAAAGAAAAACATGTGTGTCCTTGTCTTACAAAATGATTGTGTATTACAGACAATATTCCAAAGAAGTGCAGTTCCCATTTAAAGATGCATACGTGCTATAGTGCTAAAGGGCAAACGTGCTAAATTGTTGCATATTTGAAGTGTGCTGGAGGGAGAAAATACATATGTCGCTTGGCCTGGTAAGTTCAAGTGCTGCTATTTTTGCACAAGTAACTCGCATTAACATATGTGTTCACTCAAGAAAACATGCACGAATAAAGCATACGTAAGTGCATCTATGTACAAAATATTGCACAAAATATGAATACATAACTAAATATTGGAACTATTACAGCAGCCATGGAGAAGGTGGAAATATGGCTACATGACTCTTGTCTTACATTAAACATTGAGAAAACGGCAACAATGTATTTTGTAAACAAATATAAAATGTCATCCTTTCCAAATATAACGGTTAATAAGAAAATAATACAAAATGTTAGTGAATACTGTTACCTGGGTGTCATTTTAGAGTCAACACTTGGCTTTAAAAAACATATCAAACAGATGTGCCAGAGTTGTATCAGGAATTTATTAACACTGGAGGCAGCTCAAACTTATTTTAATGCAATGATTGTGTCTCGTTTTTATTATTGTATAACATGTTGGTCACAGGCAAGCAAAATGACACTGAGGCCATTGGAAACTTTGCACAAACGATCGCTCAAAATCCTTGACCGAAAACCATAACACCACCATCACTGTTTAGGTCTTCAAAAATATAGATTGTTAAATTTAGCTAACATTCAAAGATTAGCATCAATACGAATGGCCCATCGAATCCTAAATAACACTGCACCAGCGCCACTTAAGCACTTTGTCCAGTTTACATCTGCTGTGACAACTAGAAACACACGAGCCTCCACCAGGGGGCAGTGTGGCGTACCCAGATGTAAAACCTTTTTTGCACAATCAGCCTTTTCATATAAAGCCATAAAGGAATGGAACGACCTCACAACAAACTTGAAAGGTCTAACAGAATACTCTTCAATCACAATTCAATTGAAGTTATGATTACATGCTATAGTATGATTTTATTTATTGTCATAATTTTATTGCATGATTTTTGTATCCCTTTAATTTAGGTAGCCAGGGAATGCAGATGGAAATGAGCTATTTAGCTATAATCTGGTACAGAACATATCTGTCTTTGAGCTTAATGTTTCTGTGCATTGTCCCTTCAAATAAAGACTAAACTAATATTCTAGTTTCTTCAAAAAAGCCACCCTTTACTCTGATTACTGTTTTGCACACTCTTGGCATTCTCTCGATGAGCTTGAAAGGGTTCTCACTGCACAGGTGACATAGTTTTGATGCCTTCAGTGACAATCTACAATGTAAATAGTCATGAAAATAAAGAAAACGCATTGAAATGAGAAGGTGTGTCCAAACTTTTGGCCTGTACTGTATACACACATTAAAACACATTGTACACACACCTTCACATTGTTATAACCTTATCTCACAACTACTTGTTTAGAAAGCTTCAGATACAAGGGTCTAAACCAGGGGTGCCCAAAGTGCCTC
>NC_084555.2:45415000-45547500 GCF_033978685.3 Nerophis lumbriciformis | reverse complement strand
CCGATCCCACTCATGGATGATCGGAATCAGAAGCATAAAGCCGTGATAAGAATGTCAATAGTTGGAAATATTAATTTAAGATGGCAGGAGTGCATGTTTTTATACATATACATTTCAATAATAAACTGTTTTATAGTTAATCTGTAAATTTTACGAATCAGTTCGCAAACTAGCAAATACTGAATCAACAGTGCCTCAAGTGGTCACAGTTAAGTATTGAATCCTATTTTAAATCAGTTGCTTCAAGAAGTGAAGTATCAAATCCATACATTTATTTTTTTACTCATCCCAAACTGAGACAATTAAACAGGAACACACATTGTTAGTTTTGATATGGTTTGCAAAGAGAAAGCAACAACTGATGATATTTATTAATCATAGCGGTGGTAGAAGCTGCTATCGTGACTCTAAATAAATACATGAGAATACACAGATGAACCTACTTATCAATCTTTCCCTCGGTGCTGTTGAGGAGGTTCATCAGTTTCTTCTGGGCCTCCTCCAACATCTCTTGTTGCACAGCCACTGCAAAAACACATGCATACACGTAAGCTACCATAAATAGGCAGCCTGTCCAGAATCCATATGTGGCAGACTGGCAGGGCAAGCACATGACCTCATTTAAGCAGTGATGCAAAGTTGTAGCAGAGTGAGATAAGCGTATCGCATTTAAGCGTGGGAGAATGTAATGTCACGACACAAGGAGGCATTCAGAGTGGGGATGGGCGATATCAAATCCATACTGCAATGTATTGCAGCCTTTTGTGATAAGGATATATATCACAATATATTTTTTGGCCTATAAATGAGCTGGGCGAAGTGGCTGGGGAGAGGGAAGTCTGGGCTTCCCTGCTTAGGCTGCTGCCCCCGCGACCCGACCTCGGATAAGCGGAAGAAGATGAATGGATGGATGGATGGAAATTATTTCAAAACAGGTTACAGGTAGAGATTGACCGATACGTTTTTAGTGCCAATACCGATTATTAGTAGTCAAGTAGACCGACAATCGATATTTGGAGCTAATATTCATTTGCAGTAAAAGTTATTCAAACATGAATAGTATGCGTCAGTAAACAGCTGGACAAGACTTTAAGTTGTTTTTTTGGGGGGTTTTTTAATTTTGGAAATATCGGGCCAGTAGCGACAATGTTTTTTGCTGCGTGCTAATTTCGCACCAAACAACATCAGGGATTTTCACAAACACCTTTATTACGTGTGTCTAAGACAGGGGTCGGCAACCCAAAATGTTGAAAGAGCCATATTGGACCAAAAATACAAAAAAAAAATCTGTCTGGAGCCGCAAAAAATTAAAAGCCATATTACATACAGATATTGTGTCATGGAATATAAATTGAATTTTGAGGACTTAAAGGAAACTAAATGACCTCAAATATAGCTACAAATGAGGCATTATGATGCAATATGTACATATAGCTAGCCTAAATAGCATGTTAGCATCGATTAGCTTAGCAGTGACCAAATATGTCTGATTAGCACTCCAACAAGTCAATAACATCAACAAAACTCACCTTTCATGCACAACCTTAAAAGTTTGGTGGACAAAATGAGACAGAAAAAGAAGTGGCATAAAACACGTCCTAGAAAGTCGGAGAAAGTTATACATGTAAACAAACTACGGTGAGTTCAAGGACCGCCAAAATTAGTAGGACAAAACGGCGCTCGCCAAATACTCAAATCAGTGAAGCATGTTTAATACAAACAGTGTGCTTTATAACAATTAGGGAGGTTTGTGTCATGTTTGTCCTCCTACAGAAACCATATTAAAACAAATAATAACATTTTTTCTCCTCATCTTTTTCCATTTTTCATACATTTCTGAAAAAGCTCCAGAGAGCCATTAGGGCGGCGCTAGAGCCGCGGGTTGCCGACCCCTGGTCTAAGAGAAGTATTAACATTTAGATTTCAAAATATGGGAAATCGCCTGGGAAAATTGGTAAAAATATGGGATTTCTCTACATCACAATAACTCATCACCTACACAATTTTATAAAAGTTAATGGATTGAATACATTGTAAAGTTTCCTCTTGAAGAACCCTGGAATATTGCAAACATTGAAATAAAAACAATTCTGGACTCTTTCACGTAGCTTATAAATGAGACACTTTTCAAGCTGGCTGACATAATTTCTTCCTGGATGTTACAGAAAGTATGAGAATGTGTGAGCTGCTGCCTGCTCTACCTTACTTAGATGATAAGTCTCCTTTTTGTCAAAATATTTACACAAAGTTTGGATTTTTGGCAGGGATATCTTTTTTGGCGTCTTTTGTCACGTTGTTATTCGATTGAATCACAGAACATGAAACGCTGCGTGCTCCTTTAATGAGCCCACGTTCCGGGTGTTGCGGATGGAAGCTTGTCGAGTGACTCCATCACTGCAGTAGCAAAAACAAACCAAACAAGGCCGAGAAGACGCCAGGAAAGAAGGACAAAAGTTGGATTTTCCCGCAAAAATATGAAGTTTTGACCAGTATGCAGAGGAGACATGCTGTAGGCGAAGGAAAAGAGAGAAAAGGGGTAATAGCCGTTGAAAAGACCGGGGAAGAATTCTCACAGGAACTCAAATACATGCCCTGTCAGATATCAAAAATGTTTTGGGGAGAATTATTGACAATAGGACTCAATTTTTACTCTTAAACGGAAAGCAATTAATAAAACGTGGTGGTTATTACAATCTACTTCACTATTTATTTGTTTAAGTACCGTAACTACACTGCAAAAACGGAAATTTAAGTAAGATTGAATATCTCAAATAAGGTTGATATTTGCTTAATTTCTGTCTGATAAAATAATTCTTCTCACTAAGCAGATTTTATGTTAGTGTTTTACTTGTTTTAAGGGTTTTGGTCCTAAATTATCTCAGTAAGATATTACAGCTTGTAGCTGTGATTTTATGCTTGAAACTAGAATATCAACTGATGCAAAGCTGTGTCATTAACACTCACAAGTATAAAACTACTTTTTTAAAGTAATAATTTCTTACTTCAAGCATGAAAAAAAAAAAATCATGATGCCGAGCGCATATCATTATGTCAAGATAATGGCACTAGCATTTACTTAATTTAAGAATATTTTCCATCATATTGAGCAAAAATGTCTTCTTTTTTTAACCAAGAAAAGTGCACTTGTTATTAGTGAGAATATACTTATTTTAAGGTATTTTTGAGTTCATTGAGGTTAGCTAATTTTACTTGGAAAAGTCTTGACCAGCCGAATTTTCTTGTTCTATTGGCAGATAATTTTGCTAAGTTCAAATAAAATATCCCAAATTTTTAATTTTTTTTTTTCTTGTTTTTGAATACTGACTTTTTGCAGTTTAAATATTGGCATCTTTAAAAAAATAAAAAATAAATAAATTAAAAAAAAGGCCGATACCAATTAAAAAAAAAGGTTGATACCAACATATGTCAAAATGCCAAGTATTGGGGCCAATTATTGGTCTCTCTGGCTGACGCAGTTCCAGCTGGACAGCAGTTATTCTGTTGTTTTCACTAGCTTAGCGGTTAGCATGACTTTTCATCTCCTTCTGTTCTTCCTAGCTCGCTGTGTCACATGTTTAGCTGTTGCTCGTCCTCCACTGATGATGAAACTTATTAGTCTGCACAAGGTATGGACATTCTTTAGCAGTACTTTCTAGCCACCTCTGTCAGGATGCTCCAACTTGTTGCTCTCAATTGTGCATGACACGTTTAAAATGTGTCAACCACATGCTCAGCGATAGGGCAATTAAATCATGATCTCCATTTATATAGTTTCTATCGTATCTGGTAACCCTACTTCAGAGGTCATACAGAAATGTTTAAGAAGAATTATGGAAAAGAAACGTTTTCCTTGTTAGATGGGAGTCCTGGAGGCTCGGAGGCAGCAGGCTATGAGGGACTAACTGCTAACGTCTGCTGCTAAAGTTGGACATTAGGGTAAGGACTGAGCACGTCACCTTGCTTCTTCAAGTCGTGGATTTGCTCCTCTTTCAAGTCGAGCTGATCCGTGAGGCGAGACGCCGATTCGAGAGCGGCGTTGGCCTCGTCGAGGTTCAGCTGACAGAGGGGCGAGAAGCTTGAACACATGTGGTGTCTTGTGTTCAGCTAGAACCAAACAGGTGACTGAACTACCTGAAGAGCAGACGCTTGGTCTCCAAACATGTCAGACTTCTTTTTCCACTCCTGTTTCTCCTTCCTGAGCTTGTCCAGCTCTGCTGAGTACATGGCTTTTTCCTCTGAACGGTGGTACAATCGATTTGTCAACGATCATGTGGACTGAAATTGCATTGTCTTCACCCGCGACTTGCCTTGCTGGAACTGCTCTAGCACCATCTGCAGGTTGGTAAGGGACACTGCATACTGGTTGACCTGCTCCTGGGAGGTCCTGAGCTGGTTGAGGGCGTCGTCCCTTTGCTTGAGCACGCCGCTCAGCTGCTCCTGCAAAGACTCCACCTGCATGCTGGCCTGTTGGCTGCACAGAGAATGATTATTATTTACGGTCTATACATTTTTTTATCTTCATAATATGTTTTACTCTGGCTGTTCTTTCTTACTCATGGTTCTTACTATTTCAGGTTTTAGTATTTATTTATTTTCTGCATTCCTCAGAGGGAGCCTTCTGCATCAGGGATTATATCGGCCATGGCTGCGGGGGCACTTTGTGTCAGCGTCCTGGTGGCCGTGGCTTAATCACCTCCTAGTGCAGACAGCTCCTGTGATAGTGTTTCTTCGCCTGGCTCCTCTGTACTCACCCTTGCAGTCATCTTTGTGTTTGTTTGAGTGTGTGTGTGTGTGTGTGTGTGTGAGAGTGTGTGTGTGATTGATTAAGAGGGATGTGGGTCATCGGGGCATTGTTTTATGTCAGTAAAGCACTTTGTGTTGCATTTCTTTTATGTATGAAAAGCA
This sequence comes from Nerophis lumbriciformis, assembly GCF_033978685.3. NCBI lineage: Eukaryota > Metazoa > Chordata > Actinopteri > Syngnathiformes > Syngnathidae > Nerophis > Nerophis lumbriciformis. The sequence continues at coordinate 45,542,595 of NC_084555.2, read as the reverse complement.
TTTTATAAATAAAGTTTGATTTGATTTGTTGAATAAACCAAAGTAAAGAAGGTAGGGAAGTTTGGTTGTGGTTGCAGATGCTAACCTTGCGTTCTCCACCGCACTGGAGGATGTGGCCAGTCGCTCATCCAGCATGGCCACTCGCCTTCGGAGCTCCGTCTCCCGGTCTTCTGCGGTGACAGCTTCTCTCGTGTACGAGTCCTCAACCTCCAGGAGGTGATTGCGCAACCGCTCCAGCTCCATGTTGAGGCGCTGTTCTTTATCTCTCGTGTGCTGCAGCTGTGTGGAGACACGGATACGTCACACATAAGCTGCGAGCATTAAAACAGAGGTGGTGCTGCTTGAGCAGTCACACCTCGGTCTGTAAGGCGGTGGTCTCCATTTGCTTCTGCTTGAGGGCCATCATCACCCGATCCCTCTCCTGCTGGAAGGCTACAGCTTTCTCCTGCATGGACTTCATTTCGTTCAGGAGTTGACTGAGCTCCCCTGATTTACCCTAAACAAAGAGAAAGGCTGAATCAGGTAATTGGAGCAGAGAGGTGCCAGTGAACTGACCTGCTCTTTGTCTTTCAACATCTTCTCCACAGTAGCAGCTTTGTCGCTCACGGCGCTCAGCTCAAACTCGCGTTCCCGCAGCAGCAGCGACACTTGCATGTTGGTCTCCTGCAGAGCCCTGAACTCGGACTCCTTCTCGCGTGAGCGCGCCACCACAAGCTCGTTCTCCTCCTTCAGTTTCTTCACGTCCATCTCCAGGATGAGGGCGCGCTCCTTCAGGTTGGTGACGGCCTGCTTGAGTACCTCGTTGTCGTTCCCCCGGTTGCGGAGTGCCTCGCTGACCTGAGCCAGCTGGTCGCCTTTGGTCTTGATGAGCAGGTCCTTGTCTCTGACGGACCTCTGCAGGGCCTCCAGGCTGGCTCGGACCTGCTGGATCTCAGCGGCATGGTTCTTGTGCTCACTCTCGGCAGAGGATGCAGAGCAGGAGAGGCGGTGATTGTTCTCTTGAAGCGTTCGGATCAGGCTTTCCCTCTCAGCTAGCTGAGCTTGAAGCAATGCCAGCTCTTCCGGCGGTTTGGCGGTCTGGAGGCTTGGAGATTCCGCCTCAATGGACTGAGCAGCGTTGGTTTCAGAAGCTGGAGCCACAAGGTCTAGACGGGCCAGCATAAGATCCTTAGTGCTACTGAGCTGGTTTAGAGCCTGCTGGACCTGAGTTAGTTCTAAACTCAAGCTGCCGAGTCGCTGTTCCTTGTGCTCATAGCTCTGGATCAGTCTGGTGTAGTCCACTGAGAGCTTGGAGCTGGAATCACTGTCAGTCGACACCTGATCCTGGAGTTTGATCAGCTCCTCCTGCAACTGGGCAGACTCGTGCTGCATGTTCTTCACTGTGGTGATGACTTGTTGCTTCCACTCCTCCATCTTCTTCACCTGTTGCTTCAGGGTGTCACGCTCCTTCAGCAGTTCCTCAAACTGGTTGCTGCTAACTCCTCCAGAACCGGAGTCTTCCCCTGTGGACTGCAGCACGGTCACCAAAGTTTGACACTTCTGGGTCAGTGCGTCAATCTCGATGTCCTTCTCCCGGATGATGCGCGAGAGGTTCTGGATGGTCTCCTTAAACATCTCTTGGCTTCCTGAAGGATCGCTCATGTTGGAAAGCCGCTGGTTCTCCTGCTGCAGCTTCAGGAGTGCAGCCTCCTTTCCCGCCATGATGTCCACGAGGCGGTGGTAGTCGGAGCGTAGCTGGCTGTTCTCCCGGGTTTTCTCGTTGAGTACGGCGAGAACTTGTTCCCTCTCCACGGCGTAGACCTGCATCTGCTGCTGGAGGAAGAGTACATCCTGACTGTGCCCACCACCCCCCACGGAGACACGTGTATGTAGAGCTTGGATCTCCAGATCTTTCTGCAGGATAATCTGGGACAGTTTACCCACTTCATCGCGGGACACCACCAGCTGGTCCAGCTGCCTGGTCAAAGACAAGTTCTTCTCATTCAGATGGCTGATTTCCGTTTCCTTCTCCTTCATGCCCCTCACCAGTCTTTCCAGTTCCACCTTGGACAGGTCGTGCTTCTCATTACCATTCTCCTGATTTAAAGACTGGGTCTTGTCCTCTTGCAGTATGACGTCTCCTTGCTCCATGGGGGACAGGGCAGGATCTCGAATCTCGCCGAGACTGTCCACGGCCTGCTGCAGTTGGGCCAGCTCTTCGTCTCTGGCCTTGATGAGCCTGTCGTAGTTGAGCGTGGTCTGCTGGTGGCGAGCGATAGCTTGTCCCAGCTCGTTCTGAGAGCAGAGGAGTGACGCCTGCTTCTCTTCCAGGCTTCGCCTGAGAGCCTGCACCTCCTCCTCCATGCCGGTCCTGGAGGACTTAAGCTGGTTGATCTCGGACTCCAGCTCGGTGATGATGTCCAGGGTCCTGGGCTCGGCTGGCGCCTGAGGTCTGCTCTGCTGATCGCGGACCCGGTCTATCTCTTCTTTCAAGTGGCTGTTCTCCTCTTTCATTCCCGATAGTTGTTTGTCCTTTTCCTCTAGCGCCTGTCGGAGCATCTCAGCCTCCTTCCTCAAGGATGCGACGCTCTTCTCTAGCTCTGCCTGCAATTCTGCAGCATTTTCTTTCAGAGTCTCCGCGAACACGTCTTTCTCCTGGAGCAAATCCGTCAGCTGCTTTTGCCCGGAAACTGTGATGGCGAGCATCTCGTTGGTGTCTCTATGATCGGACGTCAGCTGCTCCACATCCCGCTTCAGCTGAGCGATCTCCAGGTCCTTCTCCTGGTTGATTTTGACGGCGCGCTCGTGCTCTGTCTGTAACGCCGAGGCGTTCATGGAGCGCACTCGGGTCAACTCTTCGATGGTTTGCTGGTACTGCCTTGACTGTTCAGAGAGCGAGTCCTCAGCCCGCTGCAGTTCCCCCTCAAGCTGATTCTTCTCCAACTTGAGGGCTTGGATGCGCGTGTCCTTCTCACGCAGCGTCCTGCTCACGGCAGCCTGACTCTCCTTCAACTGCAGGCTCAAGTCATCCGCTTTACTCACAATCTGCTGGCGTTCATCCTTCAACTTTCTGTTCTCCATCTTCAACTCGTACTCTTCAGACATCAGTTTCTCCTGAGAGCTCCTTATGTCGTTTAGTTCCCGTCGCAGACCTGAAAGTTCTGCCTCCTTTCTTGCTAGTTCATCTTCCACTTGTCTAGGCTGCGTTTCAGTCTTCTTCAGCCGACTTAGCTCTTCTTTTATCGCAAACAGCTGCTCCTCCCTCTCCTGGAGATTGTTCTTCAGCTCATCCATGTTCCTCCTTGCTTCCCTACTCTTCTCCTGAGTTTGCGTCAGTTTGTCTTCCAGTTTACGGACTGTGGCCTCCAGCTGCTGTTTGCTCATGTGTAGGTCGTTAAGAGTGAACGCACTCTGGCTTGTTTTCTCTTTTTGGCTCTCTAGTTCCTGCTCCAGCGCCCTCTTCTGGTCTTTAGTAGTGTTGTGCTCTATGTTCAGTTTTGAGAGCTCAGCTTCCGCCTCCTTTAGTTGCTCCTTCACCGAGATCATATGCTGGAGAACGACCAAAACAAAAAGTGTTATTTAAAAAATTCTAATTGAGTTTTGGCGTGTATGGAGGTTCATTTGTGCCTTTATTACGAAAGCTTTTATTGGACATTGAATTCATGCAACTACATTTTTTGCATTTGAATCTTGTGAACTGATTTTTTTAAACATAAAATTATGCTGAAAATTTCATTGAATAAACATTTGTGAGCAAAATTTGTTTTTCAAAATTTAGTTTGTTAAAATGCTGTGTTAGACCAAATCACCGTGTAAAAATTCAGTGTTGCTTCAAAAGTCAAGACCCACTTCCGGTAAATCAAGATTGAAGCAATCGATGCAGAACCAGCCAATGAGGTGTCAAGTTTGAAGCCACATGACAAAGATCTTGCAAAGCAGCAAAAAGGCAGTTTATGCAGAACTACATGCAACCTGGGCAAAATACAACAAAATAAACATTTCAAAAGTTATTTCAATGGTTAGAATATGCACTTTTGAGTGATATACAGGTTACTATGGAAATCCAGGGCTAGAATTCAACCACAGCGACCGCGGCAATTGACACGTCCGCCCTCTTCATTTCCCGTAAGCCCTAAAAAATTGACCAACATCTGCGGAAAGGACATGCCAAGACCACCCTTGACTTTTTGCTTGTTTACATAATGATAATTCGTGATAAAATTCCAGACGGTTAGTATTAACGTCTAATTTTTTAATTACAGAAAACCCGTCATTTATTAATGCATTTTAGGCAACACGAAGTCAGGCGCATGCGCACTAGCGTCGTTTGGCTTGATAATCATGGCGGACTAACTAAACAGACTTTGCTCAGGACATTTCCCCTCGGAGTAAACGGAGCCAAGCGCTTGGTTTAACGTCATTTTCCCTCGGTTCCCCGCGTACGCTTAAGAGAGCACTGCTGTGTTTAGATGGAGACAGGTGTGGACAATATTGGAGACAGACACACTTGTCCCCACACTAAAAGTATACAGCGAAGGAGAAAGCCTATTTTATGTTGTTTTTATTTTCTCAATACAGCGTTCATCAGCTGTGACTGAGAGTTAATGAGGTGAGGAAACATGCAGCATGCGATGTGTCGTGAACGTTATCACAACTTGTTTATAAAGTATTTTGTTTGTTTACTGGGATATTCACTCCTCCTTTATTTAACTGCAAACTGTATCAGTGTTCAAATAACATCAATACTCGCTAAAATGTTTTGACATCTCATCGAACGAAGGCTGTGAAGATTGTGTATTCGATGTGAGAGGTGTCACTCTTCTTTATTTTTGTTGGCCAAACTGTTGTACTGAACCACAAGGAGGCGTTGAAGAACAAAGCTTGTTTATTAGACTTCATCTTCATTAGCCAAACTGCTTTGTGTTTTATTTTGATATAAAAATGTAAACACCATGTTTTTTTTTTTACATTACTTATTATTATTATAATAAGTAATAATTATTATATATATATATATATATATATATATATATATATATATATATATATATATATATATATATAAATAAAGGTTTATTTGAAATAGGGACAGATACAGAAACATATATATCTAAAACAGTTATCCAATGTATGCATCATAGTGTTTGTAGCCAAAGCTAATTTACAACACTTGGCCCCACTTGTGTTTTTTTCATGTCACAAAGGTATTACCATTCATGTGACACAGCATTTTGTTAATGTTTTATTGTGTTTAGTTAATTTCTATATGACATATTTCTGCTCATACTCCTAATGGATCTGTACCGGTACATCATCTACATTAGGGACGGCGTGGCAAAGTTGGTAGAGTGGCCGTGCCAGGAATCGGAGTGTTGCTGGTTACTGGGGTTCAATCCCCACCTTCTACCATCCTAGACACGTCCGTTGTGTCCTTGGGCAAGACACTTCACCCCTTGCTCCTGATGGCTGTTGGTTAGCGCCTTGCATGGCAGCTCCATGCCATCAGTGTGTGAATGTGTGTGTGAATGGGTGAATGTGGTAATACTGTCAAAGCGCTTTGAGTACCTTGAAGGTAGAAAAGCGCTATACAAGTATAACCCATTTATCATTTATTTATCATTTATGTACATGTCTTTTTATTAGACATTACAAATGACATGATGGTACCACGTTCACACCCCAACACTGCTTTACCTAACAATCAGTAATCATGATTACTTTGTTGTTCTTGCTCTATTATATGTAGATCAAGTACGGTAGGTCGCCTTGAAAGTAGAGAAAACATTAATATATTCTCAATATTCTGTATATTATTGTTCCATCCATGTTCTACCGCTAGTCCCTTACGGGCGATTGCGTGTGGGGCGGTATAGCTCGGTTGGTAGAGTGGCCGTGCCAGCAACTTGAGGGTTGCAGGTTCGATACCCGCTTCCGCCATCCTAGTCACTGCCGTTGTGTCCTTGGGCAAGACACTTTACCCACCTGCTCCCAGTGCCACCCACACTGGTTTAAATGTAACTTAGATATTGGGTTTCACTATGTAAAGCGCTTTGAGTCACTAGAGAAAAAGCGCTATATAAATATAATTCACTTCACTTCACCTTCGTAGAAAATATTGTAAATCCCACATTCTGTATTTTCATGTACACTCTGTCTTATTGAGCTGGTCTGTCATAATGTTTTTGTTTGTGTGAGTGTTTGTACCATTGTGTGATCAGTTTTTATCCTTTTTTGCGGATTCTTGGGATTTTTTTCACCAATGCGCAGCAACCGCCACTGTTAAAAGTATTCATAAAAAGAGATCCAAGCACATAAAGCAGATTAGATGGCCTGGCGCATGTAGTACTACATCACCTGCCTCTTTGGAAGACGCGCGTCACGTGACTGCAAACTAGACACCTCATTGGCTGGTCTTAATTTACCGAAGTGGGTCTAGACTTTTGAAGCGACGAAAATTTCTGCACTGAATTTTTTTATACAGTGAATTTGAAAACACTATATTGTAACAAACAGAATTTTTAAAACACACACATTTTGCTCACAAATGTTATAAAATTGTAAGTATAATTTAAAAAAAAATCAGTTCACAAAATTCAAATGGAAAAAAATGTGACATAAATTCAGTGTCAAAAAAAAAAATAGACGTGACACAAGGCAGCTGAGCTCAAGCCTACCTGCGTTGCTTCCATGTTTTGCCGATCTAGTTCCTCCAGCGCAGCCAGCAAGGAGTCACGTTCCTCCTCTGTGGCCTTCAAGGTATTTTCTCTCTCCTCCAGGGCCTCCCTCAGGCCTTCAAGTGTCTCCGATTCCCCAGATGGGCCCTCTTTCTCGCTGCCCATGACTTCCTCCACGGCGTTCAGTTTCTGCTGCAGATTAACCTACGACAGAAAGATGATGAAGTCAGTAATTCCTCATGCGTGCCTAAAATACGCACCATTTCTTGCTCAAGGTCCGCCTTCTGTTGCCTTAGTGTGCCGATGATAGTGTTCAGTTCTAAGATATCCGCATGCTCAACTTCCTCCTTTGGTTCAGCCTGAATCATTTAGGAAAAGTCATAATGTGATCATTTGGGATGTTTGTGTCTAGCTTACCTCTAGAAGTCGCTCACTTTCCTTTTCTGCAGCTGTATATAGAAATAGAAAAAAGAACGTCAATAAAGATGAAGGTTTATGGAGGTAGTCACTGTGAAAAATTAGTCTTTTTTTAAGACAGAGCACCTGTAAGGTTTTTCATCATACCTTGGATCTCGTGGTCCCTTTGGTCTTTAAGCAGTGTCTTTCGCTCTTGATCCTGCACCCGCGTCTGGAGCTCCTCGACAGAGGCCTGCAAACGGGCGTAGTTCTCTAGCAGCTGCGCGTTCTCCTCCAGGGCGTCATTTTTCTCCGACACCAACATGGTCTGTTTCCTGTGTGCCTCCTCCAGGCTAGCGGACATCTCAGACATCTGCGCCTCCCTCCCCTCTGTGGCCTTCTGCAGGGCATCGATGGCGGCCTGCAGCTCAAGCACTTTGGAGGTGTCTGATAGGGAGCTGGCTTGAGGAGCAGCGTCTGTAGGAGAACATTGCAATGATTTAAAGAGAGGAAAGATCCCCACCAAGCAGTCATTTTTTACTTTTAGGACAGTCCATCATCATAATTACAACACTTTTTGTCAGGTTCAAACACTGATGACATCTATTAAACAGACAAAGAAGCAAGGAATTAAACAGAGACAGAATGATATTCATCGAATTAAAGAAATAAATCATCAAAAGCATGAACGTGTGCATAATTGACTTTTTAGCACAACATAATTGTATGCAAATCTATTTGTTGTCAGTTATCTTTGAGTCCTTTCTTATGCAGTATATTTGTTTAATTTATTTTCATTTGACAAGGTTGTAAACTGTAAGTAGGTTGGATATAATTAATATTGCAAATTCAGTGTTTATATTTGAGTGGGTCACTGGCCCCTCTGTAGTGGAACACTTGGGCCCCAAGGTCGAAAAGGTGTAGAACCTCTGGTGTAAATTACTATTACGGTACATTACGTCATAAAACTAATGTGGTTGTACCTTCATACGTTCTATTTTACCGTTTCTCAAACAATATTTCTCATCTAATAGTTTGTTTTTCTTTTTAAAAGACACTTTACATGTTAAAATTGTTCCGTTTTGGAGGCCAAGCCCCAATGAAATTATTTTTCATTAATTTGAATAGCCAATGTGGATTTGAGATATACAGTGGGGCAAAAAAGTATTTAGTCAGCCACTGATTGTGCAAGTTCTCCCACTTAAAATGATGACAGAGGTCTGTAATTTTCATCATAGGTACACTTCAACTGTGAGAGACAGAATGTGAAAAAAAAATCCAGGAATTCACATTGTAGGATTTTTAAAGAATTTATTTGTAAATCATGGTGGAAAATAAGTATTTGGTCACTTCAAACAAGGAAGATCTCTGGCTCTCACAGACCTGTAACTTCTTCTTTAAGAAGCTCTTCTGTCCTCCACTCGTTACCTGTATTAATGGCACCTGTTTGAACTTGTTATCTGTATAAAAGACACCTGTCCACAGCCTCAAACAGTCAGACTCCAAACTCCACTATGGCCAAGACCAAAGAGCTGTCAAATGACACTAGGAAAATAATTGTAGACCTGCACCAGACTGTGAAGAGTGAATCTACAATAGGCAAGCAGCTTGGTGTGAAAAAATCAACTGTGGGAGCAATTATCAGAAAATGGAAGACATACAAGACCACTGATAATCTCCCTTGATCTGGGGCTCCACGCAAGATCTCATCCCGTGGGTTCAAAATGATCATGAGAACGGTGAGCAAAAATCCCAGAACCACACGGGGGGACCTGGTGAATGACCTGCAGAGAGCTGGGACCAAAGTAACAAAGGTTACCATCAGTAACACACTACGCCAACAGGGAATCAAATCCTGCAGTGCCAGACGTGTCCCCCTGCTTAAGCCAGTGCATGTCCAGGCCCATCTGAAGTTTGCCAGAGAGCACATGGATGATACAGCAGAAGATTGGGAGAATGTCATGTGGTCAGATGAAACCAAAATATAACTTTTTGGTATAAACTCAACTCGTCGTGTTTGGAGGAAGAAGAATACTGAGTTGGATCCCAAGAACACCATACCTACTGTGAAGCATGGGGGTGGAAACATCATGCTTTGGGGCTGTTTTTCTGCTAAGGGGACAGGCCAACTGATCCGTGTTAAGGAAAGAATGAATGGGGCCATGTATCGTGAGATTTTGAGCCAAAACCTCCTTCCATCAGTGAGAGCTTTGAAGATGAAACGTGGCTGGGTCTTCCAGCATGACAATGATCCCAAAGACACCGCCCGGGCAACGAAGGAGTGGCTCCGTAAGAAGCATTTGAAAGTCCTGGAGTGGCCTAGCCAGTCTCCAGACCTCAACCCCATAGAAAATCTGTGGAGGGAGTTGAAAGTCCGTGTTGCTCGGCGACAGCCCCAAAACATCACTGCTCTCGAGAAGATCTGCATGGAGGAATGGGCCAAAATACCAGCTACTGTGTGTGCAAACCTGGTAAAGACCTATAGTAATCGTTTGACCTCTGTAATATAACCTTTGTTGGCAATAACAAAGTATTGAGTTGAATTTTTGTTATTGACCAAATACTTATTTTCCACAATAATTTACAAATAAATTCTTTAAAAATCCTACAATGTGAATTCCTGGATTTTTTTTTCACATTCTGTCTCTCACAGTTGAAGTGTACCTATGATGAAAATTACAGACCTCTGTCATCATTTTAAGTGGGAGAACTTGCACAATTGGTGGCTGACTAAATACTTTTTTGCCCCACTGTAAGTGTTTTGATTTAAGAGCTCCATCACAGAACCAATAAAGCTTGTAAATAGTTTTTTTAAAGCTTGTATATTGAGTTACGACTGTATATTATTTTTGTCTTATGGAAATACATTTTTCCTTGTAAAACCTGCTCACCAGAAGGATGTGCTATAACAGGGGTGTCAAACTCATTTTAGCTCAGGGGCCCGCATGGAGGAAAATCCGTGCACACGCGTGGCGGACTATTAAAATCATGGCATTAAAACTAAAAAATAAAGACAACTTCAGATTGTTTTCTTTGGCCAAGAAATAGAACAAACACATTCTGAAAAAATTTTACAATAAAAATATAGAAAAAAATACCGGCAGCGGTAAAGTTTAGATCTATGAAGGAAAGAAGAAAGTGAATGAATGTTTATAACTGAATACATTTACATATGCATGAAAAAAAAAATGTTTTAATTAATTAAGTAACATTTATGACAACTTTTTTCCAAAACACAATATAGAATGTGAGATATGACAGGATAATGCATACATGTATCATTTGTTTTAAAACAGTTACAAAAAAAATGGGGACCCCAAAAATTTACTGTGGGACCCCATTTTTATGACTTGATGGGGTCAAAATTACTAGCGCCAACTCTGATGGAGTATTGGTGCGTGCAAAACAGCAGCAGGCGGCTGTGGCCTGCGGGCCGGTTCTAATACTAATCAAATATCATCAGGAGGCCATAGATAATTCAATTGCGGGCCAAATATAGCCCGCGGGCCTTGACTTTGACACCTATGTGCTATAAGTGCTTTAAAAGGGAGAAGAAGTGAAAGCCTGGTTGTTCTATCCCAAAATAATCACTTGCACACTTCATTGATCTTCTTTTCTTTTACCGCTATAACAACCAGGAAGAGCCGTAACTTCTCCCTTTTAAAGCAGTACATCAACATGCTGGTAGACATGTTTAATTTGGAACATTAAAAACATGTGAACAGATTCGACTTACCCTTCTGCAGCTGCTCCTCCAGCTCTTCTATCCTCTCCTCATACTCGGCCAGGTCCTCTTTGTGGCGCCGGCTGAGGTCGGACATCTTCTGGCGCTGGGCGTCCTGCAGCGCGGCCAGCTCGTGCTGGTGCTCGTCCACCTCGCGACTCATCTCATCTCGTAGCTCCTGCGGACGGCGCACAATTTAGAGCTGCTCGAGTGTCGCATGAGATCGATATTTGATTTAAAAACCACCTTGATGGTTCTTTGAAGTTTCACAATTTCACCCTGGTCTGAGTTAGCCGTCCCTGCTGCGGTTGACGCCTTAAAGAGCGATGAGAAAAAAAACAATACCTGTTCAATGGCGTACTAATAATCACATTTCAACTTCATCATCACCACCTGAGACATCCGCCTCCAGTGCGCCACCTCCATCTCCAGACGCGTGACCTCTGAGGACAGCCGGTTGATCTCCTGCTGGGACCAAATGGCGTCGCCAAGGTCCATGTCGTCGCCGTGGAAGCCCTGGTGGTGTGACCCCGAGGGGCCCAACAAGAACGAGGACACTGATGAGGACGTAGCGATAGAGGAAGACGCTGTGGTGATGGGCAACATAGCGGGGCTGGATGACGCAGACTGGGCAGACCGCTGAAGCTTGTGGACTTCCTCGTGGAGACCACTTTGCCGAGCCTTCAGGTGACTGATCTCCACCTGGAAGACAATGAGCGCCTTAGAGTCTGGTGCTTAAAAAGTCCCTCGTGACCAGTGTTGGGACTAACGCATTACAAAGTAACGTGTTACTGTAACGCCGTTATTTTTGGCGGTAACTAGTAGTCTAACGCGTAATTTTTTATATTCAGTAACTCAGTTACCGTTACTACATGATGCGTTACTGCGTTATTTTACGTTATTTTTTTATGTAGTATAGGCTAGAAAGGGAGAAGATCTGAGTGTGTTTTATTGTAGAGCTGCAGTATCGTTTTTCTGATTCTTCTTGTGTCACAAGCCGGAGAAGAGAGCGGCCCGCTGTGTGTGGGTGGGGGGGTGTGTTTACTAACAAGACATCATGGCGGAGCAGAAGTCGGGTTTCTTAACATGGGGATATTCTCACTACTTTTCTTTTGTCAAGCACAAAGAAAAGAACATTTTAGTTAAATGTAAGTTGTGTCTTGGATCAAAGACCCTATCTACTGCCCAAAACAGCAATTCAAATCTGCTGAAACACCTACAAAAGCAACATGCTTCGACAAAGCTAGTAAAGAGAGACACACTTCACCTCCACCTCCAACAACGGCTGAATTTTAACAGAGGGACTGCTAGCCAGGACAACATTGATAGAGCCATTGCAGCGTGTGTGCTAGAAGACATGCAGGCTATTTCCACAGTGGAGTCACCCGCTTTCAGGCAGATGGACACAGTGGACAGTGAGTACATAAACATGGAAAGCGAGCTAAAGAAAACACTTCAAACTCTGCCTCTGCTCATCATTCATCACTGAAGGTATACACACACTCTGTCAATTCTTTTATATACTCTTTCATTCTAGACTTCTAGAGTGTTTGATTATCACATCAACTCTAAATGTATAGACTATAAAGTTCACAAATATTAAGAGGGATCCTAGTGGGACAGGCCAATCTTTCCTTATCTCTAAACTAAAACTGGGGAAATGCGTATTTTGTTCTGGGCTTCAGTACAGTGTTGATCTCCTGAAAACATGATTTTATTTCACAATTCCTTGAGAGAAAAAAACGCCTGGTTAGGCGTGTGTATAGCAGTATGTGTGCTGTATATAGTGACATGACATATAATCATATCATGTCATGTGTGCCTTCCTTGGGTGAAGCCAGGTTTACAGCTATGTTGTGACATGTTGTTATTATGCGGTTTGTTACTTATGTATGTTATGTTGCAGCTATTTCAAATAGTTTTGTCAGTTTGTTCTGGCCCAAAATAAATTGGCCCTTTGAAACATATCTTTGTCTTTGTGTGTTGTACGTAGACCATATTGCTTAGCAGAGTTCAGTGATGCAAATGCATGTCAAGCTTATCAACAGATTGTATTACTCTCCAGTGCAATAACAGTACTGAAATGAAGGCTAAAAGGGCATTAATGGGAGCATTAAAAAAAATTATAAAAAATTGTAACTTAATAGTTACTTTTCACAGTAACGCATTACTTTTTGGTGTAAGTAACGGAGTTAGTAACTGAGTTACTTTTGAAATAAAGTAACTAATAACTGTAACTAGTTACTGGTTTTCAATAACTAACCCAATACTGCTCATGACACAAAAGTAACAGACGGCGTGGCTCAGTGGGTAGAGCAGCCATGCCAGCAACTTGCGGGTTCCAGGTTCAATTTTAGCTTCTGCCATCCGAGTCACAACCGTTGTGTCCTTGGGCAAGACACCAGTGCTGCTCACACTGGTGTATGAATGTGAATGGTTGTTATTTTGTGGTAGGAGGTGCTGTAGGCGCAAATTGGCACCCAGGCTTCAGTCAGTCTACAGGGCAGCTGTGGCTACAAATGTAGCTTACCACCATCAATAGGTGAATGCGGAGGAAGTGAATGATGTGATCTCAGTTCTCTGTGAAGCACTTCGAGTGTCTAGAAAACCGCTATACAAATGTAATCCATTATTATTAGCAGTAATATGTTGATGAGCAACAAACCTATCATCTTCCTTATTTCCAATACATACAATGCTAACTTTTGCTAGCCTGCCAATGGGGCCGTCCATTGTATGTTTGCATTAAGCTACCATTATAAGAGACAGCCTTTATCCTGTATAGTTGTATTGCTTTTTCCACTTTATATCAAACTGTATTGTCAATTTAACATGCTTCCTATATGTATGTACATTTTAATGTACTTTACTTTGTGGGCTCAGTTTTACAGGAACTTCATTTTTTTCATCCCCTAATTTAAAGGACTGTTTAGACATCTACCAAACAAAATTCCAACATTGGAGAAAACTATGTTGGTCCTAATAACACAGATTTGTCTTTAAATATATTTTCGACATTTTTTTAAGACATTAAAAAACACATGGATCATAGCCAATTATGCAAATTACACAAGATGTCCCCACTCCACAGGTCGGTTGCCTGTCTGTGGGAAACACGGATCTTTCTCACTTGTTTACGCCACTTGTAAAGGAAAGATGCGCTCAAATGCTCACTTTTTATGAAGAAAAAACCTCCTTCGTCATGGACATATCACTTTTGACCCGCCCCTAGATAGATGAGCCCGCCTTGTGTATACGCCCAACACTTTGTAAATGAAAAAATATATAAAATAAATTAAAACAATTATATATATATATATATATATATATATATATATATATATATATATATATATATATATATATATATATATATATATATATATATATATATTTATATAAACAGGCTTCACTGCACATCCGAAAATTGAGCTTTGACAAATATCTCTTAGTAACAGATGTGGAAGTTGTAAGTTTGAGCATTTAGTTTTTCCTTAGAGTCAATGCTAACCTAGCGTGATGTTCAAATTAGGGATGTCCCGATCCGATATTTGGATCGGATCGGCTGCCGATATTTGCCAAAAATTGCGTATCGGCAAGGCATGGGAAAATGCCGATCCAGATCCAGTTTTAAAAAAAACTCCGGTCCGTGTTTTCCAACGCACTGATTTAAATAATACATTCCACTTTTCTGCTCCTCCCTAATTTCCGTTCCGCATTTTCCAGCACACCTTCAACACATCCACAGGTCTGTGAATTCTCACGCAGTTGCTTTTAGCTGCTGGCATTACACGACAGGCTCTTCTCACTCTTTCCTGTGTCTCCTTCTCACAGACAGCAAGTGCACCTTCTTACACACGTCACACACTGTCACGTCATACGTCACATACGTATACGCCCTCTCCCAGCAGAGAGGTAGCAGCATGGCTAACGTTAGCTGTGATGCTAGCGCAGCCGTGCGAGCAACGCTCCCTCTAAGGTGCTCGCCTGTGCAATTGCGCACTGTTTAAGCGTCCTCTGCGCATAGCAAATCTATGCCACGCACAAAATCAAATAAAAAAATAAGCGCATAACAATTTTCGACACACGGACACGACAGAGAAAACAGTTTTCGTCATCATTGTTCAAATATTGTGACATCTGTCGAGACGCTTATCTCCATTCGGTGCCACACGCCCACACCATCAAAATGCCGAGGCAAACATTTCCACCTCAACACCGTATGAAAAAATTTGTGATTTTTTTAGTTGTGATTTCCTTCTCTGCATGAAAGTTTAAAAGTAGCATATATTAATGCAGTATGAAGAAGAATGTTTTAATGTAGACATGCAAGCCTTGAAAGAACATTTTGAAAATCAAGACTACATTTCCTGCAAATGGGTGCATTTCTACCCTATATTTTAACTTTAGATTTATTCTCATATCAAACTCTTTTGGCTGTCTTTTTGACACTTACATCCGGCGCCCCCCTCCACACCCTGGATTATAAATAATGTAAATAATTCAATGTGATTATCTTGTGTGATGACTGTATTATGATGATAGTATATATCTGATAGTATATATCTGTATCATGAATCAATTTAAGTGGACCCCGACTTAAACAAGTTGAAAAACTTATTGGGGTGTTACCATTTAGTGGTCATTTGTACGGAATATGTACTTCACTGTGCAACCTACTAATAAAAGTCTCAATCAATCACTCAAAACACATAGAATCATCATACTGCTGTGATTATATGCATCAAGTGTTCATTCAAGGCTAAGGCAAAATATCGAGATATATATTGTGTATCGCAATATGGCCTTAAAATATCGCAATATTAAAAAAAGGCTATATCGCCCAGCCCTAGTTCAATGATGCCATTTCTGTTTGTCATGTATAATTTTGTCTATTTTGTGTTTATCCTTGAATAAACAGGTCAGTTTCTTGTTACCAACCATTGTGTATTATTCAAACTCCCCTAATTCAGCTGGCTAGTTGTTATCAAGAGTACTAAAACCCTTTTCAACATGATTCTGACAACTAAGTAGGCTAAATAACTTTAAACTTTAATACATGCTCGGATAGGCCAGTATCGGTCAGTATCTGTATCGGTCAGTATCGGTATCGGATCGGAAATGCAAAAACAATATCGGTATCGGATCGGAAGTGCAAAAACCTGGATCGGGACACCCCTAGTTCAAATGTAATGTTAGCATATAGCGATGCTGGTGTTGCTAACGTTTGTGTCTTTTACTGTATTGGTGTTTCATCACTTTAATGACCTCAGGTGCAGTCAATAACAAAATAAAAATGCATGCATTCAAGCACGTACGTCTTTCTGTTGCAGAAGAGTCCTGTACTCTGCGGACTGTTGCTTGATTTGGATCTCCGATGCCTCCAGCTTCTCCTCAAGCTCCGCGTGGATCTTTTTTAACCTTTCACACTGCAACAAACAGAAGAACAAAACATACAGCACATGTTTCCAGCTGTGGTGTCAACAGGATGAGTTGTCAGCAGCCGTGTGGCTGTGGGCTTTTAACCAAGCGATAAACAAGCAGAAGAGCCGGTCGAACAATTCCTTCTGTGTAAGTTACAGTACATGCATAACTTGCTAACAGTATGACTATGTGCTGAATTTCCTTAAATAGTGCCTCAATTTATAATTTTTAGAGTAAAACAACCCTTATGTACGCGCTTTCTGTTTTTTTTCCCCATTCAAAATGGGTGGCCGTAGCTTTACATTGACTTCTGACACCATGTGTGACCACAACATACATCATTAAAGTGGCAGATTACGACAAAGTTTAGTAAGTAAGTAAGTTTAATTTATAAAGCGCTTTTCACAGATAAAATCACAAACCGCTGTGCAACCGCTTTACCATGAATTGATTAACGTGGACCCCGACTTAAACAAGTTGAAAAACGTATTTGGGTGTTACCATTTAGTGGTCAATTGTACGGAATATGTACTGTACTGTGCAATCTACTAATAAAAGTTTCAATCAATCAATCAAACAAAACATTGGTGAAGTTAAACAACAATTCAATTAAAACAGGGGAAACATCGTAAAAAGGATACAAAGTGGATTAAAAATGATAGTTAAAAGGTACATTAACTAAACGCTTTAATAAAAAGAGAAGTTTTGATATGTTTCTTAAAAGTGTCAGCACAGTCAAGATCACAGAGGGACTGGTGCAAGTTGTTCCAGAGTCTGGGAGCTATAGCCTGGAATGCCAGGTCTCCACGGGTGTTAAAATGAGTTTTTGGGATCTTTAGAACAGTGTTTTTCAACCTTTTTTGAGCTAAGGCACATTTTTTTCATTGAAAAAATCCCGAGGCACACCACCAGCAGAAAACATTAAAAAAATGAAACTCAGCAGGCGATATTGACAGTAAAAAGTTGTTCTCACAATTGTTGGATATAAATTCGAACCATAATCAACCATGTATCACTATAGCTCGTCTCAAAGTAGGTGTACTGACACGACCTGTCACATCACGCCGTGACTTATTTTGAGTTTTTTGGTGTTTTCCTGTGTGTAGTGTTTTAGTTCTTGTCTTACGCTCCTATTTTGGTGTTGATTGTCATGTCATGTAAGAATGTACTTTGTGGACGCCGTCTGCTCCACACGCTGTAAGTCTTTGCTGTCGTCCAGCATTCTGTTTTTGTTTACTTTGCAGCCAGTTCAGTTTTAGTTTTGTTTTGCATAGCCATCCCTAAGCTTCAATGCCCTTTCTTAGCGGCACTCGCCTTTTGTTTATTTTTGGTTTAAGCATTAGATACCTTTTTACCTGCACACTGCCTCCCGCTGTCGTCTGCATATTGTGATCTCGACAAACCATGTTCCTGACATCCACAAAGCAATTAGCTACCTGCTGCCACCTACTGATATGGAAGAGTATTTCATGGTTACTCTGCCGCGCGCTAGACAGCACTGACACTCAACAACGCACATTATTTGCGGATTGTAATTACTGGTTTGCAAAAAATATTTTTAACCCAATTAGGAGCCTATCCCAGCAGCATTCGGGCGAAAGGCAGGGTACACCCTGGACAAGTCTCCACCTCATCGCAGGGCCAACACAGATAAACAGACAACATTCACGCTCACATTCACACACGAGGGCCAATTTAGTGTTGCCAATACAATTTTATTTAGATATGTTAAAAATGTACAACACTAATGTAAGCTACTGCAAGGGTTTTTAATTGTTTTACCTCAGGGCCCCACTCAAATATTACCACTGAATCTTACTCTTGTTTTAACCATGTCCAAAAATTATATCTGACGTACTTAGCGTTTAACAGGATAAACCATGTCAAATTATATAAAAAAAAGCATATGTTAATCACAAAGATTAATATAAAGGCTAAAGTCAGGCTGAAATACTAATCGAATATACTGCAAAAAAGGTGCTCATAAAAACTAAATCTGAATACAATTATGCAGTGCTAAAATAAATAGATTATAACTAAATTGACATTACATATAAACTGTATATGTTTCTTAAGTTTCTCTTTTGCTGCTGACTTCTTCTGTTTAATGTATATTGTCATTACTGCCACAAACGGTGGAAAAGTGTTTAACAACTGAGGCCCACCGCTCAGTTTAAGGGGCCTTCTTCGAGGTGCTCATGGCCCAAAATGGTTATAAACACTGTGCTACTGTTAATATGATGCCGGAAAAATCATGTTTTACTCATTTAGATAACGAAAAGACACTCTTCAACTTGGTAGAAGTAAACAAGAAATCCAACCTCAA
This sequence comes from Nerophis lumbriciformis, assembly GCF_033978685.3. Classification (NCBI taxonomy): domain Eukaryota; kingdom Metazoa; phylum Chordata; class Actinopteri; order Syngnathiformes; family Syngnathidae; genus Nerophis; species Nerophis lumbriciformis. Next base: position 45,524,072 of record NC_084555.2, on the reverse strand, counting down.
GTTTCTGAGAGGAAAAGGCAGCCTCGACATCGACCAACTTGGAATTGGACACCTGCAGCTCTGTGGTGGCATCTGCATTCGCAACAGGAATAGAAAGCATTAGGGGTTAGAGGAGATAAATGCCTTCATTAGTGTGATATAGATGTGTTGGTTTCAAATGACAAACAATCATATTTGTGCGGACACTGATAAGACAATGGAATCTTAACAACCTTTAATTTGATCAAAACAGCTTCTTTAACACACCTTAGCTTTCCCTTCCCATGCCACTTTTCTTTTGAAGCTCTGAGTTGGAGCCTAGAGGTCAAAGTTCTAAGTGCTGTGAAACGTATTGAGCGATGCTTGCTGTTAGGTTCAGTCAGGACATTTGAAGACAATAAGAGCCTGATTTGCGTGTACTAAAACACATGCAAACCTGATGGCACACGCAAGTCTGAGCTACTAAATGTGTGCATTGCTTCGGTCAAGTGAGCAGAATAAGGCATGCAATCCATTCTGTGTCTGTCTTCATTAATATGCAAAATATATACTGATCATAAAAACGGCCACAATATTGGGAGTAGAAATGCAAACATTATTTAGGGGGCGCAATGTAATTTATCAACACTTATCAACGTTTTGCAAGCACTGTTTTGCGTTTTATTTAGCACGTGTGGGAAGGACGTGCCATCTGACACAGATGCACACGGCTGTGACAAAAGAGATGCTCGAGCTGCAAAAACAGACGATGTATAGACCAAGAATCCTCCGTCCTGTGTGTCAACATTTTTGGCGGTCAGAAATAATAAATATTAGCTATTAATATTGGCTATTTTTGGAATTCCACCAAACTATCAGAAAATTAAGCAGACTTTTAGGGATAGTATCGCCTTTGCATCATTAATAACTCGTAGAAGGATTTTACTGGAGTGAAAATGACTGTTTGCCCCCAAGGCCTCCCTATGGCTTAAGGACCTCATGTTTTTCTTAGATTTAGAGAACATTTAATATAATCTGCGGGGTACACCAAAACAATTTGACTTGACCTGGGGCTGTATGATTAGTTACATAGCTAAATTAAGGACAATATAGGATAAATGTGACACTCATTGTTGACAATGAACCTTTTCACTTATCTCAACTTTTTTTTTTTTTATTCAGTGACACTTCTTTGTATATTTGTGATTTTTATTTTTATTGTTACTTTTTTTCATTTTAGTCAGTTTGTGTGATTCTCTATCTGCTTGTGGTGAAGAAGAAGGCAGTACATTGCTACCCACTGTAACTGAAATGTAGGACGGGAGGTGGGAGGGGGTGTTATTATTTTACTTTTATTATTTTTTGTAATTTATTTTTCATTATTATTATTTTTATTTAATTTTTTGGGTGGGGGGGGACAAAAAACAAAAACAAAAAAAGTGCCTGGTTTCTCAGTATCTGTATTATGATTTTCCTATTAAAATTAATAAATAAGTTTTATTTAAAACAATTTAAATAAATAATAGACATATTCTTAATTCAGCAACATCATTTTATAATTGTACAGTTGCTGGATGACTTACAGAGCTGATTAAAAGAAACCTAATTGATTTGTCATTTATTATTTTTTAATGACGTTTATTTCACATAGAACATATATTAAAATATTTCTTATATAAAAAAAAATCTTTAAGTATGCTTTTTTTTGCATCTTGAGATGGAGTAAGTGCAGCCTCTCTCCAAATTAGCAAACATTCAGCTGTAAAAAAAAAAGAAAAAAAAAAAAAGTGGTTTCAATGTAGATGCACTGCACGACATGCTTCTAAAATGCCCATAAAAAGTGGTAGATGTCTATTGCATGTTTGAAAACAGCAAAACGCCACAGGTTGGAGCATGATAATATGAATGTGCAGTAAATGAGGGTTTCCGTGGTTATACCCCGTATAGTACACGCAAACTCCTCATTTAAATAAGGCGGTCTGCACCACTTCACAATTGCACACGCAGTGTTAGTGGATCACACTTAGACTTAGACAAACTTTAACGATCCACAAGGGAAATTGTTCCACACAGTAGCTCAGTTACAATGATGGAAAGTGTAAGGATGGAAAGGACAATGCAGGTATAAATAGACTAAATATAGCGATATAAAATATAACATATATACTATTCACATAATATATGTACAGTATATTATGTATACTGGTATATTATATTATGTCTGTATCATATATACAATATATAACAATTACCATGTATAATATTACAGTATATGTGACACGCAACACAACAATTAAAAGCGCACGCTATTTTCTAGATTGTACACGCTGCTTACCGTGTGGTATTCAGATCTTAGTAATTTAAGTCTTAGTATTTAAAACTTAGTGGGAACTTTTACAACTAAAAGGTTATGTTGAGACATCCGGGTTTGACACCACCTCTGCTTGCGTGTTTTTTTGGGGGGGGTGTACTTTGTTCTCTCCATACCCCAAAAACATGGATGGTAAGTTAATTGTATTGTGTACGGAAGTGTGAATGTGAGCGTAAATGCTTGTTTGCATATAATATGTGTACTGTGCCTGCCCTCTGTATATGCAAACCACTGCATGTAGAGCAGCTTTGGAAAAAAAAAAAAACAGGCTTCCCAACATGCCTTAAAACGAGACTCAGCCAACTATCAATCAGTCAGTTTCAAGTTTGATCATTTACTTTGTCTTCAACCTATCTGCTAACCTAGCATGTAGGTACAGTGCATTTGGAAAGTATTCATAGCACTTCCCTTTTTCAGTCTGCGTAGCAACTGGGCCGCTGTTTTAAGAGTTGAACTGCATTCGCGTGTTTTCATCGCCACAAAACTCTAGGACTGATGACGTAGAACACCTACCCTTGTTTATCCAAAATACAGACATTTTGTAATTAAATAAGTACAAGAACACCACTAATCTCTAAAACATTTTTTGCCAACTTTACACTTGAAAAATCTCCTTGGCAAAAAATCTACAGTGAGTAAAATGTTCATTGGAACTTTTCTTATAAGTAATAATTGTATCTGTGAATCTGCCAAATATCAGGTGTGCCATCAGGTCACTTTAGATCATAGGTGTCAAAGTTAAGGCCAGATACGGCCGGCGAATTAATTATCTGTGGCCCCCAGGATGATATTTGATTAGTATTAGAACCGGCCCGCGAGCTACATCCGCCTGCTGCTGTTTTGCATGCACCAATACTCCATCAGTGTTGGCGCTAAAAATTTTTCAAAATGGGGTCCCACAGTAAAAAATGTTTTGCCACAAAACTCTAGGACTGATGACGTGGAACACCTATCCTTGCTTATCCACAATACAGACATTTTCTAATTGAACAAGTACAAGAACACCACTTATCTCTAAAAAAAAATGTGCCAACTTTACACTTGAAAAATCTCCTCGGCAAAAAAATCTACAGTGAGTAAAATGTTCATTGGAACTTTTCTTATAATATAAGTTATAAATGTATCTGTGAATCTGCCAAATATCTTTCAAAATCACCGATTGGCACATTGTGTTTTTGGACCAGTCGAATCCGACCAGCCACGTTTACTCAAATTTTCCGTCACTAATTTCATGAACTTTATCAATTAAAAATACACTGTAACTGTGAAACCTCTTTTTTCGGTTTCTTCGTTTAGCAAGCCTTCCAATGATACCAACCTTTTTAGATGGGGTAAATTTGAAGAAAGTTAACATTTCTAAGTAAAAAGGTCACACCTAAAGTATTGACAAGAAATCGGTGCATTTTCACTGGTTTTAAAAATCCATATATTAATATTTATCACAGGAAAATTATTCTTATATCATTGGAAATCTTCTTACAAGACCTGTCTGATAATACTACTAATAATAATAATTTGGGGGAGGGGGTCCCCACACCTGCGGCCCCCTTCAAGGTTTCTCATTGTATCCTATTGGGTTGAGTTTTTTCTTGCCCTGATGTGGGATCTGAGATGAGGATGTCGTTGTGGTTCGTGCAGCCCTTTGAGACACTTGTGATTAAGGGCTGTATAAATAAAATTTGAATACTGGTTTAATGTAAACCTTTTTTTAATTTTACACGCATACCAATAGCACAATGCTTCTCAATAATTTTTTGTCAGACTCACGGTCTGACAAAAATAATGTCTGACCGGAACTCTCTAATAACTAAAGTTACTTGGGTGAATAATGTAAACTCACCACACCGGTATGTTTTAGCGCTTTCATGGCGAGTTTACTGACATATATAAGTAAGAACTTTACACTACTTTATATTAGAAATAACAACAGCGCAGGATGAATATCCATCCATCCATCCATCCATTTTCTACCGCTTGTCCCTTTTGGGATCGTGGGGGGTGCTGGAGCCTATCTCAGCTGCATTCGGGCGGAAGGTGGTGTACACCCTGTACAAGTCACCACCTCATCGCAGGGCAGGATGAATATCCCATAACAAAAAAATATAGAAAAAGAAGAAGCTTACAGACTACGGCATCACGGACTACAAATTTTACTGGACTATGCAGATCCCAAATACAGATCAGCAGGTACCAGAAAGTAAGAAAAGTTGCTTTCGCATAATATTGCGAAAGAAAACGCCAGATAATGTCTTACCTTATACACACACCATAATTTGACTTGTATCTTGAAGCACAGTACAATCCATCAAGCGGTGTGGCTTCATTGATTTAGGGCTGCAACTAACGATTAATTTGATAATCGATTAATCTGTCGATTATTACTTCGATTAATCGATTAATAATCGGATAAAAGAGACAAACTACATTTCTATCCTTTCCAGTATTTTATTGGGGGAAAAACTGCATACTGGCACCATACTTATTTTGATTATTGTTTCTCAGCTGTTTGTACATGTTGCCGTTTATAAATAATGGTTTATCAATCAATTTTCTACCGCTTATTCCCTTTGGGGTCGCGGGGGGCGCTGGAGCCTATCTCAGCTACAATCGGGCGGAAGGCGGGGTACACCCTGGACAAGTCGCCACCTCATCGCAGGGCCAACACAGATAGACAGACGACATTCACACTCACATTCACACACTAGGGCCAATTTAGTGTTGCCAATCAACCTATCCCCAGGTGCATGTCTTTGGAGGTGGGAGGAAGCCGGAGTACCCGGAGGGAACCCACGCAGTCACGGGGAGAACATGCAAACTCCACACAGAAAGATCCCGAGCACGGGATTGAACCCAAGACTACTCAGGACCTTCGTATTGTGAGGCAGATGCACTAACCCCTCTTCCACCGTGCTGCCCAAATAATGGTTTATAACAAAAAAATTTTTAAATTTAAAACAAAAATTAAGAAAATATATATATATGATTGCCTCTGCGCATGCGCATAGCATAGATCCAACGAATCGATGACTAAATTAATCGCCAATTATTTGTACAATCGATTTTAATTGATTGATTGAAACTTTTATTAGTAGTTTGCACAGTACAGTACATATTCCGTACAATTGACTACTAAACGGTAACATCCGAATAAGTTTTTCAACTTGTTTAAGTCGGGGTCCACGTTAATCAATTCATAGCTTACCAAAGTTGTACTAAAACGATTTGATAGATTTTTGAGCGCCGCGTGTAGTGTTCTATATTTTCAATGTAACATATAAAATGTTGGTATTGTTTACTTGAGTCATATTGCAGTCTACACGTATCTCTTATGTGTGACTGCCATCTACTGGTCACATAATGATGATGTGGTGACCCGGATGGATGGGAAGCAAACTTACCTCCTACTTCTTCCACTCCCTCCAGTAACATGTCTTTGGTGAAGTTCGATATCTGCCCAGTGAACGAGGACAGGCTCCCGCCTACCTGTCCCAGGGACTGGCCGAGGCCAGAGCCGATCCCACCAAGCCACGAGGACATCTTGGAGGAGAATGGAAGCCAAACAAACAAAACAACAACACAGACGTAGCCTAGCTTAGCCTAGCCTAGCTTAAGCACAGTAGCTAGGTCATTCAACAAAACAAAACCGTAAATGGCACTAGCCGCCAATTAATCACCTTGACAACAAAACGGCCATTTGAGGCAATTAATTGAAGAATCGAGCAAGCTAATCCAAATCAAAACAAGCTAGCTCGGCGACAGACAAGCTAGCCGAACGGCTCATACCGGAAGTGGCAGACTTGTGTGGAAAATCACCGCAAAGTGAGGATACATCGCAAACAAAGGCTGTTTTTTCTTTGCACTTTCTCGGTCTATTTAAACGACACAGCTGTCAATAGAATGCCACCTCAACTGCAGCCATGGTCGGCTGCTGTCAGCTTTGACGTGGACACAGCCAGGCGCGTCATAGCGGTGCATTGTGGGATACGAACTACACATGCGCGATTACTAAACCAATCTAAAAAATTAAAACAAATCACTTCTTTTTTTTTTAAACTAAATCATGACTGACGTGTAATTGTCTCCGTTAAGTCATTCACTCAACCCTGCTACCGCTAGTTAAAGTTAAAAGTGAACCAGGTGTTACAGGCATCGCCTCAGACAGCTACAAGGTGGGCGTGTTTAATGAGCGAGCAAAATCGCGATTGGCTAGGTTTATGACGTCACTTGAAGAAACAGTCGCTTCCAGCCGAACGTTTGGTAGGAGTTAAGGGAATAAGCGGTAGAAATGGATGGATGGATGATGGGAACAATTAAGAGTACAAAAGCCCTTAAATTGATATCTTTGTTGAGAACATTTTAAGTGATTTAGGTAGCCCTTTTAGTCTTTTATTTTTCATATTTTTTTATTATGATTTATTATTAAATACTGATTTTTTTGATTGATTGAAACTTTTATTAGTAGATTGCACAGTGCAGTACATATTCCGTACAATCGACCACTAAATGGTAACACCCGAATAAGTTTTTCAACTTGTTTAAGTCGGGGTCCACTTAATGATACAAATATATACTATCATCATAATACAGTCATCACACAAGATAATCATCAGAGTGTGTACATTGAATTGTTTACATTATTTACAATCGGGGGTGTGGGATGTGGGGGAGGGGTTAGGTTTGGTTGATATCAACCCTTCAGTCATCAACAATTGGATCATCAGAGAAATGGACATTGGAACCAGTGACGTGCAGTGAGGTTGATGGCTGGTGAGGCACTGACTTCATCAACGGTCAGATTTACAAACATATGAACCCTAAAGAGTATCTTATTCACCATTTGATTGGCAGCAGTTAACGGGTTATGTTTAAAAGCTCATACCAGCATTCTTCCCTGCTTGGCACTCAGCATCAAGGGTTGGAATTGGGGGTTAAATCACCAAAAATTATTCCCGGGCGCGGCGCCGCTGCTGCCCACTGCTCCGCTCATATCCCAGGGGGTGAACAAGGGGATGGGTCAAATGCAGAGGACAAATTTGACCACACCTAGTGTGTGTGTGACAATCATTGGTACTTTAACTTAACTTTAACTTTACACATACAGGTAAAAGCCAGTAAATTAGAATATTTTGAAAAACTTGATTTATTTCAGTAATTGCATTCAAAAGGTGTAACTTGTACATTATATTTATTCATTGCACACAGACTGATGCATTCAAATGTTTATTTCATTTAATTTTGATGATTTGAAGTGGCAACAAATGAAAATCCAAAATTCCGTGTGTCACAAAATTAGAATATTACTTAAGGCTAATACAAAAAAGGGATTTTCAGAAATGTTGGCCAACTGAAAAGTATGAAAATGAAAAATATGAGCATGTACAATACTCAATACTTGGTTGGAGCTCCTTTTGCCTCAATTACTGCGTTAATGCGGCGTGGCATGGAGTCGATGACTTTCTGGCACTGCTCAGGTGTTATGAGAGCCCAGGTTGCTCTGATAGTGGCCTTCAACTCTTCTGCGTTTTTGGGTCTGGCATTCTGCATCTTCCTTTTCACAATACCCCACAGATTTTCTATGGGGCTAAGGTCAGGGGAGTTGGCGGGCCAATTTAGAACAGAAATACCATGGTCCGTAAACCAGGCACGGGTAGATTTTGCGCTGTGTGCAGGCGCCAAGTCCTGTTGGAACTTGAAATCTCCATCTCCATAGAGCAGGTCAGCAGCAGGAAGCATGAAGTGCTCTAAAACTTGCTGGTAGACGGCTGCGTTGACCCTGGATCTCAGGAAACAGAGTGGACCGACACCAGCAGATGACATGGCACCCCAAACCATCACTGATGGTGGAAACTTTACACTAGACTTCAGGCAACGTGGATCCTGTGCCTCTCCTGTCTTCCTCCAGACTCTGGGACCTCGATTTCCAAAGGAAATGCAAAATTTGCATGGTTGGGTGCACGTCACTGATTGGAACAGTGTAGGACTGACTTGGTAGGATATGTACAGCAAGTAGTGGACATAGAGAGAGAGAGATCAGAAAGCATAAGAATAAGTATCTACATTTGATTATTTACATTTGATTATTTACAATCCGGGGAGGTAGGATGTGGAAGGGAGGGTGTTAGTTTAGGGTAACTAATGTAAACCCTATCTGTATTTGCTTTTGTTTTCTTTCCTTGACATGTTTCGCTGATGTTGAAAGTGCCTTGACTTGTGTGTGCATTATGAATTTATGTTTGTTGTTCAATAAAAATTTAAAAAAGAGTGAAAAAAAATGTAAAGATAGGAACAGGTCCAGTGTTCTTAAAAATGTTTTACTTTGTAAAAAGGCGCAATCCAATAGTGAGCAACAGAAGTAATGGACCTATTTCAATGAAAATTTCAGAAAATGTCCGCAATAAGTCCTAGATCTTGTTGTCGATTTTCATAACAGAAACTATAAGCTTAGTTGTTGTTGAGTTGGAAGGCCAAGTGCTTTATGCAACACGGGTGACCACATTACAGCATCTTTGGTGATATTTGTTAGCATCAAGAAAATATCCTTAGTGGTATTAATAAACTAGATGAATAAATCTCGTAGGCTCAACAGCATATACTCAATCTTGATATTGCTAGGAAAGATTTGTGCTGAACAACAGGGACATAAACAGCTAACTATAGAGACACAATTTGAACTTCACAGCATAAAAACAACTGCAGACATGAATAGTCAAAGAGACTATTACTTGTAGCAGGAAATCAACTGCAAACAGACATCCTTTTCCTTAAAGCGTCACGATCACAGTAGCATGGCACTCGTTATGTCAATAAAATATGTTTCTTAGCGATGCACCAATAAGTCCAACTTTGTCTTTCATGGATTAATGCTTAATTTGTGGACCCCTCAGATGTAAATACATAATGTGCCTCCAATCTTTTCTTCCTTAAATACCTTAAGTGTCAAGTGAAGTGACGTAGCAGTATCCTATTGGTGAGGACACATTGTTTAAATCTTTTTTTTTTAAATATATATTTCTTAAGAGTGTAAAAATCCACTCCATCTTATATAAAATATTGTTTTATGATCACTTTTATATTTACCTCTAAACCTTTCAAAAATGCCTAAATCTGCACTGATGCAGGTAAATAAAGAGTAGCCTAATGGGGCTTAGACCATCGCCTGAAATCCGGAAATGCCCAGATGTGCCTCTAGGTCACATGATTGCAACCCACCTATATAGGGCTTTCTAAATACTGCCTACTAGGGTTCTACGGTATACCGGTACTGGTATAGTATCGCGGTACTAATGAATAAAAAACTGCTGTCTGTGTGTATGTGGGAGGGGGCGTGTATGTGTTTACTAACAAGACATGGCGAAGCCGAGTTTCTTAACATGGAGATATTCTCACTACTTTTCTTTTGTTGACCACAAAGAAAATAACATTTTAGTTAAATGTAAGTTGTTTCTTGGATCAAAGACCCTATCCTAGCAATTCAAATCTGTTGAAACAGCTACAAAAACAACATGCTTCGACGAAGCTAGTAAAGAGAGACACACTTCACCTCCTAAGCAACAACGGCTGGATTTTAACGAGGCACTGTGTACTGAAGGTACACACACTCTTTCAATTGTCTTATATACTGTTGCTTTCATTCTAGACTTCTAGAGTGTTTGATTATCACATCACTCTAAATGTATAGACTATAAAGTTCACAAACATAAAGAGGGATGCTAGTGGGCCAGGCCAATCTTTCCTTATCTCTAAACTAAAACTGGGGAAATCTGTAGAGTGTTCTGGGCTTCAGACATGATTTTATTTCAGAATTCCTTGAGAGAAAAAAACACCTGGTTAGGCTTTGTGTATGTAGTGTGTGCCTTCCTTGCTTTACAGCTATGTTGTTATTATGCGGTTTGTTACTTATGTATGTTATGTTGCAGCTATTTAAAATAGTGTTGTCAATTTGTTCTGGCCTGAAACAAATTGGCCCTTTGAAACATATCTTTGTCTTTGTGTGTTGTATGTAGACCACATTGTTTAGCAGAGTTCAGTGATGCAAATGCATGTCAAGTTGATCAACAGATTGTATTATTTTCCAGTGCAATAACGGTACTGAAATGAAGGCTAAAAGGGCATTACAGGGGGCCTTAAAAAAAAAATATATAAGTAACTAAATAGTTACTTTTCACAGTAACGCATTACTTTTTGGTGTAAGTAACTGAGTTAGTAACTGAGTTACTTTTGAAATAAAGTAACTAGTAACTGGTTTTCAGTAACTAACCCAACACTGCCAATGAATGATCCTCTAACTACTTGGTATCGTATCGATACCTAAATTTGTGGTATCATGCAAAACTAATGTAAAGTATCAAACAACAGTTAAAAGAGAAAATAAGCAGATATTAACAGTAAATGAACAAGTAGGTTAATAATCCATTTTTACAGCTTGTCCCTCATAATTTTGGACAAAATAATAGAATGGAAAATGACACAATATGTTACTGCATACGTCAGCAGACAAAATTAGGAGCCTTTGTTTGCTTACTTACTACTAAAAGAAAAGTTGTCTTGTATGTTCACTATTTTATTTAGGGACAAAATTGTTCTTCAATTGCAATAAGAAACATATGTTGAATGTACTGTAAGATTTCTTGTTAAAATAAAGCCAATAATGTCATTTTTTGTGGTCACCTTTATTTAGAAAAGTACCGAAATACATTTTGGTACCGGTACCAGTACCAAAATATTGGCAACCCTATTGCCTACCCATTGATGCACCTATTAAGAGAGGGCGAGGGTTAGGGCTAACTCTAACCCCCTGCACGCCCCCAAGTGTCCGACCATGCCATGGTTGACAGCCATCACGGCAGTCTTATGCCCTTGAACTTTTATTCATGTTGCTAGAAGTAATCTATAACTGCCTATTAAATAATAGTGAACACAATTGCTTCTAATGGAAGCCATACCAGATCCCTGTAGTAATCCAGAAGGACTTAACCTGTATAGTCACTTTCTGTAACCCTAAATATAGATGATACAGAGTTGAGTTTACGTATTTTATTTTTCAGTATTAAATGGTTCAAGTCAGTCAAAAATTGTTTACAGTTTATGTAAGATTTTTATTATTTTTTTCCAGGCAAATTGATGCATTTTAAATTGTTCCTGTTACAGTCTAAAAAAACAATGTTAATAGTTATTCTTTGTTGTAAGTTTTTTTCTTTTAATTTTAAAAAGGATATAATGTTATGCTGAGGTGTACTTATAAATAACAAGTACTATTTATAGTCTCTGTGAGGGGCGCAAAATGTTTTCTTCTTCCTGGGGGGGCGTAACAGAAAATAACAGAAAAGTAACAGTAGCAGAAAATGCCCAAAACCAATAAAATAGGAAAAATGTGTTCACATTTTATCATAGACCATCAGTTTAATGTCTGTCTGACCATCTGAAGCAGGGTTGTCCAAACGACCACACGCCAGCCTCTCTAATGTGGCCCGCGCGACGTCATGACTTCAACAAAACATTGCACCACGGAATGCTTTAAAATAATACCAAGCAGTCTCAGAATAAGGTGCATCTTCTGTCATCTAGTGGACAGCGAGAGAAAATCAGATCACTGACCCTTGTATGTACTATAGGATAGTAGCACAACATTCACTTATATGACACAGTCCAAACAACCTTCCCTAGTCATGGTGCAAAAAAAAAAATGCAACTAACAAAGGTCAACACACATGGTCACACATAACACAACCTGCTTACTGAACATTGTGGATATTATGAAAACCGTCAACACCTTTCAAAAAAATTCAAAATTACACATTTAAATCCATTAGAGTGCATGATGGGAAATATGAAAAACACTCTCTCCACACTTGTCCTGGTAGGAGGTAGGAGTCAAACTTTAACATACTCTTAATATCCAATTATATTGATTCTATACATCATATTAATATAATATGTACACACACACTTATAGTTACTTACTTTACACACAGCCGGCTTGCAGCCCCCGGCCACATTTTTTTTTACCCCGATGCGACCCCCAAGTCAAAAAGTTTGGACGTCGCTGATCTAAGATGTAATGACAGTTTAACTGGTGATAGCACCGATAATGGGGGTAGCGGGGGGTGTATATTGTAGCGTCCCGGAAGAGTTAGTGCTGCAAGGGGTTCTGGGTATTTGTTCTGTTGTGTTTATGTAGTGCGGATGTTCTCCTGAAATGTGTTTGTCATTCTTGTTTGGTGTGGGTTCACAGTGTGGCGCATATTTGTAACAGTGTTAAAGTTGTTTATACGGCCACCCTCAGTGTGACCTGTATGACTGTTGACCAAATATGCTTGCATTCACTTGTGTGTGTGAAAAGCTGTAGATTTTATGTGACTGGGCCGGCACGCAAAGGCAGTGCCTTTAAAGGTTTATTGGCGCTCTGTACTTCTCCCTACATCCGTGTCCACAGCTGCGTTTTAAAAAGTCATAAATTTTACTTTTTGAAACCGATACCGATAATTTTGAAACCGATACCAATCATTTCCGATATTACATTTTAAAGCATTTATCGGCCGATAATTTTGGCAGTCCGATATTATCGGACATCGCTGGTACGGATAGGTACCGACCCATCAGCATCAGGCCCTCCAGGGTGTTATCGTCATGTGTACTAAATATTGTTAAGATCTAAATTTGTCAAGGCAAATTATTCAAGTTTTGTGTTTAAAATGTTGTGGCGAGCCATCAGATCAAAGTTTGGCTCCATGCCACGCCCACATCCTGTGAGCTTGTGAATTTCTTTTTAACAGCAGCTTATAAGGGCAAAGTCCCATGAAGGAGTTTGTTCAAATACAATTTTTTTGCCTAAAAATTGCCGACAGAAAACCAAGATGGCCGACTTCCTGTTTATTTTTTTAAAATTTGGCTTCTTGAGATTTTCACGTGTCCCCTCTCATGATAGGCGTCTCCATCGGTTTTCATGACGATACATGAATCTGGTAGCAGGGAGTACTTTTTAAAACGTTCTAAGGGCGTGCTAGTTGGTCAAATTAAATAAATTAAAAATATCTGATGCGCCTGCAAAATTTCTCTTACTCATTTTGTAGTCCAGATGCCAGTCGGGTGACGCTATATCTGAATGTGGATTAAAAAAATGGCTAAAAAAAAGATTTTAATAAAAAAGGGCTCCGAACTGCGCATAGTTTTTTTTTTATCGTTCACTTAAAAGAGCCATTCAAAAGACTCGAGTCGTTAGCCAACATCACATCTCGAGTAGGATTCCACAAAAACAGTAGGACATGGGCAAGAAAGCATTAAATTTTTTTGACATTCTAGTAGATTTTAATGGTTTCACTTTTATAAAATTTGCTCGCAATTCCTTAATTTTTCATAAAAGCAGCATAAAAGCTGTTTTTTAAGTCATTTATTAAAATAATATTTATACATTTTTAAATACAATCTCTGAAAGCAGGGAAAAGAGAACATACGCATGACAGTAAGCATTTAAGAGACCATTAATGTAAGATATCACTCAGTAATTGTCAGTTGTACCTTCTCAGTAGGAGAGGAGAAAATAGTGTCTTTAGCAGACATCTGTGCAAAAAAAGGCAGCTCCTAAATTTTAGCAGCTTTGTAGCAACGTAGTCCATCTTCATCTAGCTTCCGTCGGGATGTGTGCTGTGCATTTCCGGCGAGTAGGTCAAAAGTACAATCATCACCCACAGATGCAGCACAGCCTGTGTAGAACAAACAAAAACATTATTTATTTGAGGGAAAAAAGCATGTAGCATGTACACTGGTGCCTTGACGTACAAGTTTAATTGCTCATAAAAGGTGGTGTGGTATTACTGGTCTTGGTGGGGACGAGCACCTTGCATAATTTACAGACCACATTGGTCTGACTATGGTCTGTTTGAAAAAAAAAAAAAAACTGCCACACTGTTGAGGTGACTTTTCCTTGTTTTATCCACACATTTTAAAGCCAATTTTTAGTTTATTTTCTCACTCCATGCAAAGAATCAACCACAAGACAACAAGATGGCGCAATCAAAAAGATAGTTGATACTGTTATGTGATTGGCTGTTAGCGTGTCACTCCCGCTGATCAGTGATCACATTCTGTGTTGCTCGGTGACCAGAGAGGAAGTGCCGTTGTTCATGCAACCAACTTTGCTTAGCAATTTCCAACTTCTTCCGAGAAAAAATTAAAAAATTAAAAAAATTAATGGAATATTTTATTGAACAGTTTTTTTGGGTTGATATATAAAAAGTGTCTCTGGAGATATATAATACAGGCCAAAGGTTTGGACACACCTTCTCATTCAATGCGTTTTCTTTACATTGCAGATTGTCACTGAAGGCATCAAAACTATGACTGAACACGTGGAGTTATGTACTTAACAAAAAAAGGTGAAATAAGTGAAAACATGTTTTATATTCTAGTTTCTTCAAAATAGCCATCCTTTGCTCTGATTACTGCTTTGCACACTCTTGGCATTCTCTCGATGAGCTTCAGCAACCTGAAATGGTTTTCACTTCACAGGTGTGCTTGAAGCCCCCGCTGTTTTCACCACATAAATCGGGATAATTTTATTGTATTATTTTGGGGGAAAAAATATAACGGGTGCTCTGGAGTAACGTGCTCGGGATTTTACAGACCCCAACGACCACGTTATATCGAGCGTATTTTAACGTCCATGGCTGGTGTTGTATCCTTTGTGAACTCCTTCTGCTTTAAAGGGGAACATTATCACCAGACCTATGTAAGCGTCAATATATACCTTGATGTTGCAGAAAAAAGACCATATATTTTTTTAACCGATTTCCGAACTCTAAATGGGTGAATTTTGGCGAATTAAACGGCTTTCTGATATTCGCTCTCGGAGCGATGACGTCGCATCGGGAAGCAATCCGCCATTTTCTCAAACACCGAGTCAAATCAGCTCTGTTATTTTCCGTTTTTTCGACTGTTTTCCGTACCTTGGAGACATCATGCCTCGTCGGTGTGTTGTCGGAGGGTGTAACAACACGAACAGGGACGGATTCAAGTTGCACCAGTGGCCCAAAGATGCGAAAGTGGCAAGAAATTGGACGTTTGTTCCGCACACTTTACCGACGAAAGCTATGCTACGACAGAGATGGCAAGAATGTGTGGATATCCTGCGACACTCAAAGCAGATGCATTTCTAACGATAAAGTCAAAGAAATCTGCTGCCAGACCCCCATTGAATCTGCCGGAGTGTGTGAGCAATTCAGGGACAAAGGACCTCGGTAGCACGGCAAGCAATGGCGGCAGTTTGTTCCCGCAGACGAGCGAGCTAAACCCCCTGGATGTCTTGGCTCACACCGTCCCTTATGCCACCGAAGATGATCAAGAGAAGAATATCGACCCTAGCTTCCCTGGCCTGCTGACATGAGGGTATGTCTACAGAATATATTAATTGATGAAAATTGGGCTGTCTGCACTCTCAAAGTGCATGTTGTTGCCAAATGTAATTCATATGCTGTAAACCTAGTTCATAGTTGTTAGTTTCCTTTAATGCCAAACAAACACATACCAATCGTTGGTTAGAAGGCAATCGCTGAATTCGTTCTCGCTTTCTCCCGTGTCGCTGGCTGTCGTGTCGTTTTCGTCGGTTTCGCTTGCATACGGTTCAAACCGATATGGCTCAATAGCTTCAGTTTCTTCTTCAATTTCGTTTTCGCTACCTGCCTCCACACTACAACCATCCGTTTCAATACATTCGTAATCTGTTGAATCGCTTAAGCCGCTGAAATCCGAGTCTGAATCCGAGCTAATGTCGCTATAGCTTGCTGTTCTTTCCGCCATGTTTGTTTGTGTTGGCTTCACTATGTGACGTCACAGGAAAATGGACGGGTGGTTAAAATCAGGCACTTTGAAGCTTTTTTTAGGGATATTGCGTGATGGGTAAAATTTTGAAAAAAACTTCGAAAAATATAATAAGCCACTGGGAACTGATTTGTAATGGTTTTAAAAATTCTGAAATTGTGATAATGTTCCCCTTTAATATGTTGCAGATGGTAAAGTGCTATGCCCGTACCGCTACACGCGCTACAAGCACTGTCCTCCACATTAATTTTGTTGTCACCCATGCATGGAATAGCTAAGTCATGTTTCGCTAGCTATTAGTTAATGCTAGCGGGTGAGACATCGAATTTTGGGCCGGGTTCACTGTGGCATTCGGTATGATAACTAGCGCCTAACTGGCTCCTAACTCCAATTTATGCTCGCAACTGTGGAGGATGCATATATATTTAAGAGTTCTTTCTTTTTACATAGCCATGTTTAGAGGAGCTAGTACTTTTCCTTTGTATATTCTACCAGTTTCTTTCGACATTTCAGATGCC
This sequence comes from Nerophis lumbriciformis, assembly GCF_033978685.3. Taxonomy (NCBI): domain Eukaryota; kingdom Metazoa; phylum Chordata; class Actinopteri; order Syngnathiformes; family Syngnathidae; genus Nerophis; species Nerophis lumbriciformis. Next base: position 45,507,413 of record NC_084555.2, on the reverse strand, counting down.
TGGTTAGTGTCTTCACCCTTGGAATGTGAAGACAACCCCCACGTCTTTCTCCTTATCAGTGTTGCGAGGGGGTGAGGGGGGGGGGCTTTCTTTGTGTGCAAGGAGTTGGCTTTTCCGTTTGAATGTCAGATCAACTAGAGTAGCCGATATGAATATACTGGTTAAGATGATCTCCTAAAGCTTTAGTAAAACTTGAAAATATTCCAATTCTGTCTTGATGGTCCTTCTTACTCAGCATATATGTCATCGAAAGAACTTGGGATGGACCAGTAATTTAGATTCCCTTGGAGGAAGAACTGGTCTGACGCAACACAACTTAAAGCAAAAAGTTAGCCGAGAGACGGCTCTGTATCTCAAATAATTGGTAAGGTGGGCCACTGGTGAGTGGAAGCGTCACAGTACTCACCATGTATAAGATGACGAACACTCTGGCTATGGGGTAGCGCCTCAAGAAGATCCCCAGTCTGATGCTTGAATGAGAAAAAATACAAACATTACTGGTGAATGTCTTCTCAAAATAATTTTATACAACTTACCTGAAACGGTCAATGGTGCTGGCGGCCTTTTGTACTTTGCCATACACCCCCGGACTCTCTTGATTGCTGAACAGGACCGGTATGTTTCGCTGTCTTGTCCCTGAAAGCTCAAAGAATTTACCATCTGAAAACTGCGTCGGTTTTGAAATTCCTGCATGTATTTTGGCGGGGACGCTACCTGGTCCCTCGATGGTGCTCATGTCGATGGCTGATCCTCCCCCAGTCGGAACTCCATCGCTGCTCTTCAGCTGTTGCTCCAGACGCTCCAGTTGGAAGACCAGCGAGCTTTTCTCGGTACCCAGAGCCTCCAGCATGGTCTGCTTCTGGATCAGCGTCTTAGTCAACTGGTGCAGACGGTTCTCTAGCTCCGTTTGGCTACTGCTGCTTAAGGTCTTGTTGGTCAACTGGAGAAAATAATACATTTGTAGAATTGATATTCTCGTAAAAGACATTAAAGGGTCACTAACACTGCTCAGGGTGTGCTCTCAATGTGCTGGGATAAATTCCAGCTTCCCTGTGTGAGCCTGTGTCGCACAAAGAGCAATGGATAGACAATGAAAAAGAACAAACCTGATTCCTGAGTTTCTGTATTTCATCTTCTCTGTCTTTAACTCGGCTCTGCAGGGTAGTTTTGGCCCGATGCTGCTGTTCTTCCAGGTACTGCAGCTCCTATCAAGATACAAAGATTGTTTCAGGTCAAGATGACTGTGAGCACATTTGTATCAAGGACACAATTACCGGTAAATAAATTCATACATCTTTAAATAATTACTAAAGTGTCATTAATTATAATCAGAACTAAATACATACATGCATTAAATGTGTTAATTTACTTACCGTATTTTTCAAACTATAAGGTGCACTGAAAATCCTTTTTTTTTTCCAAAGTCGTCACTGCGCCTTTTAACCCGGTGCGCCTAATGTACGTATCAATTCTGGTTGTGTTTACCAACCTCGAAGCAATTTTATTTAGTTCATGATGTAATGATAAGTGTTATCAGTAGATGGCAGTCAAACACAAGAGGTATGTGTGGACCGCAGGATGATGCCTGTTCAATTGACGTCAGCGGATTATCCATTTATGGTAAAGGTTTACCCAAAGTGCTTTGCGCCGGTTTTGCCATTGGAGTCCGACGCTTTAGTTAATAAACTTCTTCTTTTTCTCTATCCTCTTGTTGTTTTAGGGCAGACTGGCTTGTACATGCATCCTCTGCTGTTGCCAATTCTAATATAAAGTAGCGTATAGTTCTAATTTATATGTGTCAGAAGACTCGTTATGGAAACGCTAAAAACCAGCGGCACAACACAGATGATGGGGAGAGGACGCTGTCGAAGTGGAGGCACGTAAATAAGACCACCCACAAAACGGCGCACCTCGAAGAGACGTTCATAAAGCAGCTTAAAAATGGTCTCTAAAGCATAATCTATGCAACATTTTGCCAAAAAAAAAAACACCATTACATGTTATAATAATAATAATACATTTTATTTATAAGGCGCCTTTCTGGGCACTCAAGGACACCGTACAAAATCAAAACAATAAAATCAAATTGGATAAAAAACAACAACAACAACAACAAAGATAGAGAAGAAAAGATGATTACAATGAATAAGCAGTCAGGAATAGGTGTGTTTTGAGTCTTGATTTGAAGAGGGATATTGAATCTAAGTTACGAAGGTCTGGTGGCAAAGAGTTCCAAAGATGTGGGGCAGAGCGGCTGAAAGCTCGGGCACCCATGGTGGACAGTTTAAATAAAGGGACAGTGAGATGGATGGATGAAGAGGATCTTAGGGAACGTGAGAGCATGGCGACATGGATCAGGTCAGAGAGATATGACGGAGAGAGGTTATGTAGACCACAAGGAAGTGTTTTAAATGTTAAAAAAAAATCCTGTGCGCCTTTTGCATGAAAATATAATCTGGTGCGCCCTATTGTCCGAAAAATATGCTACTGTAAAAGTACGTTAAATAATTTATTTTAATATCAATCATTGGACTAGTTTTGCATTTTCCCTCCCACTGACTGATTGGTGAGTTTGACAGATAAAATAAATTCATGAAGGACTGACAAACATGTTCAATAAATAAAAATAAATGCATAATAATCATGAAATTTATATCGCAAAATTATTAATCCATGAATTAAAAATAACTAATTACATTTAAAAAAAAATTAAATATTAATATAACTGAATATACCGTACTTTGACAACAAATAAATGCATGACCTTTAATACTATTGTGTATTTAATTCCAATACAATTAACTAATGCCACATTTAAGTAATTATTTATTTAGTTGTGTCTTATTTGCTTCACCATACATTTGGTGAAAATCGCTTCTCACCTGTTTGAGCCGCTCGACTTCAGCTTCCAGTTCCTGTTTGATCCTGTTGAGTGAAGCCTGCTGCTCCTCGAGCTGCACCGCCTGATCCCGCCATGTTTCTGTCTCTGCCAGCGACTGACTTTCCAGATCCTTACAGTAGTGACAAAATAGAGGAATACTTTATTGATCTCGAAGGAAATTCCATTTGAATAATACATCTTTGATTATCATGTTCTTTGTGTTGACTACTTCAGTCACCTGTAAGTCTGTTTGCAGCGAGTGTACTTGACATTGTAGTTTTTGAATCTCCTCCCTCTGCAGCTCCTTCTCGTGACGAAGCTCCTCTATTTCTACAGCCGCCGCCCCACTGCCGTCCAAAGTGTCCAAACCCGAACCCTCCTTCAGGCTGCTGATCAGCTTCTCTTTGGACTTCATCAAACATTGACATCACAGCTTCAACTTTCCATGATATACACTGTGTATGTACAACTGTGAGGTATAACCATGTGGAGGTCTACACACGTGTAGTGGAGTCGTATATACATTAGTAGTAGAGACGTATATACACTTGTTGTAGAGTTGTATATACACTAATAGTGGAGTTGTGTATTCACTACACAAGTAGTGGAGTTGTGTATACACTAGCAGTGGAGTTGTGTACACACTCGTAGTGGAGTTGTGTACACACTCGTAGTGGAGTTGTATACACACTCGTAGTGGAGTTGTATACACACTCGTAGTGGGGTTGTATACATTAGTGGAGTTGTATATACATGTGAAGTGAAGTGAAGTGAATTATATTTATATAGCGCTTTTCTCTAGTGACTCAAGGCGCTTTACATTGTGAAACCCAATATCTAAGTTACATTTTTAAACCAGTGTGGGTGGCACTGGGAGCAGGTGGGTAAAGTGTCTTGTCCAAGGACACAACAGCAGTCACTAGGTTGGCAGAAGCGGGGATCGAACCTGGGCCGAACGTGACATAATTTTGAATCCTAGCAATACACTAGTGGAGTTGTAAATACACTTGTAGTGGAGTTGTATAGACATGTGGAGTTGTGTACACGAGTGGAGTCATACATACACTAGTGGTTTTTTTGATTGATTGAAACTTTTATTAGTAGATTGCACAGTACAGTACTTATTCCGTACAATTGACCACTAAATGGTAACACCCGAATAAGTTTTTCAACTTGTTTAAGTCGGGGTCCACGTTAATCAATTCATGGTAAGAGTTGTATATACACTTGTAGGGAAGTTGTATATGCATGTGCAGTTGTGTACACTAGTGGAAACATACATACTAGAGATGCGCCGTTTGCGGACACAACCGCGGAGTCCGCGGATTATCCGCAGTTCGGGCGGTTGAAATAAAAAAAAAAAAAGATTTTATCCGCGGGTCGGGTCGGGCGGTTGAAATAAAAAAAAATTAGATTTTAAATAGATTCAGGCGGGTGGCAGTTAAACCAATTCGGAAATATATATACATAGTTAAATGTTGTTACCCACATACGAAAAACGAGCAGGCACCTGCAGCATTTGCCACAACAGAAGAAGAAAAAAAAAAGAGATGGACACTTTTACGGAGCGGAGAAGGGACGCCTCGCCGGGGTCCGGGACCGAGGCCCCTTCCCCCGAGAGGGCCCCACCGGGAGCCGTAGCTGAGGTGATCCGCGAGAAGGGCCCGACGCACGTCCAGGGTCACCACCGCGCCCACCGCACGACACCCCACCTCGTCCGCCTTCGCCGCGGCCGGCGTCACGCGCAGCAGGTAAGCAGCTTACCTGCCCGCCACCCCCGTGGCCGGGGGCTCGTAACAGGGGTCACTCCGCGCGCTCCGCCCGCGCAGCTTACCTGCCCGCCACCCCCGTTGCCGGGGGCGCGTAACAGGGGTCACTCCGCGCGCAGTGCGCTCACGAAAGGGGTGGGGCAAGCAGAACTGGCGCTGCGGGATGAACCGAACGCCGGGTTAAGGCGCCCGATGCCGACGCTCATCAGACCCCAGAAAAGGTGTTGGTTGATATAGACAGCAGGACGGTGGCCATGGAAGTCGGAACCCGCTAAGGAGTGTGTAACAACCCACCTGCCGAATCAACTAGCCCTGAAAATGGATGGCGCTGGAGCGTCGGGCCCATACCCGGCCGTCGCCGGCAGCGAGAGCCGCTAGGGCTAGGCCGCGACGAGTAGGATGGGCGCCGCGGTGCATGCTAAAGCCTCGGGCGCGAGCCCGAGTGCGAGGGACATCGCACCTCCACGCGCTTGGAGGTGCGCTCAGCGCGGCTCCCAGATGATTGCTGCATTGGATCAGTCGCCTTTCTTTAACAGGCAAAAGCTTTATAACCTCACTAATGCCTTGCATCGTCTATATTAGATATATAACAACGGGCGGGTGCGGTGTTGATTAAATGTTAATTCGGGTGGATGCGGATGGTTGACGACTTTTGTCATGCGGTTGGTGGATGAAATAATTGCCTATCCGCGCATCTCTAATACATACTACAGGGTTTTCCCTACATTGCCAAGATACCTGTGGGAGTGTGGTTAGAGGTGTGGTCAATATGACGTCATCACGTTATTTGCTATGATGCATGTATTTTTTTTTAAAGGCAAACAAGTGTATACATACATTTAAAACAAATCTGTTATCAATAATAGTATTAACATATATTTTTCTTACATAATAATGCTTGGCTCCATTTTTTAATTGTTGCTGCTTATTGTACAACAAACTTAGTTTTTTTTCCCTTAAGAGATTTCTCTAATTATTTTAGTCACTCTTTCTTTATCAAAATTAAAAACAAACCTAAAATCTATTTATGTTTTTATTGTAGACTGTACTCATGTTTACAGAGTTATTACTTCTGTCGCTTTATGTCCGGGATGAAAAGCGAGCTGCAGGGAGCCTGACGTCACACTTGCTTCGCTGCTGCTGGCAGCCTTCCTCTCCTTAAAAGTTGCCAGTGCCGTCTTGAATTTTTGAAGATCGCTGTCCGCAGTTACAGTATATCTCGGATACATTAAAGTACATCCACACCGCGGACATGCTGCCTCCGATCCAAATAAACCCGTGCCTATTGCTTACATCACCACAATATTCGGTTTCGGTGATCAAAGTACCGTGTTTTTCGGAGTATAAATCGCTCCGGAGTATAAGTCGCACCGGCCGAAAATGCATAATAAAGAAGGAAAAAAACATATATAAGTCGCACTGGAGTATAAGTCGCATTTTTGGGGGGAAATGTATTTGATAAAACATAACACCAAGAATAGACATTTGAAAGGCAATTTAAAAATAAATAAAGAATAGTGAACAACAGGCTGAATAAGTGTACGTGATATGACTCATAAATAACCAACTGAGAAGGTGCCTGGTATGTTAACGTAACATATTATGGTAAGAGTCATTCAAATAACTATAACATATAGAACATGCTTTACGTTTACCAAACAATCTGTCACTCCTAATCACTAAATCCCATGAAATCTTTTACGTCTAGTCTCTTACGCGAATGAGTTAAATAATATTATTTGATATTTTACGGTAATGTGTTAATAATTTCACACATAAGTCGCACCTGAGTATAAGTCGCACCCTATGAAAAAAACTGCGACTTATAGTCCGAAAAATACGGTATGTCTTTTTTTGGAGGCCAAATTTTCGGTGCATCACTAGTCAATAGTGTGTAATTAATAAAGTATAAACATCCATTTGAATCCAAATGAATGTTAGTGTGTTAATTTTTCCCATGGTCTGTGAACATGCCGTGTTGGCGGTGAATGAGCAAGTGTTTATGTGTGTCTTGGAGTGAAAGGCGGAGACAGACGTGTGTGCATGGAGGAAATATTTGGTGGAATTGGGCCCCTTTTAGAATAAAATTTGCAATAAAACCTAAAAAGAGGGTCAGAAGTGAAGTGTTTTCTTGTGGACACTATAATGCATTATATTACTTTATTTTGTTTTCATGCAAAAAACCCTAATTTTTAAAAGGTGTGGCGGCTAATATGTTGCCATAATGCACCACCACAATCAAATACATTAAGGGGAAACCCTGCCCTAGTAGTGGAGTATACACTAGGGGAGTTGTATATACTTAGTGTAGTTGTATACACTAGAGGAGTTGTGTATATATATAGGTAGAATTGTAGTAGAGTTGTGTTCATGCTCGTGGCAGTGAGGCTTACTTGCAAGATGCGTGAGGCTTTGTTCTTGTAATCGTGTAACTCTTGTTTGGCAGTGTCCGCCGCCGTCTTGGCACTCTTCAGCTGCTGATGAAGGTTGTCCACACGCAGCTTCTCCTCTGTGGCTCGCTTCACCGCTGCCGTCAACGACTCTGCCAGCGTCTGCCGCTCAGACTCCAGCCGGGACAGGCGGCTGGAATACTCGCTCTGAAGCGCATGTTGATTTCCAATTAATTGCAGTAGTTTTTCCAACAATATTGTACTACTAACTAACTATAGGTATGTTTGCATGACAACAAGTTTCTGTAAACAGAAATGTTTTGAGTGCAGACGGCAACTTTGCCACAATGTTCCATTCAGGGTTTTATGCTGCCAATTCTGATACTGATGATCCATGATACCAATACTGGTCACATGTATTACATGTTAATTTTTTCAATGTATATACCGTGAGTGCTATTGACAATTAAACTATATCAACACTATTTAAAACTATTTAACCTACATACAATTGTCAAAAAGTCAAAAATACAAATTAGCTCAACAAAAGCAGGGAATTATTCCTTGACATTGTAAACATAAACAAAAACAACAAAAATTATTTTGTGAAAATAAAAATATGGACCTAATCACTCCAGTTTTGATCATTTACTGATACTGCCCCTGGTATCGACACCACCCATTTATAGATCGAGCTGCTCTCCTCTTATGTGTCGTGTACGGACAGTGACAATGCTGACACACAAACAGTTGTTGTCATATTATACTTGCCAACTTTGAGACCACCGATTTCGGGAGGTGGGGGCGTGGTGGGGCGCGGTTAAGAGGGGAGGAGTATATTGACAGCTAGAATTCACCAAGTCAAGTAATTCATACATATTATATATATATATATATTTATATATATATATGTATATATATATATATATATATATATATATATATATATATATATATATATATATACACACATATATACACATCCTGGAAATATGCAAACAAAACTGTGTTTAGATAATTGATACTTCAAACTTGCATAAATAAATATTAAGGAATATAACATAACTTGGCTTCTGAGGGTTTCAAAATGTAATGAATAAAATGCTAAAGTTGTTGATAAACAAGCAATTATTTTAATAATTAAATATGGTCATTTTAAATGAATTATTATGATAATTTAAAATCAATTATTTCAAATATGTTTATTTTAATGTATAATTCTATGGCTAGTTGTAATAAGGAGTCACAAAAAATACAAATAAAAATACAATTAATTTTGATGTTTTTAGCAAAATATAGTAAAAACGTATTTAGTTTTTTTTTTTTTTAATTAATAAATATATTTATTTTTAGGTAAAATAAACATAATAATACAATTTATTTTTAGTCTGGATGATTTAGTTCTTGTCACCCTGTTGTCCTCCTGTCATAAAAAAAGGCTGTCCTCACTCAGGTCCGCATGGAGCTGGAGGGGCCGTGGCTTCCAGCTGCGGCTGAAAATCGGGAGATTTTCGGGAGAATATTTGTCCCGGGAGTTTTTTGGGATAGGCGCTGAATTTCGGGAGTCTCCCAGAAAATTCGGGAGGGTTGGCAAGTATGTGTCATATTATCCTCTCTCGAACACTTATTTGCTTGTTACATTTCCTGTTAATATCGGCTTACTATCTGCTGCAACGCACTTCCATCTACCCTTCTTAAACATTACTGGGCTCGTATTTCTTGGCGCTGTTTAACACTAGGTAAGCAGTTATTTGCACTACTAGATACCTGCTCTTAGCTTGCTTTTGGTGTGTAACATGTTTTGCCATGTCTTCCAGTGATAATGGATACATAATAATGACACTTAAAATTAGAAATCGACCAATAATGTTTTTTCAGGGCTGTTACTGATACCGATTATTAGTATCCAAGGAGGCCAATAACCGATATTTGGAGCCTATTTTCACTAGCAGAAAAAGTTATTTAAACATGAATATTATATGTCAGTAAACAGCCGGACAAGGCTTTAAGTTGTTTTTTTAAGAAATGTTGGACCAGTAGCGACATAATGGTTCATGCGGCACTAATGTTGTGGTTAATTTAGCACCAAAAACATCAGGGGATTTCACAAACACCTTATTATATGTGTCTAATGCTGCTGGGACTATGGGATTTCTCTACATCACAATAAGTCATCATCAACTCAATTTTATACAATTTTAAAGCAGTTTATGGATTGAATTCATTGGAAGATTTAATCACGAGTAACCCTAAGATACATTTAAATAAAAACAATTCTGGGCTCCTTCATGTAGCTTATAGATGAGACATTTTTCAAGCTGGCTGACATCAATTCTTCCTCGATGTTACAGAAAGTATGAGAATGTGTGAGCTGCAGCCTGCTCTTCTTCACCTATACATACTCCTATTTGTCAAAAATATTTACACATTTTCTTTTGTCTTCATATCCATCCATCTCTGTTGTGTTATTGAATTACGAAAGATGTGGGGTTGTTTAATGAGCCCACGCTCCAAATGCTGCTGATGGAGGATTTGCCGAGTAAACGCAATGGCTAGTAGCAATAACAAACAAAACGGAACCAGGAAGACGCCAGGAAAGAAGGACAAAAAATGATTTCCAGGCAAAAAAATAGAGGTTTTGACAGGTAAGTAGAAGAAACGTACTGTAGAAGACCAGCACTGGTAGAGAAAGGGAGCGGGGTGTGGGGGGTTTCGGGGAACTTTTCCATGTTGGGCAAATGGGCTGGTGCTTGCTTGAGCAGTGGTAATTACCATCTACTTCACTAATTATTTTATATCGATAAAAAAAGGGCAGATACCGATATACGTATGTCAAAATGCAAAATACAGGGTCCGACAATCGGTCAGTCGCTATTTAAAATACTAAGAAATGCAGCTTATTTGCCACAATGGAGGTGATTATTATTATCTACTAATAGTAACAATATTATTAGCTACTAGACTCTGCTCAGCCTAGGGACTAAAAGTAAATACAGTGTCAGTCAGAGGGGATCAGCGTTTGTGATTGGCATTAAAAAGGCAATAATCGGCAATGGGGTTCATCTACTTTTTTATGAAACTCGGCTGATACTGATTGGTGGCCAATTGGCGGCACTTCCCTTGTCAAAACAAATACATTTCTGTAAAATCAGTGATTACAATTGAATGATTTATTTGTGGCGCCACCTGCATTTGCCGAAAGCTGTCCTCTTCCCTCCTGGTGGTCTGCTCAGCTTCTCGCAGCCTGTCCTGCATGCTCTGGATAGCTTGAGAATGCATGCTGCTCCCTTCCGTGTGGTTCTCCAAAATCCTAAAAAAAAGTATCACAGCAGTGTTCCAAACAAGTCTTTGAACATATACTCGCACTGAGATGATCCTGTTGTACTTTGGCTTGCGTGAGCACACTGATTGGCGCCGAGGGGCGTCAAATGTTCCCTCCTTTGACATGGCTCTCTTGGTTGCTTTGTTGGGTCTGCTCCTGTCTCTGGCCATGCTACCCCCACCCCAGCAGACGATGGCGTGGAACACCGCAGAGGCCACCGCAGTGTATATGTTTCTTTTACTCTTTATTCATAGCTGTATGTAGAAGTGGCTGGTTGCATCAGCTCTGCTCTTTTAATGTCTTTAATGTCCTTTGATGTTTGATGTTTCCTCTTACACACATTTAAGAGGGATGTGTGCTATGGCTTTGAGTTGTTTTTTTCCTTGGCCTCAGTCTGGACCCCCTCTCCAGGGGCCCAGGCTTAGACTGATTTTTTGAGTTCCTTACCCACTATTTGAGTACTGGACAAGTGTGAGTACAAAGCCGTACCTGACCTAAAAACGCTCCCAGAAATCATACCTGGACTTCTCCTTCTGTGCTTCGTCCAGCGCATCGCTGCGGCTCTTTAGCAGCTGATCCGCCTCGTCCAGTCGAACTTTGAGGACCGCTAGTTGACCGTCTTTGGCGGCGAGCGCTTCATTCAGGTCGTCCACTTGCGAGCGCAGCCCTCGTAGCACGCGGTCGCCCTGAGCATGCTCCGAGTTCCATTTGTCGGCACGTAGCCGGGCGTGATTAAGGTCTGAAGGAGAGGAAATCCAACTTTAGTGATCACGGGTGACATATGATGATTTTTTTTCAACATTTAAAGTACAAGTATAAAAAAATAAGTTGCCTCTATATTGAAGCAATTATCATATAGTTCTGATTTATCTTGATCGATGATGTGTATGGGGAAACCATAGTTTCCTTCAACAACACCACCACTACTACTAATAGCATACTTTGTGAGAGACAAAGATTACTTTGGGACAAATGATGATCCAGAACCTTATATTTTATTAGCCTAAATATAGGAAGGATGAGCAACAAGTATTAGAAGCTGTGTGCTAAACCGATTAAGCTTTAGTGAAACACATAAGCATCATGCAGCAGTACTGCTAAGTAGAGGTGGAGGAAATAATCGATTTTAGATGCATCACAATTCGGACATGGACGTTTGTAAAATCGATTAGTAAATGTCAATAATCGATAATAGATGTATTAATTGTAAATAAGTAATGCAGACAGTTCTAAAATTTGTCTGACTGCAGCGAGCCACCCCACCGAGAGATCCAACCAGATCCTTTATTCTTGGACACTTATGTTCCACTTTTGCACACATTTTCATAATTTAATAAATATGATGGGAATTAATTGAACTGTTTCTGATTACAAATTCACTGTTTTCAAAAGTTGCAAGTGATAAACACTTATTTAGTGAAACAAAAAGAAAGTGTTGTAATGCAGTTGAGATAAGTTTCATATAAAGTATATATATGAGAGCAGTGTGACGTCAGCAAGTCAACGCTCAGTTGGAGTCTCACAGGCATTTGAGCTTGAGCTGTTTTTGTTAGCCCAGCAGGCTGGCAGCGGCAGTTTGTCAGCTTGCACGCAAGCTCTTTTGAATCTTTCACTGGTTTGTGTTACCTCTGCTTAATAAATAGATTGACTGTGCTTCCATGGCTGTATGTTCTTGTAAACAAACACGGTATTGTTTGGATGGCAAGTTTGTCACTTCAATCATTGATTTGTTGTTCAATATTCCCTCCGACCCTCGTAATTAATTACTAGCGTGTAGCATGCTGTGCAGTTTGTGCCAAGTTTTAAGGTGGTGAAAAAAACATTGTCTTTTATATACCAGTTCCTGGTCAAACATACATATACACATACAGTACATATACAAGTACATATACTGTACATACATACACTCATGCATATAATAACGTTTCATCAAACATAAATTAACATTGTTATCCTAGGGTAAAACTGGGTAACACATGGCACACTGACAAAGCGTAACCTATTGTTACTATAACAATCTACAAGGTAAATATAGCTGGCTTCTCTTTCTTCCCCTCTATTTATCTGCTTACTTTTGTATGTCTAGTTATCATTACATATATGTATTGTTGCATTTGAACAACTGTATTGTTGATAATAGAAGGAAATTATTGTTATTATTCATTATCAATAGCGCTATTTCTATTGGTATTTGTATTGCTCCATTTGTAGTGTAATAATGCTCATTGTCATTTCTGTATTAATTTCACTAACTGCTTCTTTGCTATCACTTTTACCATCATATTTGTACATATCCTATTTGCTGATGTTGCTCTATTGTTGTTGTGTTTGCTGTTGTTGTTTTTGTCTCTCTGTCTTATCCCCCTCTAGTCCCCACAATTTCCCCCTCTGTCTTCCTTTTTTTCTCTTTCTATCCCCTACTGCTCCGGCGGCTGCACCAAATGATAATATAAATACATTTAATAAAGTCAAATACAAATAAGGCAACAAGAGAGGTATCCCACACTTCTCTTCTGTAAAGTACATTTGTACATCCGATATGGGCATCTACATCAACAATATGATTTGCCTGAGAAGCTGGACAGGACAAAAATAAATAAATAAATAATAATAATTACCAGTTCCTCCAACTAAGATCTTTTTTCTTCTGTGTTGGAAGACTGAGTGTGTGAACGAGGAGCATACTTGCCAACCTTGAGACCTCCGATTTCGGGAGGTGGGGTGTGGGGGTGGGGGGCGTGGTCGGGGGGCGTAGTTGGGGGCGTGGTTAACATATATATATATAAGAAATACTTGACTTTCAGTGAATTCTAGCTATATATATATATATATATATATATATGTATAAATAAATAAAATAAATACTTGAATTTCAGTGTTCATTTATTTACACATATACACACACATAACACTCATCTACTCATTGTTGAGTTAAGGGTTGAATTGTCCATCCTTGTTCTATTCTCCGTCACTATTTCAGAACACACACATTATACAAATATACATTATAAAATCAATAAGAAAACGGGAGCTCTAATTTGGGAGTCTGAATTAGGATCAGAAGTTCCTATATAAACATTGCGCACTCACGTCGCCTTTTTGTATTGATTACTGCAGCTGTGCACTGGATTCATTCACAAATACAAACTACAACTCACAAACACTTTAGAGTTAGGCTCCACCATCAGAATGTGTACTTAAACTTATAAAGATCACATGGATATTATTCAGTGAGTTGATTCACCAAAACTAACCTGTTATACAGGAAGAAAAAGCACACGAGACGTTTCAATTGTTCACAGACTGGTCGCGCTCATCAGAATGACAAGACACTTCCGGTCTGCAGGTGATAGCATTCAATTGGGAAGAAACGCCCTACTGCCCCGTACTGACCAATGTGAATACTGATAAATGTGTAATGACAGCTCCAAAAACGAATTCAAACCACAAAATATAATAAATAAATCAACACAAAAATGTGACACATTATGGGTGGGTCACATATGCATGTACAGTAGATGGCAGTATTGTCCTGTTTAAAAGTGTCACAACATTGCTGTTTACGGCAGACGAACTGCTTTACGGTAGACGAAAACTTGACTGCTGTTGTTGTGTGTTGTTACCGCGCTGGGAGGACGTTAATGAAACTGCCTAACAATAAACCCACATAAGAAACCAAGAACTCGCCCTCGATCATTAGCTGTTTATATTGTGGGAAAGCGGACGTGTGAACAGGCTGTCAACACGTCACTCAGGTCCGCATGGAGCTGGAGGGGGCGTGGCCTCCAGCTCCGCCTGAATTTCGGGAGATTTTCGGGAGAAAATGTGTCCCAGGAGGTTTTCGGGAGAGGCGCTGAATTTCCGGAGTCTCCCGGAAAATCCGGGAGGGTTGGCGAGTATGACGAGGAGCCCCGCTCCCTACTGCGCAAGTAATCAGTGACACTTCCGCGTCAACCACATTTCCATTTGTGTATGGTTTAAGTTTATTTCAAACATGCTATACAGATGGGCAAAAATGTTACTCGTTTGATCAAATTTAGATGGATTTATTTTAGGAGCAAAATGGTAATTAAAGGGTTAAAATCTGTACTCGCACATGTGCTAGTTTTTCTTTTAAATACTCGCACAACCTATTTTTAGTCGTAAATGAGACTAAAATGCTCGCACTGTAAAGCCCTGCATAAAAGGATAATCCACCGACGTCACCAATGGGGCAAATTACAAACGGCTCATTTCCCGGAAGTACGAAGGAAGGCAAGATTGTTTAATATCTCTGCCATGCCTCCAGGGTTTCCATCCATCTATTTTCTACCGCTTGTCCCGTTCGGGGTCGCGGGGGGTGCTGGAGCCTATCTCAGCTGCATTCGGGCGGAAGGCGGGGTACACCCTGGACAAGTCGCCACCTCATCACAGGGCCAACACAGATAGACAGACAACATTCACACTCACATTCACACATTAGGGCCAAAGTTTGATTTCACATTTCTTAGACTTATGTAGGTATGAAAAGGTAAAAAAAAAAAAAAGTTGGTTTTGCATAATCGGGCCCTTGCCCTACCTTACCGTCTTGCAAGTCTTTAGATCTCTGGATGACCGAGGCCATCTCCTGGTTGAGCGAGGACACCTCACTGCGCAGGAGTTGGTTCTCCAGACGTAAGTTGGACAGAACCTGGCCGTGGGGCTCCTCAGGGAGACTGGACTCCTGCCGACTGGACTCCAGAGGGGCAGCCACCCTTGTGTCGCAGGGCTCAGGGGAGTCCAGGCTGTCTGCGATGGAGAAGGATATGTACACACACAAAGGAGATTTTTCAAATTGCAGTTATCACAATTTTTCTGTTGTCTGGATTTTTCTTTCATATTTTGAAGTCCATTGGGTTTATATTTTTTTTTCTTGAGTAGTCTCTTAAAGATCTTAGAAAGTTTTACACACACATTCCAATTTTTTTTTTTTTTACATGCAAATTAAGCCACATATATACAAAATAAAATACATATAATTACACTGATTTCTACCCATTTACAGTGTTGGGTTGGTTACTGAAAACCAGTAACTAGTTACAGTTACTAGTTACTTTATTTCCAAAGTAACTCAGTTACTAACTCAGTTACTTACACCAAAACGTAATGCGTTACTGTAAAAAGTAACTATTTAGTTACTTCTTTTTTTCCCCTTTTTTTTTTTAAGGCTCCCATTAATGCCCTTTTAGCCTTTATTTCAGTACCGTTATTGCACTGGAGAATCATACAATCTGTTGATCAACTTGACATGCATTTGCATCACTGAACTCTGCTAAGCAATGTGGTCTACATACAACACACAAAGACAAAGATATGTTTCAAAGGGCCAATTTATTTCAGGCCAGAACAAATTGACAAAACTATTTTAAATAGCTGCAACATAATGGCACTTTAACTTTAACTAGATAGGCTCTTTGATTCAAGACACAACTTACACTTAACTAAAATGTTATTTTCTTTGTGCTCGACAAAAGAAAAGTATTGAGAATGTCTCCATGTTAAGAAACTCGACTTCTGGCTTCACCATGATGTCTTGTTAGTTGTTATGAGAGTAGCGTATGTGTGTGTGTGTGTGTGTGTGTGTGTGGCCCTTTAAGATATGACGGCATGTGAGGTGAGTGACGTCAGTGAGTGAGTGGGCGAGAGAGGTGAGGGAACGGCGACAGTGAGTGCGTGCAGGTGCTCTAGCTTGGTGGATGGCTGCGTCCAATAAAGTCACAAAGTTGCAACAAACCGCCGGCCTCGTCATTCACCCTCAGCTGTAAAGACCCTCTTCCGGGTAAAGTGACGGTTGTTAGCCCCGAACTACATAGGCCCTGGAGGAACGTCTCCCCTGCGCCCCTCAACTACGTCCTCCACACACACAAAGCACGCCTTTTCTTTTCCACCACAGCGCTCCAATAAAACAAACTCAGATCTTCTGTTTCTAGCCGATACTACATAAAAAATAACGTAATCATGTAGTAATGATAACTGAGTTACTGAATATAAAAAATAACGCGTTAGATTACTAGTTACCGCCGAAACTAACGGCGTTACAGTCCCGCGTTAGTCCCAACACTGCCCATTTATATGTTCAAAGATAATAATGTATACATTAGTTGTGTATATTTATAACTATTTATGTACTATAATTTAGTTACAGTTGCATTAGGGATGGGTACCTTTCACATTTGAACTGACACACTACCAATTCCCTATACCTTACAATCGATACCCGGTACACATTTTCTTTAGGTACTTTTGGGTTCAAAATAAGTGTTACAACAAAGCGAGAGAGGATTACATACCTTGGCTCTGTTCTTTAGCAGAGCACTCCTCTGATGCTTTCATGCTGTGAGCAGACAGCGAGCTGATGCTCGAGGCCCGGGACCCTCCTCTGGTGGAGGGGGGCGTTGACGGGAGAGAGGGGACGGCGAGAGGAGGAGTCTGGTTTTTAGCCTCCATGAGCTGGCTCGGTCCTGCCGCTTTGACCGCGTCCCTGCTCGAGTCGCGCCTGGCGCCGACTGGCAGCTCTGAGCTGTTTAGAAAGTCAAAGAGCATATCATCATCCACATCATGCTGGCTCTTCTTGCGCCTCACAAAGCCAGAGGAGGACGCCGCCTTGGCGGGGTTTGACGTGCCACCGGATGCCTCCTTGCCAGAGAGGGTGCTGGACATGCTGATCGAAGTAGTCATTGGAGCAGAGCTGGATTTCTTTATGGTGCCTGCTGCTGAAGAGATGTAGCTTGTTGCATGGTGAGAAGCACCACTGGTCTTATTAAAGCCTTCTGTTTTGTATTCAGATTGGACTGCTGCGTCTCCTTCGTAGAATGAAGTGAGGGGGGATGTTCTTCCCTCGTTTGTGTTCAAGGCAGTTGCAGCTCCCTGGTCCACTTTATTTAGGAAGTCTTCGGCTCTGCCAGCAAAGTCGGCCAACCAAGACATGTTGCACTCTAATAGAAAGAAAAAGAGAAAACTGCGCAATGTGAGGATGATTTTGACTCAAAAATAAGAGATTGCGTAGAAAATATGGGTGAATAACTACAAAAATACACTTCATTTACTGTTACAAAAAAAAGGTGAGTTAGAATAATACAGTGAAACCTCGATTTAAAACTTCTCTATTTCCGCCATTTTCGGTTTACAAACGTTTACATTGCGCCAAATATACCGCTGTGTGCGAACCATGTCTCCTCGTACGAACGCTTCCTTTGTATGCTGCTTGAAGCCATCGGTTTGAAGAGGTGGGGCCCCCTATGTCACATCCTATTTACATCCTTTACACATGGGTGCGGCCTTTTCGAAGAGCTTTTGACTGCGAGCGGCACTTCTGACTTGTTCATTTCCACAATTGTTCTACCTCAGAGCTGTGTCAGCCTGTCTTGGAGATCACTTTGTGTAATCAGAAACGCTTTAAATGTCTGCAAACTCTCACAGTCTTTCTGTATAGCTTTGGGTTGTTAGACAAGTAGCATTTTAGCGAGTTAGCCTCCGGCTTGCGGCACCCTCAGTTCAAGGATTTTATCAGCGAAGGGTGCTTTGTTCCGCGGCAAGTCTTTAATTGAGATGAGACTGTAAAACATACTTGCCAACCTTGAGACCTCCAATTCCGGGAGGTGGGGGGGGCGTGGTTAAGAGGGGAGGAGTATATTTACAGCTAGAATTCACCAAGTATATATAAGAAATACTTGACTTTCAGTGAATTCTAGCTATATATATATATATATATATATATATATATATATATATATATATAAATAAGAGAAATACTTGAATTTCAGTGTTCACCCACTACACCAATACATCATCCCACTACCATCAGGGCGCAGGTACAGAACTATCAAATTCCGGAGGGCCCGCCTCAGGAAAAGCCTGATCCCTGCAGCTATAGCCGCCCTTAACAGCAGGCCCGGCCGACCTGTCTGACAAGCCTGTAAATGTGTGTTAGTCATGTATGATGTCTTTTTTTTTTTTTTTTTTGTGTGATGTGTACGGTAATGTCTAGTGTTTAAATGTACGGCAGTGACAATGAATTTCCCCAAGGGGACCAATAAATCTAATCTAATCTAATCTTCATTTATTTACACATATACACACACATAACACTCATCTACTCATTGTTGAGTTAAGGGATGAATTGTCCATCCTTGTTCTATTCTCTGTCACTATTTTTCTAACCATGCTGAACACCCTCTCTGATGATGCATTCTGCTTCGTCTCCTTGTTGTGTGCGCAGTTGTGCACTGCACTCTCTAAAAGCCGTAGATGGTATTGTCACATATGCATGTACAGCAGATGGCAGTATTGTCCTGTTTAAGAGTGTCCCAACATTGCTGTTTACGGCAGACGAACTGCTTTACGGTAGACGAAAACGTGACTGCTGTTGTTGTGTGTTGTTACCGCGCTGGGAGGACGTTATGGTCCGCATGGAGCTGGAGGGGGCGTGGTCTCCAGCTCCGCCTGAATTTCGGAAGAAAATTTGTCCCGGGAGGTTTTCGGGAGAGGCGCTGAATTTCGTGAGTCTCCCGGAAAATCCGGGAGGGTTGGCAAGTATGCTGTAAAAGATGCCACAGCGGACCTTTATTATAGCGACGGAGAAGGCACTACCGGCACACAAGCCGATGAAAAATCACCTAAGTCTGGCCTGGGCAATTATTTTGACTGAGGGCCGAGATATATATATATATATATATATATATACACACACAGTATATATATATATATATATATATATATATATATATATATATATATATATATATATATATATATATATATATATATATATATGTATATATATATATATATATATATATATATAAAAATAATAGAGTCTTCAAAGTGTGCAGTTTTTTACTGGAAAAAAAGGGACTTTTGTCGAGGGTAGAACCAATTATTTATGTTTACAATGATTCTTATGGGAAACCCTGCTTAACAATACAAACTTTTCGGTTGGAGAACCATGTTCAAGAACCAATTCAGTTTGTAAATCGAGGTTCCACTGTACATAAGGTTGGATATCGAGAACACAAGAACCCTTAATGTATTGAATCAAAAATCTTGAAATTCAAAGACTTGGTGCATTTGCGAAAAGCTAAAATGATGCACAAAGCAAACTACAACCTGCTACCCACAAATGTACGACAATTCTTCTCAACAAAAGAGGAGAAATATAACCTTAGGAAACAATCAATGGCGCCACCAGGGGGTGGCTGTGATCACCTCTGGCCTACTCTTGGCCACCCCACTGTCCAGTAGGGCTGGGCGATTATGGCAAAAATAATCATCACGATTATTTTTGATTGATGTATTGTAATCACAATTAATTACAGGATTATTCATTAATTTGAAAACATGAGTATTTATTGTAAGACCAAAACTAAACTTTAAAAAAAATGGATATAAATTTGTAACAAATAAACCACAAAAAGTAAAATAATAATTGTAATAATACATTTAAATACCAATAGCAATATAAAAACAGTACAATTCAGTTTTTCTGTTTTGTTTACCTTTCACACTTATTTTACCACCATGGAGTGTGTGCTTTTTCTGTAAAATAACATTTATTAAAATGTTCGTTAATTAAATGCAAAAATCCTCACTTTTATTGGTGCAATACATCTTTGGACAATTTTGAGCAATAATTTAGGTCAAATCATAATAATTTTGTAAATATAGCAATAACCTTTAAAGGGGAACTGCAATTTTTTTTTTTGCCTTTCGTTCACAATCATTATGAAATACAATATTTACGTTTATTTAATATTTAAAAAATTTAAAAAAAAAATTTATCCCTCGTCATGTCTTTCATAATGACTGTGAACGACAGGCAAAATCCCCCAAAAAGTGCAGTTCCCCTTTAAGTACATTACGCTTGTGCAAGGTACTTTTTTACCTTTATTTTGTTAGCGCAGTCAGACCGAATTTGGCGCACCGCGATATATTGTGAAGGGGGGAAGTGTGCCGTTTTTCTCAACGAGTAAAGAGGCGACTCACTTGAAGTTGCGATCACTATTTGTACATTGATCTTACATCGATGATGTCGTTCACAACAACACAAGCAGCTGAGATGCATTGTGGGTGTATGGTTTGTTCTTGTGAGCTTTAGCTTCGTAGTTTAGTCGCTGTTTCCAACATTGTTTAGTTCAGGACGGGGCGGCTGAGTGTGTCGGGGATAAATTAGGTCTACCGGACACATTATTTTCCTTACAATGACAACATTTCGCTTCCATTTATATTAATTTCCCAAATATTATTTTGCGTTTATCAGCGGATTCTGTCTTATTGGCCAATTATGTGTCTCTGTCCGCGGTTGCCTGAACGGGGAAATCATATGGCCTTACTTTTTTGTTGAGTTTAAGTGTTATTGATTAAGCATACTAGCATTGTGTCAAATAAAAAGTAGCAACCATGGTGAGATCCCAAAATTCTAGTAGATGTTCTCTATTTTTCCACTCATTCATTCACTCCTCATCCGTTTGACATGAAATGAGTTTATTTCGGTCATATAATCAATCATTTTGTGTGATCAATTTAACAGCACAAATTATCCATATTAACAATCATACACATACACACACAAAAAGAATTAGAATGACCGAAAAA
Organism: Nerophis lumbriciformis; assembly: GCF_033978685.3. Lineage (NCBI taxonomy): Eukaryota > Metazoa > Chordata > Actinopteri > Syngnathiformes > Syngnathidae > Nerophis > Nerophis lumbriciformis. The sequence goes on along the minus strand of NC_084555.2, from coordinate 45,486,443 downwards.
GGAATAGGCTGAAGCAAAGGCTTATATTTGCCTATCCTATACATTCACTGAAAACTAGATTAGAATTAGAATTCACCGTCACAAGCTCCGGGATTTCCATGCTCGTTGCGCGGCTGATTAATCGTTTTAGTTCGATTATTATATTTTCACAATGGTGAGAAGTCATAATCGAAATTCGATTAATTGCCCAGCCATACTGTCCAGTAGGAGTGTGGGGAAAAAATCGATTCGAATTCGAATCGCGATTCTCACGTTGTGCGATTCAGAATCGATTCTCATTTTTAAAAAATCGATTTTTATATTTATTTTTTTTAATGTTTTTATTTTTTATTAATCAATCCAACAAAACAATACAGTCTCTTAAATCGAGTAATAATAAAGAAAAGTGTGACAAGTGGGTGGTTTATGGTGTTACTTCCTATCAGCTCAATGCAATCCAATTCCAAAACCAAACCCGACCCAGCAACACTCAGAACTGCAATAAACAGAGCAATTGAGAGGAGACAAACTCGACACAGAACAATCCAAAAGTAGTAGGGCTGCAACTAACGATTAAATTTGATCATCGATTAATCTGTCGATTATTACTTTGATTAATCGATTAATAATCGGATAAAAGAGACAAACTACATTTCTATCCTTCCCAGTATTTTATTGGGGGAAAAAACCAGCATACTGGCACCATACTTATTTTGAGTATTGTTTCTCAGCTGTTTGTACATGTAGCAGTTTATAAATGAAGGTTTATATAAAAAAAAAAGTATTTTAAAAATTAAAAACAAAAAATTAAAATAATTTCTTCTGCACATGCGCGTAGCATAGATCCAACGAATCGATGACTAAATTAATCTCCAACTATTTTTATAATCGATTAGTTGTTGCAGCTCTAAAAAGTAGTGAAACAAAAATGAATATTAGTATCAATTACAGTATCAATATTAGTTACAATTTCAACATAGCAGTGATTAAAAATCCCTTATTGACATTATCATTAGACATTTATAAAAAATAAAAAAAAAGAATAGTGTCACAGTGGCTTACACTTGCATTGCATCTCATAAGCTTGACAACACACTGTGTCCAATATTTTCACAAAGATAAAATAAGTCATATTTTTGGTTCATTTAATAGCTAAAACAAATTGACTTTATTGCAATCAGTTGATAAAACATTGTCCTTTACAATTATAAAAGCTTTTTACAAAAATATACTACTCTGCTTGCATGTCAGCAGACTGGGGTAGATCCTGCTGAAATCATATGTATTGAATGAATAGAGAATCGTTTTGAACCGGGGGGAAAAAAAATCGATTTTGAATCGAATCGTGACCCCAAGAATCGATATTGAATCGAATCGTGGGACACCCAAAGATTCACAGCCCTAATGTCCAGTATGAATTGTTAAAGATTGAGAAGAAAGCAAACAACTGTGCTAAAAAAATATTTCTATAGACAGAAAATGGGTACAATTAAGCTCTGCTTCTTCCTACTACTTTTCGGACATGTTAGAAGGTGAAACCGTAAACATGTGATGTAAACATTGCGACTACACATTTTCAAAACATCACTGTGTTAATAAAAACATTCTAATTACTCATTTATCATTTTAAGGTTTTCACTCTGCTTTAAAACATGTCTGAAATAAATACGTACAACATATGAATATATACACACCGTATTTTTATATTGCGCTTTTTTTTTTAAATATAAAAATGAGTTTGCATTAGGGCTACGAGCGCTAAGCTAGCATGCTAAATTATTAAGACACGTCATATCTCTGGTTTACTGCAGGCAAAACTTTTTTCTGGATAAGAGCCCCGAAACACCGCTTTATTAACCCCTCAGTCTCTTAAATCGAGTAATAATAAAGAAAAGTGTGACAAGTGGGTGGTTTATGGTGTTACTTCCTATCAACTCAATCTGACAGGGCGAGCTGATCCCAACTCAGGTAAGCTAACAACACTTGCTCCATCTTACCTTCTTAAATCAATGCCTGCACGTCAATACGCCCACCGGGAACCACGCTATCTTTCACGTGGAAAAGGCGAACAAGCGAGTGGAACGTTTTTGAGTAGAGACGGACAAATATCATGGTAAGATTACTCCAAATCAAAAATAGCAACAGTCTTCGCTATACGTGGACCAGGAAATAATACCAGCCCGCGAGGACCCCTTAACAGTGTGGCCACAAATGTGCCTGATCAAAATATGAACTGAGAATCGATCGGTAAAAGTCAAGATGTAAAGTTAAGTTTTTACTGTAATCACATCATTGTTTTTTTTTACTAATAATTTAAAAACAAAAATATTTAATCCTTTATATAACATTTCTTGAGGGGTGTAATGTACAGTGTTGGGTTAGTTACTGAAAAACAGTAACTACCGGTTACTTTATTTCAAAAGTAACTCAGTTACTAACTCAGTTACTTACACCAAAAAGTAATGCGTTACTATGAAAAGTAACTTTAGTTACCTTTTTCTTTCTTTTTTTTTTCAAAAGCTCCCATTAATGTACTTTTAGCCTTCATTTCAGTACTGTTATTGCACTGGAGAATAATACAATCTGTTGATCAACTTGACATGCATTTGCATCACTGAACTCTGCTAAGCAATGTGGTCTACATACAAAGAAAAATATGTTTCAAAGGGCCAATTTGTTTCAGGCCAGAAAGAAATTGACAAAACTATTTTAAATAGCTGCAACATAACATGCATAAGTAACAAACAGCATAATAACAACATAGCTGTAAACCTGGCTTAACCTAAGGAAGGCACACGTGACATACACAAAGCCTAACCAGGCAGATTTGAATTGTTGTTTTGGGCAGTAGACGGGATCTTTGATCCAAGACACAACTTACATTTAACTCAAATGTTCTTTTCTTTGTGCTCGACAAAAAAAAGTGAGAATATCTCCATGTTAAAACACTCTGGTCGCAGTCAGAGCCGATGAGTGACTCGACTGCAGCTCCACAGACACGCCTCCCCCTCCCCACACCCACACCGCACCTCCGGCTTGTGACACAAGAAGAACCAGAAGGACGACACCGCAGCGCTCCAATAAAACACTCAGATCTTCTGTTTCTAGCCGATACTACATAAAAAATAACGTAAAATAACGCAGTAACGCATCATGTAGTAACGGTAACTGAGTTACTGAATATAAAAAAATAACGCGTTAGATTACTACTTACCGCCGAAACTAACGGCGTTACAGTAACGCGTTAGTCCCAACACTGGTAATGTATATTAAATGCAGACAGCAAAATATATGAAACAGTGCCTCTTTATTTTTTTCCTGCACTCACTCCAAAATGCTTATTTACATGGCATGCCACATCAATACAGGAACTGACTATTGACAATAACAAATAGAATCTGCTCTGGGTTTTTAAGGACATGGGTGTTTTTTTTATCCTTTAACAAACCTAAAAGGAGAAATACACAATAGGAATGAAGCAACATCCATTGAAAAAAGGGAAATCACCTTTCTTCTGCAATCTGCCAGTTTCAGCGCCTTAGTAAGAGACAGATAACCGTGATATGTACCAAACATTCTATTCCAAGTACATGTAATTAATTCAGTTAAGGTCTCTTGGGACATTAGAGCTGGGTTTGCAGAGAATGGACAGTAAGGAGGATTGGGGTGAGTAGATTTAAATGAATATTCACCGCTGGTCAAAGCCATGACATGTCCAGTAACAATACATTAACAATGTAGCATAGTATCCTTGTTCAGGGCCATATTCCATCAGTGCGGAATCCAAAAAAAAAAAAAAGTTGACTGCAGAAGGAAGAGTTACATTTAAAAAAAAATGCTGAAAAAAGACAAATATTGTGTTTCCATTGAGAAAATTGATGCTTGATCAGTATGTCCTCTGTTCAGATAAAAAGTCCGTTGTATTGCCACACACACATACACATACACACACACACACACACACACACACACACACACACAGTCGCACACACAGTCGCACACACACACACTCACACAAATGCACACACGTTCTTTCACAGCCTGTTCCTCCTCATGCAGTGTGGTTTTCTTCTATGGTGTTGTTGTGGTCAGATGAGCCCCCTCCTTTTCTTGTAGTCCTCCAGGTTAAGGGACCTGCGGGGAGCGCCATCTTTCACCGGCAGAGCGTTGGAGCTGACCGACAGAGACTTGGCTTCTGCACAGGGTGGGCAAATGTTAAAAGCGTTGGTACTTGCTTCAGGGTTTCCCCCAGATTGCCATTATATCTGTGGCGATTGGGGCGTGGCCTATATGACATCTTAGATTATATTGTATTGCTCGATTTTTAATTGTTGCTGCTTATTGTACTATGTATTTTTGTTAAGAATTTTTTCAAGTTTCTAGAGACTTCTCCAACCCTTAAGTGACTATTTCATTATTATTAGAATGATTGTTTTTGTAGACTGTTCTCACGTTTGGAGACTCTTTACTTCTGTTGCTGAGATGTATGCATATATATATACATACACACACACACACACACACACACACACACACACACACACACACACACACACACACACACACACACACACACACACACACACACACACACACACACACACACACACACACTATATATATATATATATATATATATATATATATATATATATATATATATATATATATATATATATATATATATATATATATATATATATATATATATATTAGGGGTGTAACGGTACACAAAAATTTCGGTTCGGTACATACCTCGGTTTAGAGGTCACGGTTCGGTTCATTTTCGGTACAGTAAGAAAACAACAAAATATAAATTTTTGGGTTATTTATTTACCAAATTTGCTAAATCTTCCACCAAAAATATTTTTCTTGGTGGAATATTTGATTTGAAGTAATCGGAACCTTGGATAGGTCAATAATTCATAATAACATTGATTTTGATTCAATATTATGTTTTGAGAAATGACAGTTTGAAAAAAAACCAAAAAAAACAGCTTTGTTTTATTAGTCAACATTGCAACTTTTTCTAAATTACATTTAACCTTTAAGCTTTTTTATATTCACTTTTGTTATGTTTTTGTTTATTTTAATAGTATTTTTAGAATGTGCCGTGGGCCTTTAAAACATTAGCTGTGGGCCGCAAAAGGCCTCCGGGGCACACTTTTGACACCCCTGCTATAGATAATAAAAAATTAAATCTATGGATAAATCTATGGATAAAAAACAGAGCCTGGCGACGCATGCGCGTTTATCATAACTCTCTCGCTCTCTCTGTTTCTGCCCCTCCCTCACCAATGCTGCTGCCCGCACAACTTATTTTGTTTTTAACCCCTTCTTGAACCTGAAAGTACATTGAAAATACACGCAACCCTATCTCAAAATGCCGGACATTTGAGGCATTTAAGAAACTCCGCCCAGACAGCCCCGCAAAAGAGGACATGTTCGGTGAAAAGAGGACGTATGGTCAGTCTATCGTAGCCCGTTAGCTGCTAGCATGCCGTGTGTTGTGCTTCGGTGTGCATTGTTTACACAACGTGCGTTACGCTACTTAATATGTCCATGTGGAAACTCGTTCGGTACACCTCCGAACCGAACCCCCGTACCAAAACGGTTCAATACAAAAACACGTACCGTTGCACCCCTAATATATATATATATATATATATATATATATATATATATATATATATATATATATATATATATATATATATATATATATATATATATATATATATATATATATATATATATATATATATATATATAATATGCTCGAGCTGCTGTAGCGTAGATTACCGTAATAATGATAATTTGGCCAGGCCTGACTAATGTGACTTTTTAGTTTTGATCGGTACACCTCCGAACCGAACCCCCGTACCAAAACGGTTCAATACAAAAACACGTACCGTTGCACCCCTAATATATATATATATATATATATATATATATATATATATATATATATATATATATATATATATAATATGCTCGAGCTGCTGTAGCGTAGATTACCGTAATAATGATAATTTGGCCAGGCCTGACTAATGTGACTTTTTAGTTTTGATAAATTTGCAATTAAAAAAAAAAAGTTTTAAAATTGTCATTATGGGGTGTTTTGTGTGTAGAAGTTTGAAGAAACAAATATTAATTCCATTTTGGAATAAGGCTGTACTATTACAATATGTGGAAAAAGTGAAGCACTGTGAATACTTTCTGGAGGCATCGTATATCCATTCTTACTGTAGCGACCTGCTGGTGATAATATTTATGTTTGTCTGTTATTGATGTCCATTGTTGCTATGATCATGAACACAGCACAGCGTGCCTTAAAGGGGATTGGCAGACAGAATGAGGAAGTGTTGTTGTATGTCAGGGAGTGAAGCACAAAGAAGGAAGTGTGTGCACGGGAAAGAATACGTGCTGTAATAGCAAAAGATTCACAATAAAAGTTAAAAACACTTTGCGTGACTTCTTCTGGGCGCTACATTATTATATTGTTTATTACATTATTATATTACTTTAATTGGTTTTCACGTTAAAAAACTATTTTTAGGCCGTGACAACTTTCATTTTGGATTGCCACGATCAATTAAATGTAGGGGAAACCCTGTACTATATGACAGATCTAATGCTGCATCCATTTGGAGCCAGCAGAAGACCACAACGAGGATCAGCTCACCTGAATTGGGAACTTGGAGGTCTATCTTCACATCAAAATCATGAACTTTAAACAAGTCTTCTGAGAGGTCAGTGGTTGGCTTGGGTGCGTCTTTGTCCTTGGCGTCTGTCAAATCCTGTGACAAACGTGGAGAGGATTGTGGATAAAATGGAAGTGGTAATTTAAAAATGCCAAAACCTACTCTCACCTGTTTGCTCTTATCCAGAGCAGAGGCATCGGGCGAGGAGCCAGAGCCGTACTTCTGGTTCAGATGAGCGAGAATAGCTGCATGGACCGACGGGTCTCTGGCCTTGAAGCACAGTCAAGCATGTTGAGGATAAATCCTTAAAGCAGGGGTCTTTCAAACTTTTCCAAGGACCGCCCCTCAAAAAAAATGTATGCGAGAGAGAGTGGGGAACCCCTACTAGTATATATTGTATGAAATTGTTTCTAGGTAGGGACGTAACTATATGAAAATGTAATATCATGACTATTATAACACAATATTGTTGAAAGTGCTCAAAAAGTACTCATTCACACTTATAACAAAGTTTTATTTCCAAAATTAAATAGCCACACAATTATGGATGTGGTATTTTTATGTACCGGTTCCTAATTGGGTCAGTCCAAGTGGACCATGAAAATTCTGGACTAATAATACTGCTATCAGTACTTTTTTTTCCAGGCGACTGTCGTAATTATGACACACGTGCGCTAAAACATTCATTAAGGTGCCGCTGCAAAGCATAAAAAAAGACACGGCGAAACAGCCAATCGGAGTCGACCTTTAACTGCCCCACTTCCGGTTACGCAGAAGTAAACAAAATCATAGATTTACGTGTCATCGAGAAAACAGGACGCAATCAATGTTCACTAAAAACAGAATCTAAATGCGGAATCCAATCCAATCCACTTTATTTGTATAGCACATTTATACAGAAATGTCTCCAAAGTGCTGCACAAAATATTAAAAACAATATTCAAATATTATCCTTAGCTCCACCAATGACAATTTCAAAAAATAAAAAAATAAAACCAATATAAAAATAAATATGATTAAAAACGATTTTAAAGGGTAAAACCAATTAAAACAATAAATATAAATCAAAATTTTAAAAACACTGAGGACCACACAACTCACGTAGTGTTAAAAGCCAAAGAATAAAAGTGGGTCTTAAGACGAGACTTAAAACACTCCACTGTGGGAGCAGTTCGAACATGGAGGGGCAGAGTGTTCCAGAGCTTAGGGCTGACCACAGAGAAGGCCCTGTCGCCCCTGATTTTAAGTAATACAATCATCTATAAAGTTGCTCAGAAGCAAGATAGCATCTGCTGACAAGTCTCTAGTCGCCATCTGACGTCACTCCATCATGCCGCGTTTGCGTGCCATCAAAACACATCTTGCCTAACTGCACACCCACCTAAGATGCTGTCATTGAGAAGAAATATTTACCCTGCACTTGAAAAACACTCACCTCCATGGAGCCGTGCCAGCCAGGGTCCAGCTCTCTATACACAGCCCTGCACGGTGCACCATACTGGGGCCATTTCTGTGCTTGCCTCCGGGACACACGGCCCCCTCAAATTACCAAATTAACTCTAAAATACAGAGCCAAACATTTCCCAAATGACCTCTACGTGTCAGGTGATGTTTCTTTTGCAAATATAAAGACTACTTGTCGCCATAAAGCGTTGTAAAAAAAAAAAAAACACCTGCGATTACGGCAGCCAGTTGTGGACGTGACCAGTGATTAAACATCTTCATTGGTAAGTTCATAATAACTTTACAACTTCTAATACTATCGTTGGAGCACCAGTGTTGAAATAATAACTGATGCATCTTTCTTTTACCTGGAAACATGTCAACTCAAATGTATCGTACATTGTTGTTATTGGGCTTTTCCTTATTTAATTATTTTTTTAAATTAATTTAGAATGGTAATAAAATGCTGAACTAATGCCTAGTTTATTGGGTTTTTAGTTTTTTTGGAATTTTGCCTTTCGTTCTTTTTGAAAGAGATAACGACGGATGGATTTTTCTTTAATGCTTTGTAATTATTAAATAAATGTAATGTAAATAAAAAACTGCTTACAGCTGAGCCAATGGGAGGTCCTCTATTCCACCCATAAAATCCAATACATAAATATTCAAAAACCACCAACAATACCCCATTTTGTGTCTTGAATATTAACAAAATTTTAGTGATATTGTTATTATAAGCGCTAACCCAGACAAACTATTTATAGCGGCGACATGACCACTACCGTGTGTGCCGATTTTTACATCATTGAGTGGTCTGCTGTTTCCTCACTTCCTTGCTCCCTGGAAGTTTAATGTACCGTAGATCATAAATCATGTCTCTCACCTGGAAAGTAGGTGGCTGAGGATGTAATCCGACAAAATGGTACACTTTGACAGCCCTTTCGACCCAAAACTGGTGACAACGACACGGATAGAAGCTAGATCCTCCCACATCCCTACCCCGTTTCTTCGCAAAGATTATGAGATACTTTTCATTTAAATGGGAATATGTGAACATCCCAGCAGTCGGCATCCTAAGGCCAGAAGACCTTGTAGAGTAAGTGATGTTTTATTATGCTTGTTGGCTCTCAAAGTCTGTAGTGTGTAACAATCAGTGATGAAGAAAAAAAAAAAGCAAACATTGTGATGCATTTTTTAAATTAATGCGCCGCAAATGCTTAAAATGTTCAAAATGCGTACATATTAAATGTTATTGTAAATGTGCCCTTACTGCATTACATATACCGGTATACTTATATCATGTATATAAAATCCTAATGGAGGTGTTTGGATGTTTTTATGGGCTATATAGGCAGAATTGAGCGGCTCCAATAAGCTCCATTGTAAGCTGACTTTTGATCGCATTTATTTAATATCTAGAATGTAATGTTCCCTCTAATTTTTAGTGTGTGTGAGCAAACGCACAAACACCCTGAGCATTCAGTGGAATACAGACGTGCACACTGTGGTCATACCAGCAGCACATTTGTCTCAAACCTGACATAACAATTTAAATGTCTTATTATTATAATCAAGTGACTAGTCAATTTCAAGAGATTATTTTCTAATATATGTGATTTGGCCCACTTAGATATATATATTTTTTTAATCAGCTATGCACTATAGTATTTTATGCCTGGGTGGGGGTCCTGCTTTGGAAAGATTGTGTACCCCTTTCAGAGATCACATTTAGTTCCCCTTAAAACATTCACATGTTGCATGAGATGAAGTGTTTATTAACTTTCTGTCCGTAAAATAAATATTTTTATTAGCAATTATGTAGTCCTGTAACATCATTTTATGATTAATCTCCAAAAAATAACATTCCTAACAAACGACAGTAGAATAAGCACACTGATTGAGGAGTCATAGTAAAACGACCTGAAATTTACACTTTACGTGTAGTGTTGGAGTTGTCCAACTTTTTGTGTGGCCATAAACGCACCAGTGGCTAATTGCCATAGTGTATGTGTTGGTGCAGGTGAGAGAGCGAGCAAGCGGCTGCTGTTGATATAACAGATGGCAAAGAGTTTCTTTTGGCTTGGTTTGTACGGTAGACAATGACCAGTTTTGCTAGATAAAAGTATTTTACACATTGTTTTGGTGTGGTTATGGCCGACAAACAATTTCGCTAAATAAAGGGACCGAAGGAATTCCTGTCCTCCTTTAAGTGTCTCCACAGACGTTACAATAATTTAACAGTGTTGACAAACATTGTTTTTATCTGTTGTGGCCGCCTTTCGTTACATGTTACTCACAGTTGCATTGCAAAATCATACAAAACAAACAATTTGTTTATTTTGTTTGGAGTGGGATTTGATTTTTTTGCGCGGCATAGATTTGCTGTGCACAGAGGACGCGTGAGCAGTGCGCAATTGCGCAGGTGTGCACCTTAGAGGGAACGTTGCTAGAATACATTAAAAAAAACAAAAAACATCCATCGTCATGTCTCATGATTGTGAACAATCAGCAAAATTCCAAAAAAGTGCAGTTCCCCTTTAAATAATTTTGGATATTGCTCTTAAAGTAGCAGTAGAGTGTTAAAACAAGTTGCCTCTATATTAAAGCTATTATCCTATATATCTGATTATCCAAAAGACTTCCTAAGTTTGCAAATAAGTACATATGATCAAAATAGTATGCAGATAATTTCTACGATGTTACCTTACGTTTACGATACAAGCTTCAACTTCTGCGTGTGTGTATGCTAGCAGAGACACCGAGCGTGGATGACTGACAAGAGGCTTCACTCCGTTTCTTTCGTTCCACTATAGACAGCTCAAAAAGTTATTGACGGATTTTGATGAAGATTTTTGGGAATGTCAGAAATGGGATCAGGAACATGTGACCACAATTTGGCAGGAGTTTTAGGTCTGCGCTTTATGAGTGCTTTTGTAGTTTATTCATGTTTTTGATTCAAACAGTCCAACATACAGTGATTACGGTGGCCATGCTATTGCCATTTATAAATTACACTTAAGTGTTTTGAATCTAGGAATGTAACGATTGACAGTAATAATTATACTTCTTCTTCTTCTTTCACCGTTTTGAATTAAAATGATAGAAAACCCGTGATTGATAACTGCACTTCGATAAACTCACGGACTGACAGGTGATAGCTCTCTATCTTAAAAGCTAACATTAAAACAAGAAACATTAACGTCTTTCCCCATTCAGAAACGACATACCCTAATCTAAACTGAAATACATTAGTCTGAGCAACTAAGATTTTCAATTGTGCACATTGAACCACCTATAAAACAGAGTGATCGTTCTACACTCAGAGGAATACGAGGCATGTATTTTTACGGTGCAATTAAAGGACCACTGAACAGAATAGGATGCCGCAATGCCCGCCAGGAATAATAAATATTAAATGAGGTGGTGACATGTCCGAGGTGTACCCCGCCTTCCGCCCAAATTCAGCTGGGGTAGACTCCAGCCCCCCGTGACCTCGAGTAGGACAAGCGGTAGGAAATGGATGGATGGGAATAATAGTTTTTTTTTTGTTAGGCAATTGTCATTTAAAAAAATCTTAAATGTGCTACAGTACAATGCAATATTTAAAACAATAAATGCTTAGTCAAAACATGCAAAATAGTGGCTTTTCTAACAGTGTGTCTATTTATTTTAGTTATTCAAAAAATTACTCGGTCAGAGGTTTTTAGTGTGCATATAAGTATTTTCTGAGCACATTCAACAATATTGCGGTAATAATCGTGATAATTTTGGTCACGATAACCGTGATATGAAATGTTTATATCATTACAACCCTAGTTGGAGCAATGTTAAAGTGCTTTAAAGACATTTAAGTTTATGAAAAAATTGCGGGCGAATACAAAAAAATATTTTCAAAAAGTCTCATCAACCAAAAAAAGACACCCACGGTCCGGACCCCCTGCCTTAAAATGTATATTCAGCAATGTTGCATGCATAAAGATAGAAAAGCTTACATTGGACACCATGGTGGGTTTGCATTGTCTTCGAGTGAAAGGGTCCATTTGTTGGTTTTTGGAATTTTGTCCTTCGGCCTGCCAAATCACACGAAGGAGGGCGTTACTATGAAGTTCAGCACGTTGACATTCTTCATGACATGTACTCTCACTTTATCTATTTCTGTTGTCACAGGAACGCATTTTGTTTGCATTCCATGACGATTATGAGGCCACTTACCACAAGAGCCTTTTCAGATTCCACTATGTTCCAGCTTCTGTTCCTCTGATTGATGTAGCTGCATGGAGAAATAATTCCATCAGATTCACAAAAAGAAGCACACGGTATTCTTCTAGGCGTAGGATCGTCCAAACCTGATGGCAGAGATGTTTTTGGTCCTCTGTCTGTCCAGGGCCTCTGCCCGCTCCTCCAGCTCGTTCATCTCGTCTTGGATGACTTTCACTTTGTCACCATCACCACTCTCCTCTGCCATGGCCTTTAGTGGGAACGTGAGCACAAAGCAACTGTAATATGTCACCTGTATCGACTTTTTATGTCAATGTAAACGGTACATTTGCACATTTTTCGAATCCGATCCAGGTCTCTTTCATATGTGGATATAAATCGCATATGCATCCAAAGCATTGTCAAAACAAATGTCTCCCCAACTGCGAGATCCAGAATTAATGCCCTCTCCCGTCTTAATCTTCTACTTGCAATAATTTGGTTCAGAAAAGGTTGACTTTGATTGCACAAAATCTTTGAAATTGCCACTAATATGTCACAACAGACCTATTAGGATTGGAGCCATGTTTACTTCCTTGTACACTAAGACTGCGTTTACATTAGACATCTAATTTTTTTGTAATGACGACTACATAAAAATATCGGATTTGACGAAAAAAAGTTGGACATCCTACACTGCAGTGTGAATGCACCCTAAGAGCTGCAAAACTACCGTATTTTCCGCACCATAAGGCGCCCTGGGTTATAAGCCGCGCCTTCAATGAACGGCATATTTCAAAACTTTGTCCACCTATAAGCCGCCCCGTGTTGTAAGCCGCATCTAACTGCGCTAAAGGAATGTCAAAAAAACAGTCAGATAGGTCAGTCAAACTTTAATAATATATTAAAAACCAGCGTGATGTGGGCGCGCATGGAGTCGTATATCAACATGGACGGAGCTGCGTGAAAAAAGCCACCCGGCCTCTTCGCGTAAACTTACCTTAACCACTCGCTCATCTTTTCTTCATCCATCCATCCCTTCGAGTTAGCTTTTATGATGACGCCGGCTGGAAAGGTCTCTTTTGGCAAGGTCTTCCTTTTGAATATCACCATGGGTGGAAGTTTCTGGCCATTAGCATGGCAAGCTAGAACCACAGTGAAGGATGACTTCTCATTCCCTGTGGTGCGAATATTCACCGTACGTGCTCCCGTTGTATCCACAGTGCGGTTCACAGGAATATCAAAAGTCAGTGGAACCTCGTCCATGTTGATAATGTTCTCTGGCCGGATCTTTTTTTCAGCTGTCTTGTTTTTACAATATGCACGGAAAGTAGCCAGCTTTTCTTGAAAGTCTTAAGGCAGTTGCTGTGAAATAGTAGTCCGTGTGCGGATGGAGAGATTGCGTCTTTTCATGAACCGGAAACCTGTCGCCATTTTGTGGTCTTTACAGATGTAAACACACAAAGGAAATGAAACGTAATATCCGCGCGCTTCTTCTTCTTCTACGCGGGCGGGTGGTTGCTTACAGTAGAAGAAGAAGCGCTTCCTGTTCTATGGGGGCGGGTGCTTACCTTGGCGGTTGCTTGCGTAGAAGAAGAAGCACTTCCTCTTCTACGGGGAAAAAAGATGGCGGCTGTTTACCGTAGTTGCGAGACCGAAACTTTATGAAAATGAATCTTAATATTAATCCATATATAAAGCGCACCGGGTTATAAGCCGCACTGTCAGCTTTTGAGTAAATTTGTGGTTTTTAGGTGCGGCTAATAGTGCGGAAAATACGGTACCTCCAATCTAAAACCTCTCCTTTCTTTACCTTGTCTTTCATTAATTGAGTTTTCTTCATAGCGTAGTTTGGTGGTGCTTTTCGGAATCGGTCCTTCTCTTTGACGATCTGCAGGGAGACGGAAGGGTTTGGTTACGAGCACACGGTGGATAAGGAAAGGCGCAGTGCAGCCACTGACATCCTCAATGTCTTTGTCGTTGAACTTGTAGTTCATGGCTTCTTTAATGGACTGCTCCTTTTTGGTGACCTCGTCTAACGTCGGCACTTGCATTCCTGCGATGATCATCTGCAAAGGAGAGCACAGAAGGAATTAACGCCAGGATGTGTCAACGTTGTTGCTGCCGCACTCACCGCCTCTTTCCACTTCATGAACTCGTTTTCTGTGAACTCCTGGTTTGATACATACTCCAGCCTAAAAACACGTGTGTCCCCACCATGCCTGAGGAACATTTAAAAAGTACCGTTTAAACCTGACATGTACTCACTGCAACGTGTTGTTGAATATATTACTAACACCAACAGTGTTTGTTTACCTACCGTAATTGTAATCCTTTGTTTGTCCGGGTAGACCCCAATTGGTAAACCTTTGTCGTCTCCACGATATCCACAATTTCAGCAACCTTTGCAAAATGCATTACAACAAAAAAGCTCCAATAAATAATTCACATGAACTGAAATCTGGTTGGTAAAGGCCAGCGCTTAAAAGATAATTGCCCTTTATTGGGGAATTTTGCCTATTATTCACAATCCCTATATGAGACAAGAACACGTTTTTTGTTTTTTTTATTGCATTTTAACTTGTAATTAATGCGAGCAAAAGTCAGCTAACAATGGAAGTAATAGGAGTCATTATAAGATCTATTCGCCCATAAAGCTCTCTAAAAAAACATCCAAAAAACTCCATTTACATGTCGCAACCTGAATATGAACCAAGTATTAATTAGGGACATTGCTATTATAAGCGCTAACGTTAAAGAACTACCTTAGCGGCGTCGTAATCACACAGCGGTAACAAAATAGCTTATGCAGCTTTTGAGATACTGAGTTGCTTGCATTGCTTACGAGTTGGTAAAAGTTAATTCTAGATTATAAATCCTGCCTCTCACTTAGATAGTACAAAGTTGTGGCCATAAATCGAGAAGTTGGCCAACTTTGACATTTAACTTAGACTCAGAGATGGCGAGAAAGACACAACAAGACGCTCGCTTGTTGTTGTTTTTTTATTTAAATCCTGATTGATTGATTGAAACTTTTATTAGTAGATTGCACAGTTCAGTACATATTCCGTACAATTTACCACTAAATGGTAACACCCGAATAGGTATTTCAACTTGTATAAGTTGGGGTCCACATTAATCAATTCATGGTAATGAGGATTACGATTAATTCTTTACATAAAGAGGAAGATTTAAACATCTCAAAATATATCATCAGTCAGCATTCCAAGTGAGAGCAGACATTGTACAGTAAGTGTTTCTTATTTAATGCTCGTAGGTTGTATTTCTTGTTTAGCAATTTTAACAATACTGCTACATGATGTTACATAATTCACTAAAGCTGGGTCTGCTTATCATCCCTCAGCTTCTAAAACTCATACTCTGTATATTCAGGCTCAAAAATATAAGTTTCTGGATCATTAGAGCAGTCTTTTTTGGCTATCATGAAGTCAGCCATGATTAGTGGTAGATGTTGTTGAGGGAAATAGCGAACGATGTGATGCATCTTGTGAAATTAATACGCCGCTGTATGCTTAAAATGACCAAATTATGTAAATATTAAATGTTACTATGAATGTGCCTGTTACTATATACATATAAAACATTGGAAGTTTTTTAAAGCACTTAATGGGCGAATAGACACAATAACGTAATGATTCCTATTGGCTCCATTGTTCGCTGACTTTTGCTAGTGTTTATTTATGAGTCAGAATGCATTAAAAAAACGTGTTCTTTTCTCAAATAAAGACTGTGAATGATAGGCAATTTTCCTAAAAAGTGCAGTTCACCTTTAATCATTTTTAGATTTCCCGAAAAGGCTGAGGAGGCATTATGGACGTCTACATCTTTTCAACAACAATGAGCGTTGTATTCCAGTGCATGCAGACGTTGTTTCTATCTATCTAACCATACACTACATCTATCTTTCCCGAGTGTGGATTGGGCCACAAATTCATCCACACGTGTACTATGCATACACGCATGCAGCGCAGCGTACTGTATTGCAATCTCCACAGTTACTTTCAAAAATAATAGAAATTGAAAGACTCCAAATGACTCCACAAAATGAAACGCGATTGTTCCGCTGCACACGATACAGAGAGCAGATGATGAATTGTAAACGTGACCATGTCGAAACAAAAATGACATACTGTGTCATGTAAATAATATAAGTACCGTAATGTAGAGGTATGTTTGCTAAAAGAACAAGAAATGTTCTATATGAAAAAGTATCCTTCTGTTGTGATCTATCAGTACATAAAAAATAGAATGGTAAGAAAACACTGACTGCAGTTTTCCCCCCGATTATCACAGGAGTTACGTTCCGGATCCGCCGTGGGAAGTACATTTCTGTTAAGTTATTATTTCATAATTGAAATGTCTATTATAAGCATTTAATCTCATTATACATATTCCACACACATTTATAAACCTTTCCAATGCTAACACGTCATACATTCTAAACCCGACTTCAATGTGTGCTCCAATCTCAATGTACTCAATGGCACCGAGACTGTAGGAAGTGAACTGCGTAAAGTGGCAGGGTAACACTGGGATGGGAACCGAATTCGGTACTTTATAGGCACCAACCAAATTCTGTTGGTACTACAGAGTACCGACTGACGTAAAATCAAATGGTACCATATTTCGATACCTTTGTTCGGCACTGGCTCAAACACTTGCCGGGCAACCAAGCAAATTCGTAGCGGACTGCCTCTGTATAATGATGTAATTCTCCATGCCAACTAAGCACGTATGCCTGATAGAAAGCGCTCAAAATGAAAACTCCCCTCTTCAAAATGTGTTAGCTCGATACTAATTTACCATAGATATGCTGTACACTGTACATGCTACTGGTTAGCATTAGCAATTTTACATGGAGATTTCAACAACTACATTTGGTAACAAAAACTACAACTAAGATGCATATTACAATCAAACAGCTGGTGTGTACAAAGTACAATACTTACTGTATAAACACTTTTTAGGACGCAATAAAAGACAAGACTTAATGGCAAAGACTACTTCTAAATAGCATTGAATAGCATTACCTAGAGATAGTTTGGCTGAGTCCACTCTCAGTGCTGCTGAGTACAGTGATCGCCAAATGCCGAAGAGCCAACAACGGGGCTTGATGTCACGCGCAACCCAGGTAGTGAAAATTGCCACTGTTGGATTTTACATGACATGGTGCTAGGTAGGACCGGCAAGATTCCATCGCTGCCAAAAAACTACCGGATTCAGTACCCATCCCTACTTGTAATTGAAACTCAGGCGTGTGAGAAAACAAGACATATAGCACAGTTATTATCAGCTCACTGTTAAATGTTACATAACAAATCTTAAACAAATTAACATTTATCGCCACATGAACACACACAAAAGTACCAAGACGGTTAAGTACCGGTATCAATTCAAAGATGAAGGGTAACCATCCCCTACTGACCAGACATGTGTAATGTCCAGCGTCTGATCGATCTCCGCTTCCTCGGCCTTCCGGGAAATGGTAAGAGTTGGGATGTGTCCCAAGCTAAAGCCATTCAGCAACATGCTTACCCTGTAAACTGGTTTACTGCTGTTGTTACCGATCCCAATTCTTACAAAGCAACCCGTCACAGTCTTGGCAAAGAATGGCATGTGGCACCAGCGTTCCAGCTTGTGTCGGGACAGGCGGATCCGATTGAGTTCGTCTGGCAGCGAAACGGGCTGAGACTTTGGTGGGGTTTCCTCCTTTCTGTGGGCACCACAAGTCCAATTTACGTGATACAGCAAGGTTGTTTTACAGGGGAACTGCACTTCTTTGAGGGAATTTTGCCTATCGTTCACAATCATTATGAAAGACATGACGGATGGATCTTTTTTAATGCAGTCTACATTTTAAACGTAAATAAATGTCCGCTTATACCGGAGCCAATGGTAGCTCCTCTATTTCACCCATTCAAAAAGCACCAACAATACTCCGATAAACATTTTGTGATTTGAATATTAACCAAGTATTGATAACATTGTTATTATAAGCGCTAAACCAGACTATTTATAGCGGCGCTGTGATCACTACCGTGTGTCCCTGACACATGACAGCAGACCTTGCACAGTAAGTGATGTTTTATTATGTTTGTTGGCTCTCATAAAGTCTGCAATAAGTAATAATCAGTGATTAAGAAAGAAAAAAAAGCAAACGTCAAGATGCGTTTTTGAAATTAATGCACCGTTTTATGCATAAAATGGTCAAAATACGTAAATATTATGTTATTATAAATAAGCCCGTTACTACATTACATATATACTTACATCATGCATTTAAAACCCTAATAGAGGTGTTTGAATGGATTGGGTGGAATTGCGCGGCTCCATTGTAAGCGGACTTTTAATCACATTTATTTAATACTTGGAATGCAAAAAAAGGGCCATCGTCATGTCTTTCATAATGATTGTGAACCATAGGCAAAATTCCCAAAAAAGTGCAGTTCCCCTTTATGCTTGAAAAGCTTGGGAGAGCCACTCACTCGTCATCGTCGTCAGATGAGGAAGATCGCGAACTCCTGTCACTCTTGACAGACGACTTGTCATCATCTTCCTCCTCCTCCTCTTCGTCGTCCGAGTAGACCTCACTGGTCTTCAGCGGCTCTCGTTTGGCCAAAAGTTCCGCTGCTCGGTGGGACCAAAAAGTATCAGTACACCAGGCCCGCTTCACTGACACCACCAAGACTTGTACCAACCTGTCTTGTTCTTCTTCTTCTCACGCTCCGCTTTGAGTTCTTCCATGGCTTGGGACTTTTTGTCCAGTTTTTCGTCACGTTTGGATCGTCTTTCCTTGTTGTGGGACGTCACCTGTGGGCCAGAACATCAAAGGTAAATTATGAGAATAAAACAAACTACTGTTCTTTCTTTTCAGTTCTGGAACATATGTACTTTGACTAAGGTTGTCAAGTATCGACAAGACACGACACCAACGCGCAAAACTACACAGATACTTGCTTTTTTCAGTTTTGAATACTAATGATAATATACCGGCTGTCTCAAAGAAATGCTCCAGTGATTTCCATATATTTACTCTGTGAAAGTCTGTCACAAATGCGGATTTGGCACTTCGGGTTCACTCTTGCTAATGACTAAATGATAATGGAAGTGTGGCAGTGGAGAATACTGTAGGTGTGGTGTAATTGCGCTTCACAACAAAAGTTATATGCGCCTGCTTTGCCAGAAAATAAGGTGTAGCAGAAATTATCTGGGATGCACTTTAGCCACTTTGTCTCTATATTTAGCGAGTAGAGGTACATTTTAAAAGTGAAAAAGAGAGCTGTATCATGCATTTATTCGATACTACAAGCGGTCATTAAAGTATTCCCCACCTGAGTGAAAGTGAAGATCCTCTATCACTTCCATAAGGGCTAAAAAATACACAGCTTAGAGACTACCGTAGTGTTTTCCCGATACCAATATTTTGGTACCAGTACCAAAATGTATTTCGATACTTTTCGGTACTTTTCAAAATAAAGGGGACCACAAAAAATTAAATTTTTGGCTTTATTTAAAAAAAAAAACATTACGGTACATTAAACACATGTTTCTTATTGCAATTTAGTTCTTAAATAAAATAGTGAACATACAAGACAACTTTTCTTTTATTAGTAAGTATGCAAAGAAAGGCTCCTAAGTTAGTCTGCTGACATATGCAGTAACATATTGTGTCATTTTCCATTCTATTATTTTGTCAAAATTATTAAGGACAAGTGGTAGAAAATGAATTATTAATCTATTTGTTCATTTATTCTTAATATCTGCTTACTTTCTTTTAACATGTTCCATCTACACTTCTGTTAAAATGTAATAATCACTTATTCTTCTGTTGTTTGGATGCTTTACATTAGTTTTGGATGATACCACAAATTTGGGTATCGATCCGATACCAAGTACTTAGAGCAGGGGTGCTCATTACGTCGATCGCGAGCTACCGGTCGATCTCGGAGGGTGTGTCAGTCGATCACCAGCCAGGCATTAAAAAAATAGTCCTAAAAATGAGCGATCATAAATCTTCACTATGACGTCACTTTCGTCACTTGATTGGCATTCACGGCACCCGAGGGTCTTCTGAGATGACGCTGGCTGCTGCCAGCTCATTAAAATTACCGACTGGAAGGCGAGAAACACTTTATTTCAACAGACTCTGGCGCCAAAACTCCAAAGACCGACTGCACAGTTGCGCTAACAAAACAAGAGTCTCAGAAAGCTGGCGTGCACAAGCTAGCAAGCTACGGAGTTTGCCGACAATGTATTTCCTGTAAAGTGTATACAAAGGAGTACGGAAGCTGGACAAATAAGATGCCAAAAACCAACCACTTTCATGTGGTATTGGACAGAAAGGAGGACCTTTTTCTCCTCCATTCGAAAATGCGGACGTTTTTAGCACCACTGTCTGATTCCAATCAATGCAAGTCATCAGAATCAGGTAATACACCAACTTATATTCTTGTCTTCATGAAAGAAAGGAATCTATATGGGTTAAACATGCCTGTATTATCTTTAAACACCTTAACTTGTTAACAATATTAACTATATGTGTTAAACATGCTTGCATTATCTTTAAACACCTTTAACTTATTAACAATATTAACTACCGTATTTTCCGCACTATAAGGCGCACCGGATTATTAGCCGCACCTTCTATGAATTACATATTTCATAATTTTGTCCACCAATAAGCCGCCCCGGACTAAAAGCCGCGCCTACGCTGCGCTAAAGTGAATGTCAAAAAAACGCTGCGCTAAAGTGAATGTCAAAAAAACAGTCAGATAGTTCAGTCAAACTTTAATAATATATTGAAAACCAGCGTTCTAACAACTCTGTCCCAAAATGTACGCAAATGTGCAATCACAAACATAGTAAAATTCAAAATGGTGTAGAGCAATAGTAACATAATGTTGCTCGAACGTTAATGTCACAACACACAAAATAAACATAGCGCTCACCTTCTGAAGTTATTCTTCATTCGTAAATCCTTCGAATTCTTCGTCTTCGGTGTCCGAATTGAAAAATTGCGCAAGCGTGGGATCCAAAATGGCCGGTTCCGTCTCGTAGAAGTCATCGGGAGTCAGTGTCGCTGTTGTTCTGTGAATCCTGCCTTCCGGAAAGCTCGGACCACAGTTGTGACCGAAATATCTGCCCAAGCATTTACGATCCACTGGCAAATGTTGGCGTATGTCGTCCGAGGCTGTCTGCCCGTCTTAGTGAAGGTGTGTTCGCCTTCGGAGCTGTGTGAAAAAAGCCACCCGGCCTCTTCGCGTAAACTTCCCTTAACCACTCGCTCATCTTTTCTTCATCCATCCATCCCTTCGAGTTAGCTTTTATGATGACGCCGGCTGGAAAGGTCTCTTTTGGCAAGGTCTTCCTTTTGAATATCACCATGAGTGGAAGTTAGCATGGCAAGCTAGAACCACAGTGAAGGATGACTTCTCATTCCCTGTGGAGCGAATATTCACCGTACGTGCTCCCGTTCCACAGTGCGGTTCAGTTGCTGTGAAATACGGTAGTAATCCGTGTGCGGATGGAGAGATTGCGTCTTTTTATGAACCGGATCGTTTAGCAGGAGCCATTTTGTGGTCTTTACAGATGTAAACAGGAAATGAAACGTACGGTGATATCCGCGCGTTTTTTCTTCTTCTTCCGGGGGCGGGTGAAGCGCTTCCTGTTCTATGGGGGCGGGTGAAGCGCTTCCTGTTCTATGGGGGCGGGTGAAGCGCTTCCTGTTCTATGGGGGCGGGTGCTTTCCTTGGCGGTTGCTTGCGTAGAAGAAGAAGCGCTTCCTGTTCTACCGGGAAAAAAGATGGCGGCTGTTTACCGAAGTTGCGAGACCGAAACTTTATGAAAATGAATCGTAATAAAGCGCACCGGGTTATTAGGCGCACTGTCAGCTTTTGAGAAAAATTGTGGTTTTTAGGTGCGCCTTATAGTGCGGAAAATACGGTATATGTGTTAAACATGCTTGTATTATCATTAAACACCTTTAACTTGTTAACAATATTAACTATATGTGTTAAACATACTTGTATTATCATTAAACACCTTTAATTTATTAACAATATTAACTATGTGTTAAACATGATTGCATTATCATTAAACACCTTTAATTTATTAACAATATTAACTATATCTGTTAAACATGCTTGCATTATCATTAAACACCTTTAACTTATTAACAAAAACATATATTTCATAAATAAGTAAATATAAATTATATATATGAATGAGGTAGATCCCCACGACTTGATCAATTGAAAAGTAGCTCGCCTGCAGAAAAAGTGTGAGCACCCCTGACTTAGAGGATCATACAATGGTCATATCATAATTTAAGTCCGCACCCCTGACTTAGAGGATCATACAATGGTCATATCATAATTTAAGTCCTCATGTGCCTAGGGACGTATTTCCTGAGTTTATAAACACAATATACATTTTTTAAAAACGAAAGAAGATTTTGTGATGTTAAAAAATATCGATCTAATTATAGTAGTAGCCACTCGATACGCTCCTGTACTTGGTATCATTACAGTGGATGTCAGGTGTAGATCCACCCATGGCGTTTGTCTACATTGTGACGCCGGTGAGCTACGGTGTGTAGTGAAGCATGTTTAGCTATTCCTCGTCCTGCAGGGATGATACTTGTAAGAAACGTATTTATTCGTCGCCATGGAAGCGAGGATTAGTGATTTAGAGCGGGGGTGTGGGGGACCGGTACTTTTCAGAGGCGGTATAGTACCGAATATGATTCATTAGTATCACGGTACTATACTAATACCGGTATACTGTACAACCCTATTAGAGACTCTCTTCTGTCGTTGGGCAACACTTTGAACACCACTGATTTACTTATTCCACCAGGAAGGCAAAGTGCAGCCTGGGGGTCATTTGCAGAACACACCTCTTTTTTATGGCACATTGTAGAAATAAAATAAACAGAAATGTAAAAAGAGCAAAAAGGTACAACATGCTGAGAAAAGGTTGAAATGTTGACACTAATAAGAAATAAAAACACGCAGATTTATCTTTAAGTATATGTTTTAGCCTTTTTATTAGCCTAGTTTATTACAAATGACATGATGACGTCGCACTACCACCATAATGAAATATCAATTCCATTCTTATAAGGACAGTTATATTTGTTTTGATATACTGGGAGGTTATAGAACACTATTGTTCTTTTTTGAATATAGAGAGAGATGTTGTTTTTTTATCATGGTAAATAAGTATTGAGAATCGTGGAAGTTCATAGGTGTCGGTATCTACTACTGAAATTCTGTTATCGTGACAAACCTAACTTTGATGTTTCAGACCTAATTCTCAGTTGTGGAATTAAACTTTTCAATTCGTACTCACCACTTGTGTGTCTTGAACCTGAGATAGCTTCCGTTTTTCTTGTTCTTCCTCCTGCTTCTTCTTCTTCTCTTCTTTCTCCTTCTTCTTTGCCGTCTTCAGTTTCTTCTTGATTTCAAATCTTTTGAAAGGAACACAACCTGGAATGAAAACACGTCGAGGAGATTCTCCTGCTGTGCTTCTGTCACCCGGAGAGTCGCCCTCACCGTCTCTTAAGCACCTCTCGCTTCTCGATCCTGTTGAACAACTCCTGCTCTCGCTCCTTCTCGGTCATCTGCTCCAGCCGGGCTCGGTCCTCAGCGTCGCCCATCAGGTCGTCGTCATAGCCGTCGCGGAAGACGTCATCCTCCGAGGAGTCAGAGTCCAAGCTGGACGAGGAGCTGTTGCTCTCCGAGTCGGACACCTCACCTGACACAGAGAGAGGTGTGGTAAAAATATCAAACAATCTGACAGAATCGTACTTGTAACCAAAGCATTCAAATCATGATTCACACAAAAAGCCAATATTATGTGACAAGAGGACAGAATAAAAAGAAATAAGTCTGTCCATTCTGTGTTGAAAAAAGGGGTATATGATAAATATTATTGGGCTGACAAGAATTATGAAATATGTTTACATTTAAAAAAATTATCCTCTAATTACAAAAAAAAAACGCTGCAATGAAACGAGATTACTCGTAATAGGCTGCAGGTAGGATGGGGGAGCAAATCAAGCTCTCCTTTTAGAGGTGTAACGATTCATTTTAACTTCGATTTGATTGAGGGACAATGTTAGTTTATTTAAAACTATACAATCCAAAACGATTCAGTGATCATAATCATATTTATTTTGATAAGAGATGGCGCCTGGTGATGGCGTCACAGATTAGCAACAGACTCGCGTAAAGTTTACGTCATCGTTCTTTTAAAAATGCTAAAACCAACTTTATATAAAGTCTACTATTCTATTTTCTAGTATCGATAAAATCGATTATTCACCTTTTAAAACGATGTTAAATTGATATACAGTACAGGCCAAAAGTTTGGACACACCTCATTTCAATGAGTTTTCTTTATTTTTATGACTATTTACATTGTAGATTGTCACTGAAGGCATCAAAACTATGACACCTGTGATGCAAAAACCCTTTCAGGTGAAGCTTGAAGCTCATCGAGCGAATGCCAAGAGTGTGCAAAGCAGTAATCAGAGCAAAGGGTGGCTATTTTGAAGAAACTAGAATATAAAACATTTATTTCACCTTTTTTTAAGTACATAATTCCTCGTGTGTTCATTCATAGTTTTGATGCCTTCAGTGACAATCTACAATGTAAATAGTCATGAAAATAAAGAAAACCCATCGAATGAGAAGGTGTGTCCAAACTTTTGGCCTGTACTGTATATCTTCTGGAAGGCCAACTAGCAGAGCACAGATCGATTTACTTGAATTTAAGAAATATGAATCGATCTATCGCTATATTGATCAATCGTTACAGCCTTAAGCTCCTTTACTCCCCCTACGTGCTGTAAGCCTGTCGTAAACTTCCCCCTTAACTCACTGTAAACTAGCGCTTCCAAAATAGTGGGGTGGGCGCTGTTGCATGTGTGTGAAGGGTGGGAAGAGACCATAACGTAATAGTGTAGGGCTGGGCCAATAAAACGATGAATATATTTTGCTATATCAATAAAAAATGATGTTTAATAAAATGCTCGGGGTCACAGAAAAAATGTCATATGGCATCAATTGTGTGGGATTTCTTCACTGTTTGAAAAAATGCCTTTTTGCATGCTACTTGAAAAACAGCCATTTTGGCTATTTTTCACTTCCGGGAAGAAATCATGTGACGGAAAACAAGCAATAAGTCAGTGGATTTCCTGATCTAATCAATCAGTATCGTAAAGTCTCTAAAAGCTGCACCAGTTAAAACATAAACTACATAGACATTGTGCTTTTCTGTAGGCTACCATATTTTGACCCTCCTATGTAGCGTGTACAGTTTTTTTTTTTTTGGAGACAAGGTAAAAGGACAAATTCGTACCCTCCTCAGGTGCAGAGCTCTCCCCTGAGCCGTCTCCATCTGAGCTCCCAGACGCTGTGGATTTATGAACCTTCTTCTTGTTGGCATTCTTCTTCTCGGGACCCTTCCCTGGTTTAACTTTCTTTTTGCCTTTGGTGCCCCCCACAGTCCACTGAACAGATATAATGAATACAGTATGTACAACAGTCAGTACATGTCCATTCACTAAATTAGTCTGATTTCTCAAATAGTTCGGCTCTAAATAAACCTCCTACAGCCCATGGAAACACCTTAATCTAATTGCGTTGGTTTTTTGAAAAGTCGGACTAACAAACCTGGATTATGCGATTGGAAACCAGATCTCTCGAGGGGTGTCTGCGGCCAGAGAGGACTCTCAGTATCGCGCATTCACCAGTCTCAACGCGCGGAATACAACCCGAAAGCAGATACCACTCAATTAAAAACGTAGCAACAATTATCATGAAGAGGAGACTTTTAATTTGCTTCAAAGAACAGAACATTTTGAAGTGCGTCGGTGGTAGAAAAAAAGTAACAAGAGATTTAACAATGAAATGTAAGATGCCGGCCTAATTCAGACTTCGGAATGAAATACAAATTAGATGAAAGATAATACAGCAGCTATATTCAAGGCGAATAATAAAGCATACACAAACTTCTTCACGCTGCATTTGTGCACTTCAAACTGCTTAACAATAACTCTGAATTCCACACAACCGGCAAGATATAGTCCAGAACAATAGCAACCTTCATCTGGAACAGTATCAGTCGGGGCACGAACTGTCTTTTCCTTTATTATAGATTTTAAATTCCTCTCATCAATCCACAGAGCCTTTGGAAAGAACTTTGAAACGTTCAAAAGTTTTGTTTATATGATTTTCATCTGAAAATGTATTTAAAAAATCTCTTCTCCCGGTCTCTCTTTGCTTCGGACCTGCATCCGCCCCCACATGTTCTTGGTAGTAGTGTCATGTCCGTAGCGGAATCCAAGATAATTTCTTAATGCTGTCTGCTATTTAACATCAACATAGCCAGTAGAGACGTAATATTTTAAATGTGTGCCAACACTACAGCGGACATCAGTTAAAACAAGTGGTAAGTATCTGCAGATGGCTAGTGTGACGTCATAAGTCAACCGTAAAAGGAATTCATAAGTGCCCCCGCCCCCCCAGTGTATGGTAGGCACATGGAGTATAACCAATAGTCGCATTAGACTGTTTGCATGGACACTTGAACTTGGCACATAGGTGTGAAAATACAAAAAAAACGAACTATTTGAGAAATCTGACTAATGTAGTAGTGCATGGAAACAAAGTGATTTTCTCAGCATTGTGAACCAATAAAACAAGCCCCGACCAACCTACCTCATCGTCGCTGTCGGACGTCTCAGAATCGGTGGACGCCGCCGGTTTGCTCACCGGCTCTTCCGGCTCGTCGGAGTCGACGCGCTTTCTCTTTGCCAAGGACAGCAACTCCTGGGGGAAGAAATGATGATGGACAGTAAGTAACCTATTTAGAGATAAGCACCGTAGCCCGGTTCAATAATGGTAATGTCGCTAATGTAAACGGTAACCAGACCGAAATAAAAGAAGCCTTTGGTGCTTCATTTTGGTGCTGAATGAATGCAGACTCAGGCACCAGCAACAAATGCTTAGCAGTGAAATTGTGTAAATAACATATGAACTAAGTAAGTTATGGAGCGTCCTGACAGAAACACAGTCTGATGCTCTTTTTAAACTTTATTGCTGATCTTAAAACGCCAACAGCAACCCTCACAACACCGCTAGTGCCGCAGCCACGTTAACACAGCACTTCCTCATTATGCACCAAGACGGGTATGGCAAGAAAGGTTGCATTCACAAACATGATCATCAAACATAACAACATGTGAGTTGTTTTTCCTAGTTCTCTATGTTCTAGGGCAGTGATTCTCAAACCGTGGTGCGCAGGCTCCATCTAGTAGTACACCAAAGAATCATTATAAATAAATATTTTAAAGGCCTACTGAAACCCACTACTACTGACCACGCAGTCTGATAGTTTATATATCAATGATGAAATATTAACATCGCAACACATGCCAATACGGCCGGGTTAGCTTACTAAAGTGCAATTTTAAATTTTGCGCGAAATATCCTGCTGAAAACGTCTTGGTATGATGACGTCAGCGTGTGACGTCACGGATTGTAGAGGACATTTTGGGACAGCATGGTGGCCAGCTACTAAGTCGTCCGTTTTCATCGCAAAATTCCACAGTATTCTGGACATCTGTGTTGGTGAATCTTTTGCAATTTGTTCAATGAACAATGGAGACAGCAAAGAAGAAAGCTGTAGGTGGGAAGCGGTGTATTGCGGCCGTCTGCAGCAAGACAAACACAGCCGGTGTTTCATTGTTTACATTCCCGGAAGATGACAGTCAAGCTTTACCATTGGCCTGTGGAGAACTGGGACAACAGAAACTCTTACCAGGAAGACTTTGAGGTGGATGCGCAGACGCGGTACCGCAAGTACGCATGCAGCTGCGGCTTCCAAACATGTGATCGCTTGCCCGTACGTGCGTGCCGCTATGTGCATGTCACGTACGTAACTTTGGGGACTTTGGGGAAATATATGTGCTGTATGAACTTTGGGGAGGTGAACGGTACTTTGGGTTGTGGGATTGAGTGTGTTGTGCAGGTGTTTGAGTTGTATTGGCGGGTTGTATGGACAGGAGGTGGGAGGTGTTTGTTATGCGGTATTAATTTGTGGCATATTAAATATAAGCCTGGTTGTGTTGTGGCTAATAGAGTATATATATGTCTTGTGTTTATTTACTGTTTTAGTCATTCCCAGCTGAATATCAGGTCCCACCCGCCTCTCACAGCATCTTCCCTATCTGAATCGCTCCCACTGCCCTCTAGTCCTTCACTCTCACTTTCCTCATCCACGAATCTTTCATCCTCGCTCAAATTAATGGGGAAATCGTCGCCTTCTCGGTCCAAATCGCTCTCGCTGCTGGTGGCCATGATTGTAAACAATGTGCAGATGTGAGGAGCTCCACAACCTGTGACGTCACGCTACTCGTCTGCTACTTCCAGTACAGGCAAGGCTTTTTTATCAGCGACCAAAAGTTACGAACTTTATCGTCGATGTTCTCTACTAAATCCTTTCAGCAAAAATATGGTAATATCGCGAAATGATCAAGTATGACACATAGAATGGACCTGCTATCCCTGTTTAAATAAGAAAATCGCATTTCAGTAGGCCTTTAATGACATGACTCGAGTCGTTATCAAAGGTTTATCAGCCTTCAATGGAAGTCGTTACAATCTGACTACCGGAGGCCGTAGTCGACGCTAAAATAAACAAGACACAAACTGAACAGTCTTACTTTGTCATTTCTATCACTCAACACCCGTGGGAACAGGAATGTTCTACACATCCTGCGCCTACGTCCGCCCCTTCCCAGCCTCCCAGACGATCAATATGCAGAACACATGTAAACAAAGACGAACATTGGCAGAGAAAGCTGCACGTAACAATGATGCCTTCTAGGCCCTGGGGAAACCATAATGTCTGGTAAACATTGAATAAACTACACGTGGAACATAAAATAACAATGTTACAATATGAATAACATATTAAAATATTTTAAACATGAAAAACTATTCAAAAGAATCCAACAATATTAAATATACTTGTTAAATTAAACTTCTATTTTAACATTGGTCTTTATGGGGGTACTTGGAGGGCCAAATGTTTTCTGAGCTGGTACTTGGTGAAAAAAGTTTAGGAACCACTATTCTAGGGAGTGTAACGATTGATTGATATATCAATAGATTGATTTATATTCCTAAATTTCAAGTATATAGATATGTGCTTGGCAAGATAGGTATCGATCCAAGAACGTTTTAAAAGGGAATCGATCAATTTTATCGATACTAGAAAAAAGAAAACATTGTATTTAAGAACAGGAGACTTTATATGAAGTTTAGCATTTTAATGACAAGGACTCTAAACGTTTAAGTCTGTTTGCCCGTCAATGTGCCATCCAAAGACCAATTGGTAATAGCTATGGTGGCTAAGAAAGGTCATAACAAACACAAACAATATCATAAATTACAACACAAAATCGTTCAGCTAAAGCACGATTGCAACAGCCACAACAAACACAAACGACACAACACAACAACATAAAACCGCTACACAACTTTAAGACACGACCGACACAACAGAAGTGACAGTGGCGCACGTTATGGCGATGCACCGACTTCCAGAACACAACAACATGAAGTGTGACACACAACATGCAACTAACAGCCAAGGAAAAGTAATTTAATTAGAAAGAAATACAAGCGATGGATCAAGGAGACTATGTAAAATTTGGAAGCAAGGGGCCAACACCATCAACAGGGATGTGGGGGCATACAACTTTGACACCCAGCTTATACTCCACCTGCCAGAGGATTATGATTCATTCTTCATCTAAACGGAAGGACATAAACATCCAGTAAAATCTATACCAGTGAAGAGAAGACGTACAGCAAGTGATTGTTTTATTATGTTCATTCAGCACTTAGCTTCTAAAAATTGGAGAACATCCCCCTTATATTCAGGCTAAAAAATATAAGGTTCTGAATCATCATTTGTCCCAAAGCAGTCTTTGTTGGCTCTCACAAAGACTGCCACGAGTAGTAGGTTTCTTGTTGTTGAATGGAAAAGCGAACTTTGTGATGAGTCTGTGAAATTAACATTACGCCGTATGCTTAAAATAAGCAAAATATGTAAATATTACAGGTTATTACGAATGTGTCTGTTACTACATTACATTTATACTTACAGTGTGTATATAAAACGATGACGAAGGCTTTTGGATGTTTTTTAGAACGCTTTATAGGCGGAATAGAGTGACTCATTGGCTCTACTGTTAGCTGACTTTTGCTAGTGTTTAACGGTTTAAAATGCATAAAAAATAAAAACATGTGTTCTTGTCTTAAATAAGGATTGTAAACAATAGACAAAATTCCTTAAAAAAGTGCAGTTCTCCTTTAACTTTTACTACAGAGTGGTTTAAATTAATATTCCGCCGTATGCTTAAAGTAAGCAAAATATGTAAATATTACATGTTATTACGAATGTATCTGTTACTACATTACATATATACTTAGTGTGTATACAAAACGATGACAAAGGCTTTTGGATGTTTTTTACAGCGCTTTATAGGCGGAATAGAGTGACTCATTGGCTCTATTGTTAGCTGACTTTTGCTAGTGTTTATTAACGGTGTAAAATGCATAAAAAATAAAAACATGTGTTATTGTCTTAAATAAGGATTGTGAACGATAGACAAAATTCCTTAAAAAAGTGCAGTTCTCCTTGAACTTTTACTACAGAGTGGTTTAAATTAATATTCCGCCGTATGCTTAAAGTAAGCAAAATACGTAAATATTACATGTTATTACGAATGTATCTGTTACTACATTACATATATACTTACGGTTTGTATTTAAAACAATGACAAAGGCTTTTGGATGTTTTTAGAGCGCTTTATAGGCGGAATAGAGTCACTCATTGGCTCCATTGTTAGCGGATTTTTGCTATTGTTTATTTACGGTTTAAAATGCATAAAAACATATGTAAGCTTGTCTTAAATAAGGATTGTGGATGATAGACAAAATTCCTAGAAAAGTGAGGTTCTCTTTTAACTTTTACTACACACTGGTTTAAATTAATATTCCGCCGTATGCTTAAAATAAGCAAAATACGTAAATATTACACGTTATTACGAATGTATCTGTTACGACATTACATATATACTTACAGTGTGTATATAAAACAATGACAAAGGCTTTTGGATGTTTTTTAGAGCGCTTTATAGGCTGAATAGTGACTCATTGGCTCCATTGTTAGCTGATTTTTGCTATTGTTTATTAACAGTTTAAAATGCATTAAAAAAATGCGTTCTTGTCTTAAATAATTGTGAATGATACACAAAATTCCTTTAAAAAAAGTGCGGTTCTCCTTTAACTTTTACTACACAGTTAACTTCTTTTTGCACTTGGCAGTTAATGTTAAAAGGAAATTGTGCCCCCATGTGTCTTGTCACGCATCATCAGTTGGAGTTAACCTGGATAAGCCTTACTAAAATAAGATTTTAGTAAGGTTCCCAACGGCGTGGCGTAGCTGGGAGATTGGACGTGCCAGCAACCTGAGGGTTCCTGGTTCGGTCCCCAGCTTCGACCAACCTCGTCACGTCCGTTGTGTCCTTGAGCAAGACACTTCACCCTTGCTCCTGATGGGTGGTGGTTAGGGCCTTGCATGGCAGCTCCTGCCATCAGTGTGTGAATGTGTGTGTGAATGTGGAAATAGTGTCTAAGCCAGTGGTTCTTAATCTGGGTTCCATCGAACCCTAGGGGTTCGGTGAGTCGGGCTCAGGGGTTCGGCGGAGGTCAAGACACACCTGACTCATCGTGTAAATAAAAACTTTTCCCTATCGGCGTATTACGGATACGGCAACAGCAGAAGTCACACTGATGCACTGTGTTGGTTTTGTTCTTTGAACAAGGTGATGTTCATGCTAAGGCTGAAACGACGCGTCGACGTAGTCGACGTCATCGGTTACGTAAATACGCCGACGTCGTTTTTATGCTTCGACGCGTCGCATATTTACGTCACACTGCCGTCATGGCGGAGCGCAAAGCAGATGATGCGAGCGGTGCGAGCGAGGGGAAAAAAGCACGCCAAAAGTCGTCAAAAGTGTGGGAGTATTTCAATAAACAAATGTATATAATTCGGCATTATTTCGGCCAGTCGGCTTATAAAATCAGAGCCGATCAGTTTACGTTCGCGTGCAGGTATAACGCGGCGCGCTCCTGTCTCATCTGCTGGTGCGCGAGCCCGGTAATTAGACCGCTGTGTCAAATCAAGGAGTACAAAAGACGCCAGCGCAGAGTGGAAAAAGGTTTAGTTCATTACAGATAACCCAGAGTTGTGCCAAAAGTATGTAAGATTTAATATTTCTCTTCGTGGGTGTGGCGCACCTGTTGCGCTGGTGAGATGGGAGGGGGGGTTGTGTGCATGTAGCGTGCTTAGTCTGGAGGCTAAATACACACAGTGTGTTATGTAACTGTTGTTTAGTGTTGATATTCTTTGCTTAGTTTGATAAATGTTGGAGCAGTTTGCGTCATCAGGAGGGTGAAGTCGCTCAATTTAATGTGTTGGATTTAACTGTGTTGGTGAGGGCGTAGAAAAAGGGGCATTTTTCTACCAGTAGACAGCGTTTAAGATTGAGTGTTTCACTGCTAAATTAATAATATATTTATATTGAATATGGATTTTAAATATGTATCTAAATAGGTGGTTAATTGGTTAGGTATTTATGTATTTGCATATTGGGTTTTCTGTTGCATTTATCTATTGTGTTTCTGGTGTTAAATGTATTTTATATGTATCTTGGTGCATTTATGTTGAGACAATTTATTTAAAATCTGTTTTAACTTAAAGGGAAAAGATGTGTCCATTTTCTTGCACTTGTTTAATGGTTAAGAGTTTGATAGCTAATTAATAGTTGTAAATTATGGGATTGATAATTGATTGATTTTTTACAGCATGTTAATCTTGTGGTGTTTTGTCCTTAAAGGTTTTTCACCTACTAAAGAAGCTAAAGGCTACTAAAGGCTACTAAAGACAGCTAATGACAGCTAAAGAAACTAAAGTCTATTAACACTGCTAAAGACTGCTAAAAAGACTAAAGAAGAAAAAAGAAGCTGTTTCTTGGTTGGAAAAACTGTTGCAAACTAAAGGAAAATAAAAGGAAAAAGTAACTACGGTCTGGTCTTTTGAGTGAAATCCAGAAGCCACATTCAGCATTGGTACATCCCTTCAAGTGTGGGATAAGCACAGCGAAAAAAGCAAAACACTTGACAGTTGTTGTATGCACACTGTGTCGAGCGGAAATGGCCTATCATAGCAGCACAACGGCTATGAAGGAACATTTGAAAAGAAAACACCCGACAGCGTTCTTGCCATCACCATCAACTAGTCAATCGTCCGCGTGAGTATACATTGTCATCATTACACAAAATCATGAATGTGTCATTTGTATCTGCGTTGTAAATTCATAAACTAAAACACTGTTTCGCTCTGAGAGGCGCGTTTGGCATGCCTGTTCAGTGTTTACAAAGACGCGCTCCTCTTTAACGCTAACGTTAATTAGTTGTGCAAATACCTTTTACAACATTAACAGTTACATATACTATGTACAAACCAACAATTAACTTTCACTTTAATCATACTATCATTGTTGTGTTATTAAGCAAAATAAGCAATACTTTTACTTTTGTTGAAATGTTTACACTGTTACAGAATATTTCGTTTTGCACTTTTTTGTATTGGATGTTTATCTTTATTTTTGCACATTTTAAAGCAAAATAAGCAATACTTTTACTTTAGAAATGCTTATACTATTGCAGAATATTAAGATTTGCACTGGATGTTTACTTTTATATTTGCACATTAAAAAGCAAATAAGCTACTTTTAATTTTGTTAAATGTTAAAAGTTTTAAATGTTTACATTGTTACAGAATATTTTGTCATGTTGTTGTCAATGTTGACTGAGTGGCCATACTTTTTTTTTTGTATATAAAAGTCATGCCTTTTGAAAAAACTGGCCAACATATATTTTTTCATCTTCATTTTAAATAAAAAAAATAATCGGTAAAAGGAAAAATAATCTATAGATTAATCGAAAAAATAATCTATAGATTAACCGATTAATCGAAAAAATAATCTATAGATTAATCGATAGAAAAATAATCGTTAGCTGCAGCCTTAGTTCATGCACGGTTCATTTTGTGCACCAGTAAAAAAACATGGTAACACTTTAGTATGGGGAACATATTCACCATTAATTAGTTGCTTATTAACATGCAAATTAGTAACATATTTTCTCTTAACTAGTCATTATTAAGTACTCATTAATGCCTTAACCCTCAAACCCTGGCCTATTAACCCTCTAACCAAATAACTCTAAATTAAGTATTTGTTACTTAGAATATGTTCCCCATGCTATTAAGTACTTATTAATGCCTTAACCCTCAAACCCTGGCCTATTAACCCTCTAACCAAATAACTCTAAATTAAGTTTTTGTTACTTAGAATATGTTCCCCTAGTGTCCAAAAAACTCTAAATTAAGTCTTTGTTACCGTATTTTCCGCACTATAAGGCGCACCTAAAAACCACAAATTTTCTCAAAAGCTGACAGTGCGCCTTATAACCCGGTGCGCTTTATATATGGATAAATATTAAGATTCATTTTCATAAAGTTTAGGTCTCGCAACTACGGTAAACAGCCGCCATCTTTTTTCCCCGTAGAAGAAGCGCGCGGTGCATGCTGGGATATGTGACGTTTCATTTCCATTTGTGTGTTTATGTAAAGACCCCAAAATGGCTCCTATTAAGTGTGTTGTCTGTCTAATTATAAATAATGCAGACGAGGCGTGTTAACTGAGTTCTCAACGTTTACTCACAGCGTGCTCATAACCACATTCTAACTCCCAGCATACAACAACGCTTCTCAGGGCTACCGCGCATGCTTGTAACTATCGTTGCATGCTGGGTAGTGTAGTTGTTATATTTGCTAGCTCATAACAGCACATTAAGAGACACGCTTACGCGCTTAATTCAATACTCGCCGTCATTCCGGGTGGATTGACAAAAGACCTCCAGCCGCTAGATATTGGTGTCAACAGGGCATTCGAAGCTAGACTGCTAACTGCGTGGGAACAGTGGATGACGAAGAAGCGCGCGGTGCATGCTGGGATATGTGACGTTTCATTTCCATTTGTGTGTTTATGTAAAGACCCCAAAATGGCTCCTATTAAGTGTGTTGTCTGTCTAATTATAAATAATGCAGACGAGGCGTGTTAACTGAGTTCTCAACGTTTACTCACAGCGTGCTCATAACCACATTCTAACTCCCAGCATACAACGCTTCTCAGGGCTACCGCGCATGCTCGTAACTATCGTTGCATGCTGGGTAGTGTAGTTGTTATATTTGCTAGCTCATAACAGCACATTGAGAGACACGCTTACGCGCTTAATTCAATACTCGCCGTCATTCCGGGTGGATTGACAAAAGACCTCCAGCCGCTAGATATTGGTGTCAACAGGGCATTCGAAGCTAGACTGCTAACTGCGTGGGAACAATGGATGACAGAAGGCGAACACACCTTCACTAAGACGAGGAGGCAGCGCCAGACGACGCCAACATCTGCCAGTGGATCGTAAATTTGCCCAACTTTTCACTTCGGACACCGAAGACGAAGGATTTACGAATGAAGAATAACTTCAGAAAGTGAGCGCTATGTTTATTTTGTGTGTTGTGACATTAACGTTCGAGCAACATTATGTTGCTATTGCTCTGCACTATTTTGAATTTTACTATGTTTGTGATTGCACATTTGCGTACATTTTGGGAGTGAACAGAGTTGTTAGAACGCTGGTTTTTAATATATTATTAAAGTTTGACTGACCTATCTGACTGTTTTTTTGACATTCCCTTTAGCGCAGCGTAGGCGCGGCTTATAGTCCGGGGCGGCTTATTGGTGGACAAAGTTATGAAATATGCCATTCGTTGAAGGTGCGGCTAATAATCCGGTGCGCCTTATAGTGCGGAAAATACGGTACTTAGAATATGTTCCCCATACTAAAGTGTTACCAAAAACATATAACTTTGTCTTGAATTTGAAAAAAAACAACATTTTATTTTTCACTCAAGAAGGGTTCTGTGAATGCGCATATGAAACTGGTGGAGTTCGGTACCTCCAACAAGGTTAAGAACCACTGGTCTAAGTGCTTTGAGTACCTTGAAGGTAGAAAGAGCGCTATACGAGTATAACCCATTTACCATCATTTTTAAATAATTCAAATTACCTGCAGAGTTCAATGTTTTGAAATGGTGACCCAGAATTTTAGTTCATATAGGTGTACAGCTCTGGTAATGAGTACATTTGCACCCACCTGCATAAATGTAACAATCAAAATAAATATGACTTTTTTTGTTTGTTTACTAGGGCATGCATATATAATATGCATTAGTTTGACAATTTTAAATCAACGATAATAAAAAGGAGATGCTTGGAAATAGCATAAAAATGCCCCAAAAACATGGAAAAATGTGATTCATAGCGTTATTTTTTGGTGTAACCATCATGATAAATAAATAATAAATGATAAATGGGTTATACTTGTATAGCGCTTTTCTACCTTCAAGGTACTCAAAGCGCTTTGACAGTATTTCCACATTCACCCATTCACACACTGATGGCGGGAGCTGCCATGCAAGGCACTAACCAGCAGCCATCAGGAGCAAGGGGTGAAGTGTCTTGCCCAAGGACACAACGGACGTGACTCGGATGGTAGAAGGTGGGGATTGAACCTCAGTAACCAGCAACCCTCCGATTGCTGGCACGGCCACTCTACCAACTTCGCCACGCCGTTCTGTTCAGGTATATTTCTTTAATATTTGGATAAATCATCATAAATAGGTATTGATCAATCTTTAAGATGTGTGTATTTGATACCAGTTTGCTTTTGACATCTTATTTAGAATTGTAGTTGAAACTTTTACAACTTTGTGTTGCGCTCATGATGGGGTAACCAAACTAGATTATTTTTTACATTTACCGTATTTTCCCCACTATTAGCCGCACCTAAAAACCACAAATTTACTCAAAAGCTGACAGTGCGGCTTTTAACCCGGTGCGCTTTATATATGGATTAATATTACGATTCATTTTCATAAAGTTTCGATCTCGCAACTTCGGTAAACAGCCGCCATCTTTTTTCCCGGTAGAACAGGAAGCGCTTCTTCTTCTACGCAAGCAACCGCCAAGGTAAGCACCCACCCCCATAGAACAGGAAGCGCTTCTTCTTCTACTGTAAGCAACCACCCGCCCGCGTAGAAGAAGAAAAAGCGCGCGGATATACCGTACGGTTCATTTCCTTTGTGTGTTTACATCTGTAAAGACCACAAAATGGCTCCTACTAAGCGTCAGGGATCCGGTTCATGAAAAGACGCAATCTCTCCATCCGGGAATGAGAAGTCATCCTTCACTGTGGTTCTAGCTTGCCATGCTAATGGCCAGAAACTTCCACCCATGGTGATATTCAAAAGGAAGACCTTGCCAAAAGAGACCTTTCCAGCCGGCGTCATCATAAAAGCTAACTCGAAGGGATGGATGAAGAAAAGATGAGCGAGTGGTTAAGGTAAGTTTAAGTTTACGCGAAGAGGCCGGGTGGCTTTTTTCACGCAGCTCTGTCCATGTTGATATACGTATGTTTGTGATTGCACATTTGCGTACATTTTGGGAGTGAACAGAGTTGTTAGAACGCTGGTTTTTAATATATTATTAAAGTTTGACTGACCTATCTGACTGTTTTTTTGACATTCCTTTAGCGCAGTTAGATGCGGCTTACAACACCGGGCGGCTTATAGGTGGACAAAGTTTTGAAATATGCCGTTCATTGAAGGCGCGGCTTTTAACCCAGGGCGCCTTATGGTGCGGAAAATACGGTAGTATAATTGAATATACTGTGTTTTATGCTTTTTTCTTTTTGGAACATGTACTATACATATAACAGTATTTCCCACAGGGCAGGCATCTATTTGTGGTGGTGTGGTCGGGGGGTGGCGGCGGCAGCGGCGATGACCAAGAAGAATGCGAAGTTGGAATATAATTACAACAGTTTATGTACATATTTATATACAGATTTGAACAATTAGTTATTCACTGAAATATATTTATTAATTGTGGTTCTTACAAAAAATATATCTTATAAAATATAAAAGCTAAAATGTCTCTTAAAGCTCTGCCCCTTTAATTAGTGCATACTAAATAATTTAACTTTAGCCTACTACTACAACCATATTATTTACCAGCAACATAAAGTGAAACAGAGGCAGAGGTGTATGTTTTGTCGTGGTCCTCTCTATAAGGCACATAATATAAATTAGGACCCTTTTCATGAAAAAAGTGCATTTCTGATCTGACCCTGCTTTATTTTTCAGTGTTTGCTGAGTCTCACCTGTTCCCTCCGCCCTAATTTTTCTACTTGCCCGACTTCTCAAATCTACTTGCCCCAATATTTTTACTTGTCCTGCCTAGGTTTTTTTCTGGCTGTGTAGTGCTCATGGCTTATATCTTACTAAAATCCTTCCCGATGACTATTTAAAACACTACACAGTATTTATTATTATTATTATCTATAATTACATTTAAATGACATTGCATACATGTAAAATTAAATGCTATTTCACATTATTTGACCAGTAGCAGTTACACCCATCTGAACAGGTCAGCCACCTGTTTAAAGCCCGATCACAGTTGAAATCTTGAAATGAAGGGCCTTTAATGGCCAAAACATTAACCTGGACAACATTTTAACAGCTGGTTGGCTCAGATTTTATTATTTTCATTGCATTCACATGCTGCAGTGGACATTTTAGCTTGAGTATTAATGTAGTATCAGAAGCACCGTCTCCACGTGTGTTTATCGACAACAGGGTTATAACCTGGACACGTTAGCTCGTCGGTATGAAAACAGGTGATTGTTACTACGTGCGTCTGCCCCGGCCCCCGAGTCAAACAGTGGCGGTGTTAATGAAGCAGCGTCAGGCTGCTCACCGTCAGTGAAACGCTCGGTGAAATCGCGGATTAACGTTAAATATATGACGAGCCGTGAGCGATGCAGCTATAACCTATCTACCTATAACCTATATTACCCTCGTATTTTGATCCCGTCCGTCCGTCTTCGTCTTCTGGCCCACGAGGTGAATTAAGTGCTATTGGCGGAGTTACAATGCATAGTAGGCTACCGCCACCTACTGCACCGGAGTTGTAACTACAAGCTACATTCACAGACAGAGTCCCATTGCTTTTATGAGCGGTCGAGCGAGTCAAAAGCCGAAAAATCCATTTGTGGCGGACGTAATTCTTTCGTGGCGGGCCGCCACAAATAAATGAATGTGTGGGAAACACTGTATAATACAATAAAGTCCCATATAAAATTATGTTTCTAGCAATACTTTAATTTTGCCTTTGAAAGTAACACTCCAATGTCCACTAGTGGAGCTGTACACATAGGGAAATATATTTCCACGCTCGAACTACAGGAATAGACAAACCTACTCTTTGAACAAACATGATGATAGAGAAACCTACAAAAGTAACCCTTATTAAAAAAATGATTTGCTTGCTTCCACTTTAGCTTGGACTTTTGGCACGAACTTGGAATGCAACAAAATACTTTTATACCTGCATCTCTGAAGCTGGAAACGGCCACAGCCTCCTGTGTTGGTTGTTTGCCAATGTTGCTAATGAAAGCGTTCAAAGCTGCAGAGCGACTCGGTCCTTGGTTTGACAACATCACCCAAAAATAGCGTGTCAGCTCCAGCCCTGTGACGTCACAATGGCGATAAGGTTGCCTATTTAAGACGAAGCGCCACTTGAGCTCCAGCCTGCGCGGTGCAAACATACCGTGTTCATTGCTTGCACATAGCTAGGTCACAATCAGATCGCTGAATGACAAACGTAAACACCGAGCTCAAAAACGTAAACACTGAGCTGAAAACAACATGGTTGCGGCTTTTGCACGCTACTATAACATTAGCCTTAGCATGACTTCACTGGCTAATGTTAGCTCGCCCACACTGTACGTAGTTTTCTGGGGAAAAAATGCGAGCATGTGACATTAAAAATTGGAAACATGATTTAAATGAGCAGACTACGCGGAGGTTTTTTAACAAGAGTGGCCTGTTTGTGTTATTAAGCCCGAGCCAGGCCATAAACAGCGCAATTAGCTAAAGTGTTGACAACTTCGTAAGTCGACACACATAACGAGACAAACGCACAGCCCGCGCGCTCCTACCTCATCTAAGTTGTCGTCGCTGGCGCTGTCCTCGGAGTCTGAGTCGATGACGACCCGACCTTTCCGCTTCTTGACGTTGACCATGGCGAACACGCAGCGGAGCTAAGCTGCTAACCACCGCGGTGTTCCGTCTTATGTCGGCTGTTAGCCGCTCGTTGCTAGCCGAGCTAGCTGGCCCCCTCTGCGGTCTGACACACAAAGGCGATACTGCGCTTGCGCGCTCGCGATGACGTCACGACCTAGCTTTTCCCTGTTAAACTAGCAGTTAGTTTTGATTTAGAACTCTACATTAAAAAACACTCTACCTCTAACAACCAAAAAGCTGTGAAAACGATGATGCTGTGCACCAAATTTGGATTATTTACGCAACTTGTGTGAGCCTATGGCTTTACATTTTGTTACATATATATTCATACTTGCCAACCTTGAGACCTCCGATTTCGGGAGGTGGGGGTGGGGGGCGTGGTCGGGGTGGAGCGGGGCGTGGTTGAGGGCGTGGTTAAGAGGGGAGGAGTATATTTACAGCTAAAATTCACCAAGTCAAGTATTTCATACATATATATGTATATATATATATATATATATATATATATATATACATCCTGAAAATAAGCAAACAAAACTGTGTTTGGATAATTGATACTTCAAACTTGCATAAATAAATGTTAAGGAATATAACATAACTTGGCTTCTGAGAGCTTCAAAATGTAATTAATAACATGCTAAAGTTGTTGATAAACAAGCAATTATTTTAATAATTAAATATGGTCATTTTAAATGAATTATTATGATAATTTAAAATTAATTATTTCAAATATGTTTATTTTAATGTATAATTCTATGGCTGGATGTAATAAGGAGTCAGAAAAAATAAAAATACAATTCATTTTGATGTTTTTAGCAAAATATAGTAAAAATTTATTTTTAATTTTTTTTTAATTAATAAATATATTTATTTTTAGGTAAAATAAACATAATAATACAATTTATCTCTAGTCTGGATGATTTAGTTCTTGTCACCCTGTTGTCCTCCCATCTTGAAAAAAGGCTGTCCTCACTCAGGTCCACATGGACCGGCTGAAAATTGGGAGATTTTCGGGAGAATATTTGTCCCGGGAGGTTTTCGGGAGAGGCGCTGAATTTCTGGAAAATTCGGGAGGGTTGGCAAGTATGTATATATTAGAGGTGTGGGAAAAAATCGATTCGAATTCGAATCGCGATTCTCACGTTGTGCGATTCAGAATCGATTCTCTTTTTTTTTTAAATCGATTTATTTATTTTATTTTATTTATTTTTATTTTATTTTTTTATTTTTTATTTGTTTTTATTTTAATGTTTTTAATTAATCAATCCAACAAAACAATACACAGCAATACCATAACAATGCAATCCAATTCCAAAATCAAACCCGACCCAGCAACACTCAAAACTGCAATAAACAGAGCAATTGAGAGGAGACACAAACACAACACAGAACAAACCAAAAGTAGTGAAACAAAAAT
Source organism: Nerophis lumbriciformis (assembly GCF_033978685.3). Taxonomy (NCBI): domain Eukaryota; kingdom Metazoa; phylum Chordata; class Actinopteri; order Syngnathiformes; family Syngnathidae; genus Nerophis; species Nerophis lumbriciformis. The sequence goes on along the minus strand of NC_084555.2, from coordinate 45,444,326 downwards.
TATTATTATCAACAACAGTATCAATTAGAGATTGATATTATAGGCCGATAAATGCGTTAAAATGTAATATCGGAAATTATCGGTATCGTTTATTTTTTTTATCGATATGTTTTTTATTTTTTATTTTTTTTTTTTTATTAAATCAACATAAAAAACACAAGATACACTTACAATTAGTGTACCAACCCAAAAAACCTCCCTCCACCATTTCCACTCCATCCATCCATCCATTTTCTACCGCTTATTCCCTTCGGGGTCGTGGGGGGCGCTGGAGCCTATCTCAGCTACAATCGGGCGGAAGGCGGGGTACATCCTGGACAAGTCGCCACCTCATCGCAGGGCCAACACAGATAGACAGACAACATTCACACTCACATTCACACACACTAGGGCCAATTTTTAGTGTTGCCAATCAACCTATCCCCAGGTGCATGTCTTTGGAGGTTGGAGGAAGCCGGAGTACCCGGAGGGAACCCACGCATTCACGAGGAGAACATGCAAACTCCACACAGAAAGATCCCAAGGCCGGGATTGAACTCACGACTACTCAGGACCTTCGTATTGTGAGGCAGACGCACTAACCCCTCTTCCACCGTGCTACCATTTACACTCCATCCATCCATTTTCTACCGCTTATTCCCTTTGGGGTCGCGGGGGGTGCTAGAGCCTATCTCAGCTACAATCGGGCGGAAGGCGGGGTACACCCTGGACAAGTCGCCACCTCATCGCAGGGCCAACACAGATAGACAAACAACATTCACACTCACATTCACACAAAAGGGTTGTTTCTTTCTGTTATTAATATTCTGGTTCCTACATTATATATCAATATACCGTATATCAACACAGTCTGCAAGGGATACTGTTCGTAAGCACGCATGATTGTGCGTGCTGCTGGTCCACTAATAGTACTAACCTTTAACAGTTAATTTTACTCATTTTCATTAATTACTAGTTTCTATGTAACTGTTTTTATATTGTTTTACTTTCTTTTTTATTCAAGAAAATGTTTTTAATTTATTTATCTTATTTTTTTTTTTTTTTTTTTTTTAAAGTACCTTATCTTCACCATGCCTGGTTGTCCAAATTAGGCATAATAATGTGTTAATTCCACGACTGCATATATCGGTTGATATCGGTATCGGTTGATATCGGTATCGGTAATTAAAGAGTTGGACAATATCGGAATATCGGATATCGGCAAAAAGCCATTATCGGACATCCCTAGTATCAATAGTAGTTACAATTTCAACATAGCAGTGATTAAAAATCCCTCATTGACATTATCATTAGACATTTATAAAAAAAGGGAAAAAAAGAACAATAGTGTCACGTGGCTTACACTTGCATCGCATCTCATAAGCTTGACAACACACTGTGTCCAATATTTTCACAAAGATAAAATAAGTCATATTTTTGGTTCATTTAATAGTTAAAACAAATTTACATTATTGCAATCAGTTGATAAAACATTGTCCTTTACAATTATAAAAGCTTTTTACAAAAATCTACTACTCTGCTTGCATGTCAGCAGACTGGGGTACATCCTGCTGAAATCCTATGTATTGAATGAATAAAGAATCCTTTTGAATCGGGAAAAAAATTGTTTTTGAATCGAGAACCGTGTTGAATTGAAAAAAAATTGATTTTGAATCGAATCGTGACCCCAAGAATCGATATTGAATCGAATCGCGGGACACCCAAAGATTCACAGCCCTAATCTCCAGGCTTACATATGCGGCTATTTCTTTAGATGCAAACCAAAAAATATGTAAGACTATTAACAAAATACTTGTTGACTTTATTTGTCAAATTCATTATATTAAGAAATCTGTTACAATGAACAATTACAATCAGGGTGGTCTAAACTTTCTGGATTTCACTACACTAAACAATACCTTCAAGATTAAATGGATAAGACACAATTTGAAAGATCCTACCTCAATTTGGAACTTCATTTCTCATCATGTATTTTCTAACCTTGGAGGCCTAAAATTTTTGCTATTGTATAACTACATCATTGATAGGATTCCTGTTGCTCTTTCAAACTTCCACAAACAAGCCCTTCTGGCATGGTCTCTTATATACAAGCACAATTTCTCACCTACGAAATATTTCATTTGGAACAATAAAGACATATGTTACAAAAGGAAATCTCTTTTCCTCAACAATTGGTTCAAGAATGGTACTATTTTAGTGAGTCAGCTTTTCAATAAAGAAGGTAAACTTTTTAATTACCAAGAATTTATCAATCATTTTAAGGTCCCTGTGACTCCCAAACAATTTGCCATTGTATTTGATGCCAGTCCATCAGATGTTGTTATGTTGTACAGGGCTTACTCATTTCCTCTTTCTGCTGTAACAATTGTGAATGATCCACTTGACACTCCTGTGGGGAAACTTTGTTTTAATCAGAAAAATAACAGAAAAAATCTGCAGCTTATTCCAAAATGATTGTGTGTCTGTCTCCTATGTAATTGCACTCTGGAATAATGTTGTGAATGACATCTGCTGGATCAAAACATGGTCTCTTCCTAACAGGTATTTACTTACCAACAAAGTCAAAGAGATTTCTTTCAAAATCATTCATGGTTATTACCCTATAAAGACTGTGATGGTTAGATACAAGAAGGACATTGATGTTACCTGCACCTTATATAACATGCATCCAGAGACTGTTTACCACCTGTTTTTGGACTTGTGAATGCACTCCATCACTATGGCAAGGCATCTGTCATTTCATCCTGGACAATAGTCATGACAAATTTGTGCTTTGTTTTAAAGATGTGCTATTTGGATTTACACTGTATGAAAAAAAAAATTGAAAAGGAATTTTACCTTTGCAACCTCATTATACTATTGGCTGAGTTTTATATTCATAAATGTAAGTTTCTCAATACCCTGTTTTTTTTGTGCCATTAAAAAAGAATTAGAACTCTACTTTAAAATGCTCTCTACCTCTAACAACCAAAAAGCTGTGAAAACTATGATGCTGTGTTCCAAATTTGGATTCTTTACGGATCTTGTGTGAGCCTATGGCTTTACATTTTGTTAAGTATATATATTTTGCATTCTATTTTAGTAACTTCATTGAGTTTACAACCCCCTGGCGCTGTTTTGTACTGTTTTTGTACTGTTTTCTGTACTTGTTTTAATTATTATTATTTCTTGATTGTTGCATATTGCATATTATAAATAAAGGTTTATAAGATAAAAAATAAAATAAAATAAAAATAGCAGTTAGTTTATAAACGTTTTTTCTACGTATATATATATATATATATATATATATATATATATATATATATATATATATATATATATTATTTATTTATTTATTTATTTATTTATATTATCCTGTTTTTGTACTGTTTTCTGTACTTGTTTTAATTATTATTATTTCTTGATTGTTGCATATTGCATATTACAAATAAAGGTTTATAAGATAAAAAATAAAAGAAAAGAAAAATAGCAGTTAGTTTATAAACTTTTTTCTACGTATATATATATATATATTTATTTATTTTTAAATATTGTTTTTATTGAACAACAAACTTACATTTATAATTAACTCAACAGTCAAGGCACTTTCAACAACAAGGAAAGAAAACAAAAGCAAATACAGATAGAATATTAAATATTAATAAATAATAATTTTATAAATAAATAAATAAATAAAAAAGACAAAAAGGGCTACCTAAATCACTTTAAATGTTTTTTTTTAACCAATACATCAATTTAAGGGCTTTTGTACTCGTAACCATTCTCCAATATTTGATTGATATTTTAAACCATTAAGCCAATTAGAAAATGTAGGCCTGCGCCTTACTTTCACAAATCGACATTTATGTAGAACATTTTTGTCCCGGAGCATAATAATGTAGACAAACATTTCTATGTTACAGTCGTGTATAAAAATACCGAATTTGATCTCTTCTATATGTTAGTTTATAAACGTAGTTAGAATAGCACCCTCTGCGTGTATCATTGTATTACATGAATTTGTTAAATATTTACATCGCGTACGAGGACTGACTTAGTTGAGGTAGGAACCTTTCGTAAAGACGAATGCTTCGTTCCGGACACGATTACTTGGTGCACAAATGAGTCCACAATTTAGCTTCTAGCGGTGACACTAAAACCCTTTAAACAAGCTTATATATTTTTGACTTTTCTGCAGTATTTTAAACGTTCGAATGTGTGGCGAACGTGGAAAAAGTGTCAAATAAATTATACCCCATAGACCCCGGAAAAAACAAAATTGTGAACTCAAGGACAACAAACGTCTTCGTTGGACTGGAATTCTACGAGTCATCTTCCCTATTTTGGCATCTGTTCTAGCACGATCATGGTAAATGTAAACACATTATTTATCGACTATTTAAAATACTTACTACTGTTAACCCGTAAGAATGTGTTCACCTCAAACACTATTTGGTATGGTCACATATTAGACAACTGAGATAGGCTACAGCACCCAGTATTATCAGACAGGGGTGAAAATGGTCTAATATCTGGTCAACTTTTCAATACAAGGTCAATGGGGCTCAAGATTTTAGGTTTTGACGCTTTTGTCATAACGTTCTTATATTTACCCCATTTAAAAAAAATTGATTTCATTATGTACTGAAGGAATTGCGTGTGAATGCTCCAATGCTGAAGTTGAACTGAAATCCTGGATTTTTTTTTTAGAATTGTAGAGGGAGAGTACACAATTCCCAAACAGGCTGAATATTTTGAAGTTGGAACTGTTTGAATCAGATAAAAATGTGGAAGTTGTGGAACTTTGAAGAATGTTCCATTGATTTCACTGGGAATTCCCCCAAAATTTAGGAATTTCGGGAAAAGCGGGAATTTTTTTGAAAATGGTAAAAAAAAACTTGAATGGTCGGAATGAGTTGAAATGGTTGGTGTTGTAATTTTTCCAAATCGGTCGAGAAATGTCGAAGTAGTAACATGTTGAATTGAGAAATGGTATTACGGAATTTCGGGAAAAGCGGGAATTTTTGGAAAATGGTAAAAAAAAACTTGAATAGTCTGAATGAGTTGAAATAGTTGGTGTTGGAATTTTTCAAATGGGTCGAGAAATGTTGAAGTAGTAACATGTTGAATTGAGAAATGGTATTACGGAATTTCGGGAAAAGCGGGAATTTTTTGGAAAATGGTAAAAAAAAACTTGAATGGTCGGAATGAGTTGATATGGTTTGTGTTGGAATTTTTCCAAATCGGTCGAGAAATGTTGAAGTAGTAACATGTTGAATTGAGAAATGGTATTACGGAATTCCTGGAATTTCGGGAAAAGCGAGAATTTTTTTGTCCATCCATCCATCCATCCATCCATCCATCTTCTTCCGCTTATCCGAGGTCGGGTCGCGGGGGCAGCAGCCTAAGCAGGGAAGCCCAGACTTCCCTCTCCCCAGCCACTTCGTCCAGCTCCTCCCGGTGGATCCCGAGGCGTTCCCAGGCCAGCCGGGAGACATAGTCTTCCCAACGTGTCCTGGGTCTTCCCCGTGGCCTCCTACCGGTCGGACGTGCCCGAAACACCTCCCGAGGGAGGCGTTCGGGTGGCATCCTGACCAGATGCCCGAACCACCTCATCTGGCTCCTCTCGATATGGAGGAGCAGCGGCTTTACTTTGAGCTCCCCCCGGATGGCAGAGCTTCTCACCCTATCTCTAAGGGAGAGCCCCGCCACCCGGCGGAGGAAACTCATTTCGGCCGCTTGTACCCGTGATCTTGTCCTTTCGGTCATGACCCAAAGCTCATGACCATAGGTGAGGATGGGAACGTAGATCGACCGGTAAATCGAGAGCTTTGCCTTCTGGCTCAGCTCCTTCTTCACCACAACGGATCGATACAGCGTCCGCATTACTGAAGATGCCGCACCGATCCGCCTGTCGATCTCACGATCCACTCTTCCCTCACTCGTGAACAAGACTCCGAGGTACTTGAACTCCTCCACTTGGGGCAAGATCTCCTCCCCAACCCGGAGATGGCACTCCACCCTTTTCCGGGCGAGAACCATGGACTCGGATTTGGAGGTGCTGATTCTCATCCCAGTCGCTTCACACTCGGCTGCGAACCGATCCAGTGAGAGCTGAAGATCTTGGCCAGATGAAGCCATCAGGACCACATCATCTGCAAAAAGCAGAGACCTAATCCTGCAGCCACCAAACCAGATACCCTCAACGCCCTGACTGCGCCTAGAAATTCTGTCCATAAAGGTTATGAACAGAATCGGTGACAAAGGGCAGCCCTGGCGGAGTCCAACCCTCACTGGAAACGTGTCCGACTTACTGCCGGCAATGCGGACCAAGCTCTGACACCGATTATACAGGGAGCGAACCGCCACAATAAGACAGTCCGTTACCCCATACTCTCTGAGCACTCCCCACAGGACTTCCCGGGGTACACGGTCGAATGCCTTCTCCAAGTCCACAAAGCACATGTAGACTGGTTGGGCAAACTCCCATGCACCCTCAAGGACCCTGCCGAGAGTATAGAGCTGGTCCACAGTTCCACGACCAGGACGAAAACCACACTGTTCCTCCTGAATCCGAGGTTCGACTATCCGGCGTAGCCTCCTCTCCAGTACACCTGAATAGACCTTACCGGGAAGGCTGAGGAGTGTGATCCCACGATAGTTGGAACACACCCTCCGGTTCCCCTTCTTAAAGAGAGGAACCACCACCCCGGTCTGCCAATCCAGAGGTACCGCCCCCGATGTCCACGCGATGTTGCAGAGTCTTGTCAACCAAGACAGCCCCACAACATCCAGAGCCTTAAGGAACTCCGGGCGGATCTCATCCACCCCCGGGGCCTTGCCACCGAGGAGCTTTTTAACTACCTCGGCAACCTCAGCCCCAGAAATAGGAGAGCCCACCACAGATTCCCCAGGCCCTGCTTCCTCATAGGAAGACGTGCTGGTAGGATTGAGGAGGTCTTCGAAGTATTCTCTCCACCGATCCACAACATCCGCAGTCGAGGTCAACAGAGCACCATCCCCACCATACACGGTGTTGACACTGCACTGCTTCCCCTTCCTGAGGCGGCGGATGGTGGTCCAGAATTGCTTCGAAGCCGTCCGGAAGTCTTTTTCCATGGCCTCACCGAACTCCTCCCATGTCCGAGTTTTTGCCTCCGCGACCGCTGAAGCCGCACACCGCTTGGCCTGTCGGTACCTGTCTGCTGCGTCAGGAGTCCCATGAGCCAAAAGAACCCGATAGGACTCCTTCTTCAGCTTGACGGCATCCCTCACCGCCGGTGTCCACCAACGGGTTCTAGGATTACCGCCACGACAGGCACCAACTACCCTGCGGCCACAGCTCCAATCGGCCGCCCCGACAACAGAGGTACGGAACATCGTCCACTCGGACTCAATGTCCAGCGCCTCCCTCGTGACATGTTCAAAGTTCTTCCGGAGGTGGGAATTGAAACTCTCTCTGACAGGAGACTCTGCTAGACGTTCCCAGCAAACCCTCACAATGCGTTTGGGCCTGCCAGGTCTGTCCGGCATCCTCCCCCACCATCGCAGCCAACTCACCACCAGGTGGTGATCGGTAGAAAGCTCCGCCCCTCTCTTCACCCGAGTGTCCAAAACATGAGGCCGCAAATCCGATGACACAACTACAAAGTCGATCATGGAACTGCGGCCTAGGGTGTCCTGGTGCCAAGTGCACATATGGACACCCTTATGTTTGAACATGGTGTTTGTTATTGACAATCCGTGACGAGCACAAAAGTCCAATAACAAAACACCACTCGGGTTCAGATCCGGGCGGCCATTCTTCCCAATCACGCCTCTCCAGGTTTCACTGTCGTTGCCAACATGAGCGTTGAAGTCCCCCAGTAGAACGAGGGAATCACCCGGGGGAGCACTCTCCAGTACTCCCTCGAGTGAATCCAAAAAGGGTGGGTAATCTGAACTGCCGTTGGGCGCGTAAGCGCAAACAACAGTCAGGACCCGTCCCCCCACCCGAAGGCGGAGGGAGGCTACCCTCTCGTCCACCGGGTTGAACTCCAACGTGCAGGCTTTGAGCCGAGGGGAAACAAGAATTGCCACCCCAGCCCGTCGCCTCTCATTGCTGGCAACGCCAGAGTGGAAGAGAGTCCAGCCCCTGTCAAGAGAACTGGTTCCAGAGCCCTTGCTGTGCGTCGAAGTGAGTCCGACTATATCTAGCCGGAACTTCTCCACCTCACGCACTAGCTCAGGCTCCTTCCCCCCCAGCGAGGTGACGTTCCACGTCCCAAGAGCTAGCTTCTGTAGCCGAGGATCGGACCGCCAAGTGCCCTGCCTTCGGCTTCCGCCCAGCTCACATCGCACCCGACCTCTATGACCCCTGCTATGGGTGGTGAGCCCATTGGAGGGGGGACCCACGTTGCCTCTTCGGGCTGTGCCCGGCCGGGCCCCATGGGGACAGGCCCGGCCACCAGGCGCTCGCCATCGTGCCACACCTCCGGGCCTGGCTCCAGAGGAGGGCCCCGGTGACCCGCGTCCGGGCGAGGGAAATCTGGGTTCCTTGTTCGTGTTCTTCATAGAGGTCTTCGAGCTGCTCTTTGTCTGATCCCTCACCTAGGACCAGTTTGCCTTGGGAGACCCTACCAGGGGGCATAGAAGCCCCCGGACAACATAGCTCCTAGGATCATTGGGACACGCAAACTCCTCTACCACGTTAAGGTGGCAGCTCAGAGAGGAGGATTTTTTTGTAAATGGTAAAAAAAAAACATTTTCTACCGCTTATTCCCTTTGGGGTCGCGGGGGGCGCTGGAGCCTATCTCAGCTACAATCGGGCGAAAGGCGGGGTACACCCTGGACAAGTCGCCACCTCATCGCAGGGCCAACACAGATAGACAGACAACATTCACACTCACATCCACACACTAGGGCCAATTTAGTGTTGCCAATCAACTTATCCCCAGGTGCATGTCTTTGAATGGATTGAATGAGTTGAAATGGTTGGTGTTGGAATTTTTCCAAATCGGTCGAGAAATGTTGAAGTAGTAACATGTTGAATTGAGAAATGGTATTATGGAATAGCTGGAATTTCGGGAAAAGAGGGAATTTAAAAAAAATGGTAAAAAAAAACTTGAATGGTCAGAATGAGTTGAAATGGTTGGTGTTGGAATTTTTCAAATCAGTCTAGAAATGTTGAAGTGTTATCATGTTGAATTGAAAAATAGTATTATGGAATTCCTGGAATTTCGGGAAAAGCGGGAATTTTTTTGAAAATGGTAATAAAAACTTGAATGGTCTGAATGAGTTGAAATGGTTGGTGTTGGAATTTTTCCTAAATTGGTCGAGAAATGTTGAAGTAGTAACATGTTGAATTGAGAAATGGTATTACGGAATTCCTGGAATTTGGGGAAAAGCGGGAATTCTTTTGAAAATGGTAAAAAAAAACTTGAATGGTCTGAATGAGTTGAAATGGTTGGCGTTGGAATTTTTCCAAATCGGTCGAGAAATGTTGAAGTAGTAACATGTTGAATTGAGAAATGGTATTACGGAAGTCCTGGAATTTCGGGAAAACCGGGAATTTTTCCCAGTTCAAAAAACAACTTTGTTTTTTGTCCTGATTAAGAGGAATGTTTTGACGGTGGAACGGTTGAAATGCGTTGAAAAAGGCGGAAGGAGTAGTCGCCAGAAAAAAGGGTGGAAATAGGGCTTTGGAAAAGCAGAAATTCTAGAAAATCCTGGATTTTTTTTTTTTAACTCTGAATAATTATAGTTTGTGAGTGTGAAAGTTGTCTGTCTATCTGTGTTGGCCCTACGATGAGGTGGCGACTTGTCCAGGGTGTACCCCGCCTTCCGCCCGATTGTAGCTGAGATAGGCTCCAGCGCCCCCCGCGACCCCGAAGGGAATAAGCGGTAGAAAATGGATGGATGGATGGATTAATTTCCAGAATGGTGGAATGTGTTGAAGGTGGAATGGTATGAATCGGTTGCAAAATCTGGAAATGGTGCAAGTGTCCTGGAAAACCTGGAATTCTGGGAAAACTGGGAATTTTTGGAATTGGTGAAGGGAAAGCCCGCAATTCCCAAATAGGCTGAACAGTTTGAAGTTGAGACGGTTTGAGTCGGGTGAAAAATGTGGAAGGTAAAGTGTGCCAAAATCTGTAGTAGAATAATAATAAGTTGAAGAATATATTTTGGTGTAGAAAACCATATGCTCCAAAGCATTCACACAAATATTGATGTCAATTATTTTCAATCAATTAATTTCGAATGCAGCTGAGATAGGCTCCAACACCCCGTAGGGACAAGCGGTAGAAAATGACTGGATGGATGGATAATTTCAAAGTACTACATGAAACAATAGGTAAATATGAGGATAACAAAAATCATAATTTGAAAACTACAATGAATATTATTATTTAGAGAAAATCCTTCTTGTAGATAAGTGTTTTGCTGTAATCTGTACACATACTGTAAACAGTACAGGCCAAAAGTGTGGACACACCTTCTCATTCTATGTGTTTTCTTTATTTTCATGACCATTTTGACCCAGATTGTCACTGAAGGCATCAAAACTATGAATAAACACATGTGGAGTTATGTACTTAACAAAAAAGATGAAATAACTAAAAACGTGTTATATTTCTTCCAAATATCCACCCTGTTTACTGTTTTGCATACTCTTGGCATTCTCTCGATGAGCTTCAAGAGGTAGATACCTGAAAGGGTTTTCACTTCACATATGTCATAGTTTTGATGCCTTCAGTGACAATCTACAATGTAAATAGTCATGAAAATAAAGACGTATTGAAATGAAAGGTGTGTGCAAACTTTTGGCCTGTACTGTATATATTTGTATTAGACTATTTAGTTCATACTTTGTGCTATGAAACAGCTAAAAGGAATCCACCCAACTAATTCACTTACCGGTAAAATACTTGGAAAAATTTAGAAAGCACACGACCGATGTTTACAAGATAATGGCCCAGAGCCTATCAGAACCCAGGATGGCAATCACGTGACCTAATCATCACGTTAAAGTAGAACATTTGGTTCTCATAATTTGCATAGAAAAGGCCCAGAATGAACAAACATGTCGTCATTTGTTTAAATATACAATGATGAAACCATAAAGCACAGTTACTCTGTATTTTTAATTGAAACTAGCATTGGAAGTGACGGAAAATTTGAGTAAACATGGCCGGTTGCATTCGACTTGTGAGTAGCATCGCAATGGGTGGGTCTGAAAAATCAATATGCAAATTGATCAATTTAAATTGTATTTGTCAGACTAACAGATAAATGTATAACTTACATCATAACAGGGATTCCAATTAACATTTTACTTGACAAGACTCTGCAGTATCGCGTGGACATCGGGGGCGGTACCTCTGGATTGGCAGACCGGGGTGGTGGTTTCTCTCTTTAAGAAGGGGAACCGGAGGGTGTGTTCCAACTATTGTGGGATCACACTCCTCAGCCTTCCCGGTAAGGTTTATTCAGGTGTACTGGAGAGGAGGCTACGCCGGATAGTCGAACCTCGGATTCAAGAGGAACAGTGTGGTTTTCGTCCTGGTCGTGGAACTGTGGACCAGCTCTATACTCTCGGCAGGGTCCTTGAGGGTGCATGGGAGTTTGCCCAACCAGTCTATATGTGCTTTGTGGACTTGGAGAAGGCATTCGACCGTGTCCCTCGGGAAGTCCTGTGGGGAGTGCTCAGAGAGTATGGGGTATCGGACTGTCTGATTGTGGCTGTCCGCTCCCTGTACGATCAGTGTCAGAGCTTGGTCCGCATTGCCGGCAGTAGGTCGGACATGTTTCCAGTGAGGGTTGGACTCCGCCAAGGCTGCCCTTTGTCACCGATTCTGTTCATAACTTTTATGGACAGAATTTCTAGGCGCAGTCAAGGCGTTGCGGGGATCCGGTTTGGTGGCTGCAGGATTAGGTTTCTGCTTTTTGCGGATGATGTGGTCCTGATGGCTTCATCTGGCCAGGATCTTCAGCTCTCGCTGGATCGGTTCGCAGCCGAGTGTGAAGCGACTGGGATGAGAATCCGCACCTCCAAGTCCGAGTCCATGGTTCTCGCCCGGAAAAGGGTGGAGTGCCATCTCCAGGTTGGGGAGGAGACCCTGCCCCAAGTGGAGGAGTTCAAGTACCTAGGAGTCTTGTTCATGAGTGGGGGAAGAGTGGATCGTGAGATCGACAGGCGGATCGGTGCGTCATCTTCAGTAATGCGGACGCTGTGTCGATCCGTTGTGGTGAAGAAGGAGCTGAGCCGGAAGGAAAAGCTCTCAATTTACCGGTCGATCTACGTTCCCATCCTCACCTATGGTCATGAGCTTTGGGTTATGACCGAAAGGACAAGATCACGGGTACAAGCGGCTGAAATGAGTTTCCTCCGCCGGGTGGCGGGGCTCTCCCTTAGAGATAGGGTGAGAAGCTCTGTCATCCGGGGGGAGCTCAAAGTAAAGCCGCTGCTCCTCCACATCGAGAGGAGCCAGATGAGGTGGTTCGGGCATCTGGTCAGGAAGCCACCCGAACGCCTCCCTAGGGAGGTGTTTAGGGCACGTCCAACCGGTAGGAGGCCACGGGGAAGACCCAGGACACGTTGGGAAGACTATGTCTCCCGGCTGGCCTGGGAATGCCTCGGGATCCCCCGGGAGGAGCTGGACGAAGTGGCTGGGGAGAGGGAAGTCTGGGCTTCCCTGCTTAGGCTGCTGCCCCCGCGACCCGGCCTCGGATAAGCGGAAGAAGATGGATGGATGGATGGATTTTACTTACCTTAGATCAGTGGTTCTTAACCTTGTTGGAGGTACCGAAGACCACCAGTTTCATATGCGCATTCACCGAACCCTTCTTTAGTGAAAAATAAAATGTTGTTTTATTTCAAATTCAAGACAAAGTTATATGTTTTTGGTAACACTTTAGTATGGGGAACATATTCTAAGTAACAAAGACTTAATTTAGAGTTATTTGGTTAGGGTTAGGGTTAGAGGATTAGGGCCAGGGTTAGAGGGTTAGGATTATATGCCGAATAAGACATTAATAAGTACTTAATAATGAATAGTTAAGAGCCAATATGTTGCTAATTTGCGTGTTAATAAGCAACTAATGAATGGTGAATATGTTCCCCATACTAAAGTGTTACCATGTTTTTTTTTACTGGTGCACAAAATGAACCGTGCATGAACATCACCTTGTTCAAACAACAAAACCAACACAGTGCATAAACTCACAACAAATTACACACCTGCAAATCAGTCTGACTTCTGCTGTTGCCGTATCCGTAATACGCCGATAGGGAGAAGTTTTTATTTACACGATGAGTCTTGACCTCCGCCGAACCCCTGAGCCCGACTCACCGAACCCCTAGGGTTCGATCGAACTCAGGTTAAGAACCACTGCCTTAGATGCTTTGCCGAGTGTAACCATGGCAAAGCATCTAAGATTGACCAAGTACAGTGTAGCACCGGTCAATCTGAAAATGTTGATATTCTGGATAAACTAGGATGTGTACTCTACGTCATTAGTATTGGTGTATAGTGGTGATGAAAACACATAGAGCACCTTCATAAACACCTGATGCCAGATCTCACTGTTTATTCATGTTTTGTTCCCAGCTATGAATTTGGCTCCACAATGTCCCTGTACAGCCGTGTCCATCCATTGAGGGTGCTGAAATGCATCCAGCAGCAGATATTCCACCTCCACCCGATCAGTCCTCTGTCTGTGCCAAGTAGAACCATTATCCATGGCGAATACAGACGTCCCGGCATGCCCAGAGAAAACAAACCTCCGTGGAAGAATATCAACTTTAGCGTCTCCAAAGGTTTAGCGGGCATCAAGAAGCACTTCACTCTGCTGAAGAAGGAGTTCCTCGATGGGTGGGTGGGTCCGCAGGGGAAGCCCATTATTGAGCACATGAAGGAGCAGAACCAACTGGTTTGGGAGTTCCGAGGCCCAGAGAGCCTGGAGCAGTGGATCGTGTCGTCAGACCTTGAGATCGGAGGCAAAAGTGAGGTCTATGTGAAAGTGGGCAGAAACGACAACACCTGTTTGCTCTACGGGACTCTGAGGTCTACGCCACCCCAGGACGGAGAAACACGCTACAGCGGATACTGCACCATGCGCTCCAAGCAGTCCCTGGTTAGTATCATTTAGTATCTCCTTCTCCAACCATTTCTGCGAATGTATATCAGTATTATCAATACAGTGCAATCTTGATTTACGAACCCCTCTATTCGATTGAGCAACTTTTAGATGGAGCCAAATAGGCCTTCGTGCGTGAACCATGTCTCTGTGTACGAATGCTTCATTCAGTCATTTATTTTGTGTTGCTCCTGCAGGCAAAAAGCAGGGCGCTCCACATCACTTGCTGCCCAGTGCACAGTACTAGTCACTTCTCAGCGCTTTAACTCAATATGAGTCCCAAAAACTCAACAGGCCAGCGTGAATAAAAAGAGGTAAATGCTAGGGCTGCGAATCTTTGGGTGTCCCACGATTCGATATCGATTCTTGGGGTCACGATTCGATTCAAAATCGATTTTTTTCGATCCAACGCGATTCTCAATTCAAAAACGATATTTTCCCGATTCAAAAGGATTCTCTATTCATTCAATACATAGGATTTCAGCAGGATCTACCCCAGTCTGCTGACATGCAAGCAGAGTAGTAGCTTTTTGTAAAAAGCTTTTATAATTGTAGAGGACAATGTTTTATCAACTGATTGCAATAATGTAAATTTGTTTGAACTATTAAATGAACCAAAAATATGACTTATTTTATCTTTGTGAAAATATTGGACACTGTGTGTTGTCAAGCTTATGAGATGTGATGCAAGTGTAAGCCACTGTGACACTATCAGTGTTTCCCACACATTCATTTATTTGTGGCGGCCCGCCACAAAAGAATTACGTCCGCCACAAATGGATTTTTCGGCTTTTGACTCGCTCGACCGCTCATAAAAGCAATGGGACTCTGTCTGTGAATGTACCTTGTAGTTACAACTCCGGTGCAGTAGGTGGCGGTAGCCTACTATGCATTGTAACTCCGCCAATAGCACTTAATTCACCTGGTGGGCCAGAAGAAGAAGAAGAAGAAGAAGACGGCGGAGTAAAAGAACGGACCGACCGGATCAAAATACGAGGGCAATATAGGTTGTAGGTAGATAAGTTATAGCTGCATCGCTCGCGGCTCGTCATATATTTAACGTTAATCCGCGATTTCACCGAGCGTTTCACTCACGGTGAGCAGCCCGACGCTGCTTCATTAACACCGCCGCTGTTGTCACGTCACGTGTTACCATACCGACGAGCTAACGTGTCCAGGTTATAACCCTGTTGTCAATAAACACACGTGGAGACGGTGCTTCAGATACTGCATTAATAATGAAGCTAAATTGTCCACTGTCCACTGCAGCATGTGAATGCAATGAAAAGAATAAAATCTGAGCCAACCAGCTGTTAAAATGTTGTCCAGGTTAATGTTTTGGCCATTAAATGCCCTTCATTTCAAGATTTCAACTGTGATCGGGCTTTAAACAGGTGGCTGACCTGTTCAGATGAGTGTAACTCAGGGGTGCTCACACTTTTTCTGCAGGCGAGCTACTTTTCAATTGATCAAGTCGTGGGGATCTACCTCATTCATATATATCATTTATATTTACTTATTTATGAAATATATGTTTTTGTTAACAAGTTAAAGGTGTTTAATGATAATGCAAGCATGTTTAACACATATAGTTAATATTGTTAATAAATTAAAGGTGTTTAATGATAATACAAGTATGTTTAATACATAGTTAATATTGTTAACAAGTTAAAGGTGTTTAAAGATAATACAAGCATGTTTAACACATAGAAGTTAATATTGTTAATAAATTAAAGGTGTTTAATGATAATACAAGTATGTTTAATACATATAGTTAATATTGTTAACAAGTTAAAGGTGTTTAAAGATAATACAAGCATGTTTAACACATATTGTTAATAAATTAAAGGTGTTTAATGATAATACAAGTATGTTTAATACATATAGTTAATATTGTTAACAAGTTAAAGGTGTTTAATGACAATACAAGCATGTTTAACACATATAGTTAATATTGTTAACAACTTAAAGGTGTTTAAAGATAATACAAGCATGTTTAACACATATAGTTAATATTGTTAACAAGTTAAAGGTCTTTAAAAATAATACAAGCATGTTTAACACATATAGATTCCTTTCTTTCATGAAGACAAGAATATAAGTTGGTGTATTACCTGATTGTGATGACTTGCATTGATAGGAATCAGACAGTGGTGCTGATAACGTCCGCATTTTCGAATGGAGGAGAAAAAAAGTCCTCCTTTCTGTCCAATACCACATGAAAGTGGTTGGTTTTTGGCATCTTATTTGTCCAGCTTCTGTAGTCCTTTGTATACACTTTACAAGAAATACATTGTCGGCAAACTCCGTAGCTTGCTAGCTTTTGCACGCCAGCTTTCTGAGACTCTTATTTTGTTAGCGCAACTGTGCAGTCGGTCTTTGGAGTTTTGACGACAGGTACGGCGCCAGAGTCTGTTGAAATAAAGTGTTTCTCGCCTTCCTGTCGGTAATTTTAATGAGCTAAATATGTACATAAAGTGTTGTACTTATATTCCAACTCCGCGCTCTTCTTGGTCATCGCCGCTGCCGCCGTCGCCCACCGCCCCCCGACCACACCACCACAAATAGATGCCTGTCCTGTGGGAAACACTGCACTATTGTTCTTTTTTTTTATTTTTTATTTTATAAATGTCTAATGATAATGTCAATGAGGGATTTTTAATCACTGCTATGTTGAAATTGTAACTAATATTGATACTGTTGTTGATAATATTCATTTTTGTTTCACTACTTTTGGTTTGTTCTGTGTCGTGTTTGTGTCTCCTCTCAATTGCTTTGTTTATTGCAGTTCTGAGTGTTGCTGGGCCGGGTTTGGTTTTGGAGTTGGATTGCATTGTTATGGTATTGCTGTGTATTGTTTTGTTGGATTGATTAATTAAAAAATTAAAAAATAAAATAAATAAAATACAAAAATCGATATTTTAAAAATGAGAATCGATTCTGAATCGCACAACGTGAGAATCACGATTCGAATTCAAATAGATTTTTCCCCACACCTCTAGTAAATGCTGTGGAGTTCAAAAAAGACTATTTGCGAGGAGTACAGGCTTCTTACCACAGCAAGTGTGAATTGACTTTTATACAAAAACATGCCAGAGCAGACTTATTTCACAGCGGAGGAAAAGACACTGCCTCTCGTTCAACCGCGTGTCTTTCAAGGCACACAGCCCCCTTCCTGTTTTTTCGTCAGTTAAAGGCATACTTGCCAACCCTCCCGATTTTCCCGGGAGACTACCGAATTTTAGTTTATTTTAGTTTATTATTCTTCTTCGGTCAATGGTCAACAAAATAAACAAACAGTTGTACATTCATAGATTGAAAAAAAAATGTTGCAGACCGAAAGGGTTAAAGCTGAAGTTGAACACTTATTGCGCCTAACCCTATAAACAATGTCAAGTACAAGAACAACTTCCGAAAATTATGAAATGTCCTTTGTACAACATATTATAAATACACATTATACACAACATAAACACAGTTCAATTATATACACAGTAAAGGCATGTGAAATATCCTTGTACACATGTTAAACCTTTGTACCAATTATATACAAACAATTATACTTCCATTATTATTTATATCTCACATTTAGTTTGTAATTAACATTGATCATAGTATTAACTACTGTGTTGATTCAAGAGTGATAAATGTTTTCAAGACGTTGGTCTTAAAGTGTTTTTTAAATGTGTGAATGGAACTGGAACATTTTAAGGAATCATCCAAGCTGTTCCACAGTTGAACCCCCCTGACAGAAACACATCTACTTTTTTAAGCTAATTTCAGTGCCCCTCCTGAAAATCTCCCGGGGAAACCATTCTCCCGAATTTCTCCTGATTTCCACAATATTGGGGGCGTGCCTTAAAGGCACTGCCTTTAGCGTCCTCTACAACCTGAAAAGGAGACTATTATATATGTCTCCATTATCCATAGGTTTATCTATAACCCATAAAGTAGGCAGGCACGGAGCTATTTCTCAGCGTGTGTTTATTCCAGCCGGCACGTTAATACACTGACACTCAACATCCGGGTTCCCATCATGCATTGCTTCCAAACTACGGCAAGTAGTAATGTCCAAAAACATAACAGAGACGAAGCAGAAGAACGAAGAAGAGACATGGCGACGACGAGTAAGAAGGAGAAGTACGCTTGCAAGTTCCAAAATGATTGGAAAAATTAATTTCAGTTCAATATATATGTATATATATATATATATATATATATATATATATATATATATATATATATATATAAATGAATAAATAAATATATATATATATATATTTATTTATTTATTCATTTATATATATATATTTTTTATTTTTTTATTTATATATATATATATATATATATATATATATATATATATATATATATATATATATATATATATATATATATATATATATATATATGTATGTATGTGTGGGGAAAAAAATCACAAGACTATTTCATCTCTACAGGCCTGTTTCATGAGGGGGGGTTCCCTCAATCATCAGGAGATTTTAATGGGAGCATTCACATACCATGGATTATATAGGGCACAGAGTGGGTGGGTACAGGCTGGTGTAGGGGCGTGGTGATTGGCTCATGTGTTACCTAGGAGGTGTTTCCGTCTGTGGCGGCATGCTGTTACAATTTCGCTGCGCTTGTTGAGGGATGACAGGTCTGGACGGTAAATAATAAACAGTTTTTCTTTCAAGCATAGGTTGCATCTTTTATTACCACTATTGTAAGGTGTGCTGGATGCAAGAATTTGCCATGTTATTGAATATTCAACATTATTGTCTTTGAGGTCCCAAATGTGTTTGCTGAGTTCTGTGGTATTCCGCAGGTTTTGGTTCCTGAAAGAAGCCTTGTGATTGTTCCATCTGGTTTTGAACTCTCCCTCAGTTAATCCTACATATGTGTCGGATGTGTTAATGTCCTTGCGTGTTACCTTAGATTGGTAGACAACTGATGTTTGTAAGCACCCCCCGTTGAGAGGGCAATCAGGTTTCTTTCGACAGTTGCAACCTTTGTTGGTTTTGGAGTCGCTCTGTCCGGGGGCCGACGGCTCATTTGCAATTGTTTTGTTGTGGTTTGAGATGATTTGTCGTATATTGTTCATACAGCTGTAGCTCAATTTAATGTTGTTCTTGTTGAATACTTTTCTTAGAGTGTTGTCTTTGGGAAAGTGTTTGTCAATCAGATTGAGGAATTTGTGTCCAATGTTAGTTGAGACGTTTTTGCTGTATGGGGGGTTGTACCAGATGATGTCGTTTCGTTTTCTGTTCTTTTTCGGTTGGTTTCCTGGCGTGGGTTCATAGGTGAGGGTGAAATTGTATCCGCTTTCATCAAGGGCTTTTTGGTACGGGGGGGTTGTTTGGTCAAATTCAGCTTTGCTAGATGACAGCATCGATAGCCTTTTATTAATTCCGGTAGGTATTCTTTTCGTGGTGGTGGGTGGGTGGTTGCTGTCATGGTGCACGTATTGGAGTGTTGTGTTGGGTTTCGTGAATGGTTGGTAGCTGTTATTTCTCAGGTTGAAAGTGACGTCAAGGAAGTTGACGGTTTGCTTGTTGGCTTCAATCGTGATCCGTAGGCCGTTCTCTTTGAAAATTTGGCATATGCGCTTCTTGGTATTCTCGCTGCTCCTTGGCGAGGCGCGACACACTGCCAGTCCGTCATCACGGTAAATACCAAGGTTCAGGTTGAGGCTGGCGAGCTGGGAGAGGAGGAAACTCCCAACGAGTTCACACGTTTCTGCTCCGTCAAAACTTCCCATAGTGACGTCAAATGTTGCATTGTTCTTTTTTTGCCATGGTGTACTGTTGTGGATGAGAATGGAGTTTTTTGCGTGGATGATGATGTTGGTATTTACCGTGATGACGGACTGGCAGTGTGTCGCGCCTCGCCAAGGAGCAGCGAGAATACCAAGAAGCGCATATGCCAAATTTTCAAAGAGAACGGCCTACGGATCACGATTGAAGCCAACAAGCAAACCGTCAACTTCCTTGACGTCACTTTCAACCTGAGAAATAACAGCTACCAACCATTCACGAAACCCAACACAACACTCCAATACGTGCACCATGACAGCAACCACCCACCCACCACCACGAAAAGAATACCTACCGGAATTAATAAAAGGCTATCGATGCTGTCATCTAGCAAAGCTGAATTTGACCAAGCAACCCCCCCGTACCAAAAAGCCCTTGATGAAAGCGGATACAATTTCACCCTCACCTATGAACCCACGCCAGGAAACCAACCGAAAAAGAACAGAAAACGAAACGACATCATCTGGTACAACCCCCCATACAGCAAAAACGTCTCAACTAACATTGGACACAAATTCCTCAATCTGATTGACAAACACTTTCCCAAAGACAACACCCTAAGAAAAGTATTCAACAAGAACAACATTAAATTGAGATACAGCTGTATGAACAATATACGACAAATCATCTCAAACCACAACAAAACAATTGCAAATGAGCCGTCGGCCCCCGGACAGAGCGACTCCAAAACCAACAAAGGTTGCAACTGTCGAAAGAAACCTGATTGCCCTCTCAACGGGGGGTGCTTACAAACATCAGTTGTCTACCAATCTAAGGTAACACGCAAGGACATTAACACATCCGACACATATGTAGGATTAACTGAGGGAGAATTCAAAACCAGATGGAACAATCACAAGGCTTCTTTCAGGAACCAAAACCTGCGGAATACCACAGAACTCAGCAAACACATTTGGGACCTCAAAGACAATAATGTTGAATATTCAATAACATGGCAAATTCTTGCATCCAGCACACCTTACAATAGTGGTAATAAAAGATGCAACCTATGCTTGAAAGAAAAACTGTTTATTATTTACCGTCCAGACCTGTCATCCCTCAACAAGCGCAGCGAAATTGTAACAGCATGCCGCCACAGACGGAAACACCTCCTAGGTAACACATGAGCCAATCACCACGCCCCTACACCAGCCTGTACCCACCCACTCTGTGCCCTATATAATCCATGGTATGTGAATGCTCCCATTAAAATCTCCTGATGATTGAGGGAACCCCCCCTCATGAAACAGGCCTGTAGAGATGAAATAGTCTTGTGATTTTTTTCCCCACACATACATATATTGCGCTCTACTACGGTATCGAGCACTATTTTTTGGATAACCTCATTAAGACATATATATATATATATATATATATATATATATATATATATATATATATATATATACATATATATATATATACATATATATATATATAAAAATACTTGAAAATATATACACCCCCCCCCCGTTACCCTGCCCCACCCCACCTCAACACCCGAATTCGGCGGTCTCAAGGTTGGCAAGTATGGTTAAAGGTTTATTATTGTAGCCATATGGTTGTTAAAGTTAAGGATTTTTGTGATTTCTGATCATTTGTAAGGGCACCAAAGTGACTTCTACGTGTGTGCACATGTTGGCACAGCAGTGCACACAGCATAGTTAAGAAAACGTTGATCCAGCACCCCTTTGCTATGTTTGTGTGATATACAGTACTGTATAGCACTTTATATCGTGTCCAAAGTGCAGAAACCTTCACTAAAATATGGACTTTTGTCGAGGCTGAAACTGATTATTCATATTTACATTGTTTCTAATGGCGAAATTAGCTTCACAATACAAACTTTTCGATTTACGAACCCCGTTCGAGGTTCCACAGTATCACAATGACCACATGTCACTAAAATTGCCACGTACACGGCAAAAACTGTAATCTAAGTAAGATTAAATATCTAAAATAAAGGTGATATTTGCTTATTTTCTGTCTGATAAAATAATTCTTCTTACTAAGCAGATTTTATGTTTGTGTTTTACTTGTTTTAAGGGTTTTGGTCCTAAATGTTCTCAGTAAGATATTACAGCTTGTTGCTGAGATTTGATGACCTATATTGAGTAAAACATGCATGAAACTAGAATATCAAGTGTTGCAAAGCTGTGTCATCAAACTACTTTTTTAAAGTAATAATTTCTTATTTCAAGCACGAAATAAAAAATCATGACTTTGACACAATTGTGTCTCATAATTAAAACAGATGACAGCCAAATGGACTGTTTTATTTTCTATGAAACAAGATGAATTCTTCAAAATTACAAAAAAAAATTGTTTTGGCCGAGCACCGGGCTGTATATATGCGCACTAATTGACTGAAAGAGCACGCACTTGGCGCGATGATGTCATGTTATCGATGGAAAAATGCATTTTTAGACAATATGATTTGCCTGAGTGGCTAGTCGACCCTGAGAGTAACAAGCGGTTGCCTTGTTGGCTTTCCATTAAGAACAATAAATTAGTTTTTAGTATAAGTTTGCTGGTTTCAAGAAATGTAATGCCTAGTGCATATCATTATGTCAAGATAATGGCACTAGCATTTACTTAATTTAAAGAATATTTTTCAACATATTCAGAAAAAAGGTCTCATTTGTTTTTTCTATCAAGAAAAGTGCACTTTTTATTAGTGAGAGTATACTTATTTTAAGGTATTTTTGGGTTCATTGAGATTAGCTAATTTTACTTGTTTGGGAAAGTCTTGACAAGCCGAATTTTCTTGTTCTATTGGCAGATAATTTTGCTTAGTTCAAATAAAATACCTCTAATTTTTGTATTTTTTTCCCTTGTTTTTGAACACTGACTTTTTGCAGTGTAGTAGAGTTCCGACGTCAGCCAAGGACAAACAATTCTAAAAACATGGCCAACATTTAAACACTGCACAAAAAACTGAAGGTGGACCAAATCCTCCCCCAAAATACCTCTCTCTTTACCCCTTGAGGAACACGTGTTCCATATTTATTTATAAACGAGCTCTAGTGGCGGGTATTTGTCACAGTTGGTTGGAGCGCCTTTGGGTTTCTGTTTAAAGCAGCTGGAAATAAAAAAACATTACAAATAAATAATGACCTTATTTCAATAATAATGTAAAGCCTGGTTGCAATATGATGCTTCATTACATGTGATGTAATCATGACCATTTAATGACAGAACTGCTTCTTCTCCAGGCCTCTTTTGATAGAAAGAAACACTACGACTGGACCTCTTTCAACACGCTGTACCTCAGAGTGCGTGGCGACGGCCGACCGTGGATGATCAACATCGCCGCTGAAACCTACTTCTCCCACCAGAAGGACGACTTGTACAACTACTTCCTGTACACCAGAGGAGGGCCCTACTGGCAGGACGTCAAGGTGACTGAGTGTCCATAGACTGAAGAATGCTAACGATTTTAAATAACGGTTAATATTGTCCTTAAAGATTCCCTTTTCAAAGTTTTTCCTGACACATCGTGGAAGAATTCAAGATAGTCAGTGTTGTCTGTGGCTGGACAAGGTAAGTACTCTGAAAACATCTCAATCATTCAAGCATTACCGGGTAGTTTGGCTACATAAAATAAATATCAGTCAAATCTGAAATATTCTAGCATTAAAGTCGCTAAAAAGAAGATAAATAACAAAGTTAAAGTACCAATGATTGTCACACACACTCACTAGGTGGGGCGAAATTATTCTCTACATTTGACCCATCACCCTTGATCACCCCCTGGGAGGTGAGGGGAGCAGTGGGCAGTAGCGGTGGCCGCGCCCGAGAATAATTTTTGGTGATTTAACCCCCAATTCCAACCCTTGATGCTGAGTGCCAAGCAGGGAGGTGACGGGTCCCAAAAATTTTAAATATTCAAGCATTAAAGTCGCTAAAAAGAAGATAAATAATAAAATATTAATTATTCAAGCATTAAAGTTGCTAAAAAGAAGATAAATAATAAAATATTAATTATTCAAGCATTAAAGTTGCTAAAAAGAAAATCAATAATAAAATATTAATTATTCAAGCATTAAAGTTGCTAAAAAGAAGATAAATAATAAAATATTAATTATTCAAGCATTAAAGGGGAATTGCACTTACTTTGGAATGTTGTCTATCATTCATAATGTTTATGTAAGACAACACCTTTGTCTTTTTGTATGCATTCTGACGAGTAAATAAATGCTATCAAAAGTCAGCTTACAATAGAGCCTATGGATGTTGCTCTATACCAGTTTTTTTCAACCGTTTTTGAGCCAAGGCACATTTTTTTCATAAAAAAAAAATACAGAGGCACACCACCAGCAGAAAAGGTTAAAAAATGAAACTCCACCAGGTTGTCGTGCCTTATTTTGAGTTTGTTGTCGTTTCCTGTGTGCGGTGCTTTAGTTCCCGTCTTGCGCTGTTGTTTTGGTGACCCTTCCTGTTTTGTTGGTGTTCTCCTGTAGCAGCTTCACGCCTTCCTTTGAGTGCTATCGCCCGCACCTGCTTTGTTTTCGCAATCAAGACTGAAGTTGTGCGTATGCTATCCTTCTTTGTGGGGACAATGTTGATTGTCATGTCATGTACGGGATGTGCTTTGTGGACGCCGTCTTTGCTCCACACGCTGTAAGTTTTTGCTGTCGTCCAGCATTCTGTTTTTGTTGACTTGTAGCCAGTTCAGTTGTACTTTTTTTTTTACATAGCCATCCCTATGCTTCAGCGCCTTTTCCTAGCGGGACTTGCCTTTTGTTCATTTTTGGTTTAAGCGTTACATACCTTTTTTTTTTTACCTGTACGCTGTCTCCCGCTGTGCTCTGCATATTGGGATCACGACAAACATTCCTCGACGCGTTCCGACTTCTACAAAGCAACAAACTACCTGCTGCCACCTACTGATATGGAGTATTACATGGTTACCCTGCCAAGCTCTACACAGCACAAGCAATAGACAACGTCACATTATTATGATTATTATTTTGCCAAAAAATATTTTTGGACCAATTAGGTGAAGTTGCATAATTTCCCACGGTACATCAGACAATATCTCACGGCACACTAGCCGCGGCACAGTGGTTGAAAATCACTGCTCTATACTGCCTATAAAGCGCTTCAAAAAAAATCCAAACACCTGCATCAAGGTTTTATATACAAGTAGAAATGTAAAGTAGTAATAGGCACATTTATAATAACATGTCATATTTTGGTATTTTACTTTATGATAAGTTTACTTCATTAAAATGTAATTCAATGGCATCATAGAATTAAGAAGTAATAGAATAGTATGATAGTTATGTTACTTGTTTTGAACATGTTATCGTTATCACAAATAAAAAGATATACTGTACACAGAAATTATTTTTGATTTGATTTATTGTTTATGTAATAAAAGATTTACTTAAAATGTTATTTTTTTGGGAGTTTTTTTATGCTACGAACTGTACTTACCGGCGATGTAAACCGAAGGAGACATTTCCGTAATGAAAGCTGCAACACCCTTTTTAGATCCCATCATCACTGCAGCATTATCGGCAGCAAAGCAAACCAAATTCTGCCAAGGAATTTCGTTTGAGTCTATTTCTTCCGCGAGTATTTTGTAAATGTTTTCGCCTGTGGAAGCCGTATTGCATTCCCTCAAAGACAGAAGTACTGACAATACTTTTCCAATGTCGTCATCGAAATATCGAACACAAGGTGCAATTCACCCTTTTTGGAACGGATAATTATTCCCGGATAGGCTTTTGAATATTCTTCACGGAATGACTGCAGTTTTCTTTTCGGTTTAAGACTCGTTTGCGATTTTTCTCCGGCTGATTCCATGATCGTTCGCTCGTTTGGAAACAATGGCAACTGCATGGTGCCTCGTGCTTGGCAGCGGTGCTATAAATAGCCTCGCGCATGGCATTCGGAATGGCTCGATAGGAAGTTACGGGAAGCAGTGTCGATTGTCATTGTTGTTACGCGATTTCGTGAATAAAACTTGAAAAAAAAAATTGTTTTTTAATTAATGAAAAACCGTATTTTTTATCACTGCAACGGTAACCCGGAATAGGTTGATGAAAACCGTACTAATTACGGGAAAACCGGAGTAGTTGGCAGGTATGACGCACACACACACACACACACACACAATGTGTGGCGGGATTATTCTCTGCATTTAGCACTGTAGCCCTAAACATTTTGAGAGAGTTGACTTTTATTTGTTTTTCCAAATCGTCAGATCAACACCATCGGCTTTACCCTGGCAGATAAAGCCGACGGTCCCTTCCAGCTGGAGATCGACTACATTGGCGTCTGCAAAGATCACGCTCACATATCGGAGTTTGACTACGAGCTGCACAAGAGGAACCCGGAGGTTGGCTGACGACATTTGCATAATGGTTGATGTCAAACATGACACCATTGGGTGATGAACACACTTGTGTAAAATCCAGACTTTTTATTTTGGAAAAAAAAGCAATATTTAGACAATATATTTTTTACCTTCCCAAAAGCAAGTTCAAACTAAACAGTTTCCAATTCGCCACCAAATCACTAAAAAGCACAGAAGCTAAAATGCGAACAAGCGGCTGCTACCTGGCGAGATCGAGTCATAGCGTGGACGTGAAAATATTTACAAAAAGACGGCTTGGAAAAACATTTACGTCATCACAAGGCCTCTTCGAGCACACAGCATGGCCGACTTCTTCTGCTTGCGATCTTCTGCTTGTTTCACTTGCCTCTCGTCCCTTCTAGGGGCAGAATCAAAAAACCCAGCCATTATTTACAGGACTCATTAGCAAAATCTTTACTAACTATTTAGGCCTGGGCTGATACATTTTGCAAGACGATAAATTGGCGATAAATGATGCTGTCAACATTATTTTGAGATCAAATTAACCACTGATGAAATGACAGATAATGTAAGTACCGGTACACCCTTTCAAAAGCAATTCACTTTTATTTCTCATATATTGTAATGTAAACTTTGAAATATTAAAGTTAAATAAAACAAAAATGAAATATACTCTGATATAACCGTGACGGTGATCATTATTATTGAATGTGCTCAAAAAGTACTTAAACACACTGAAATCTTTTAACCAAGATGTTTTTTTAAATGACAAATAAATAGCCACACAATATACTTTTGGCAGAGGAACAATTAAATATTGTCCAGCTTCATAAGAGCCATTACTTTTATTTTTGTGCTTAAATAGGTTTATCTTCGTCCATTTTGTTTTTTAAACATTTTAGAATGTTCTTTTTTAATAAACGCAAATTAGGCGATCACTTCAGGTGTATGTGATGTCATGCAAGTTCACTTCCTGTTGAGTATGCTGTCGATCAATCACTTTGTGCAAAAGCCTTTATGTTCAATGCGAATATTGTAACTAAGTAACGTGCTTAAACAAGTTTAGATTGGGGTATGATATTGTCTCTTGTTAGCAAGCTAAATCTAGTGCAGGGGTGTCAAAGTCATTTTAGCTCAGGGGCCGCATGGAGGAAAATGTGTGCACACGCGGGCCGGACTATTAAAATCATGGCATTAAAACTAAAAAATAAAGACGGTAAAGTTTAGATTCATTAAGGAAAGAAGAAATTGAATGAATGTTTAAAACTGAATACATTTACCGGTACATATGCATAAAAATTGGTTTTGTATTCTTTTTTTTTAATGAATGAAGTAACGTGTATGACAACCTTTTTCCAAAACACAATATAGAATGTGAGATATAACAGGACAATGCATACATTTACCAGTTGCTTTCAAAACGCTTACAAAAAAGTGGGACCCCCAAAATTTACTGTGGGACCCCATTTTTGTGACTTGACCCCATTTTGAAAATTCCTAGCGCCAACACTGATGGAGTATTGGTGCATGCTAAACAGCAGCAGGCGGCTGTGGCCTGCGGGCCGGTTCGAATACTAATCAAATATCATCCCGGGGGCCATAGATCATTCATTCGCGGGCCTTGACTTCGACACAGAGGCTCCCGTGGGTCCATCATTTCCGTCAAGGTGTAGTTATCTATCATTTTAATTTAATACGGTGAAGCGAACTGTAGGACTGTAGGAGCCTAAATGCTGTTTAAGTTCATTTACATTCTATGGAAGATGCTTTATGTTTATTCAGCCAAAAGGGGACTACCGTATTTTTCAGACTATAAGTCGCAGTTTTTTTTCATGGTTTGGCCGGTGGTGCGACTTATACTCAGGAGCGACTTATGTGTGGAATTATTAACACATTACCGTAAAATATCAAATAATATTATTTAGCTCATTCACGTAAGAGACTAAACGTATAAGATTTAGCGATTAGGAGTGACAGATTGTTTGGTAAACGTATAGCATGTTCTATATGTTATAGTTACTTGAATGACTCTTACCATAATATGTTACGTTAACATACCAGTTGGTTATTTATGCCTCATATAACGTACACTTATTCAGCCTGTTGTTCACTATTATTTATTTATTTTAAATTGCCTTTCAAATGTCTATTCTTGGTGTTGGGTTTTATCAAATACATTTCCCCAAACAATGCGACTTATATATGTTTTTTTCCTTCTTTATTATGCATTTTCGGCCGGTGCGACTTATACTCCGGAGCGACTTATAGTCCGAAAAATACGGTATTTACTTTATTTAAATAATACGAAAATATATATATATTGCATGCTTAGAATAATTATAAGGTACACTTTATTTGTAATTATTACATTTGTCTGAATAATTTGATGACGTACAATTTTATACTGCTTTAATACAGTGAAGTTTATGTAACTGTTTAATGACATATATGGCGGAAGGATCTGTGTGGTAATATGGTTTGGACACAATGTATTGTGGGTAATGACAGTCAGGTATGGTGGAATCGAGCCACACAGTAGTTTTTGACCTTACTCTTACTTTTTCTAACTCTTTCCTACTGTAACAAACTTGCTTTATTTTGCCATTCGTTTCTTCCCACGTCGTTATTGTTTGACGTTTTTGAATGATTAAGTTGACAAGTAAACGATACAAAACGAAGAGGAGCGTCTGGAGCAGACCTGGGCAAATTAAGGCCCAGGAGCCGCATGCGTCCCGTTGAGCTTTTCAATCTGGCCCGCCGGACATTCCCAAATAATTGTTCTAGATGTTTAAGATGGAAAGTGTAGTTGCCATTACGATGTGCAGTGATCTTTTCTAATGACCGGAAGTCTTCAACTATACTAAGTAGAGATGTCTGATAATAGCTTTTTTTGGCCGATATTCCGATATTGTCCAACTCTTAATTACCGATACCGATATATACAGTCGTGGAATTACCGGTAACACATTATTATGCCTAATTTGGACAACCAGGTATGGTGAAGATAAGGTCCTTTTTAAAAAAATTTACTAAAATAAGACAAATAAATTAAAAACATTTTCTTGAATAAAAAAAGAAA